>NC_058064.1:8578000-8901000 GCF_020085105.1 Siniperca chuatsi
TGTAACCTTCATTTTATCTACACAGGCCTCACCCTGTAATGTGCTATATAGGCTTAGAGGGGCAAAGTCTTATACATGCACTCATTGTTGTGACACTAACATGTCAATATAATGGATTTGAAGGGGGACTCTGCACCCGAAATGAGCTCTATACTTCACACAGGCTGATTTGTATCAAGGAGAAAACAGCATTTTCTTGCAGCCACCAGACTCAATGGCAGGAAACTGGTGAAAGAGTGTCCTCCACCCACACATACCAGCATTGCCACAGGTGGGAGAGAGTGATAACATGCAGCCATACTCTGATCTGCTACGCTTGGTGGATTGTACTAGAGTGGCACCTGCATGATCCAAGCCTACTGACCCATAGGTGCATGAAATGCCTTAACACAGCCAATGACCGTGTAGCTGTTTTTGCTATGAGCCCATAACCATAACAGACACCTGCATGTCTGCACCTTACATGCTGTAAGCATAAAAAAATAAACAACTTTACATGCCACATGCTAGAGCACACATCAAACAATCCAGATTCCCCTCCATCTATCTCACATGAGGCAAAGATTAAAAAAAAAATTAATAAAAAAACAAAATCATTCAGCTGCACTATCCTGGGCCTAAAATTCAAGTTAGGTTTATTTGTTTTGTTCCAAATTACAAGTGCGCTTTGGGCTTTACAGGCCCAGATTAACAACAATTCTCAACCCAGGCCAAGCTGTCTTAAGAAGAGAAGGAACAACTCCAAGACCTTGGCACACAAGGAGAAAAAAAGAAAATGGGATGTTATTTACTGTACAAACAAGCGGTTTAGCTGAAGCATATCGCCTCTTTGGTCGTAAAATAAGCAGACAGCCCGAGTAGACCAACAGGGCACCTAAATCATACACCCACTGAACTGAAGTCAGTGGCAGCAACAATGCTATCTTCAACACAGCAGATTAAGGAAAATCCCCTCAATGGACTCAAACAGCTCATGGAAGAGAGTCCTAAGCACCACAGGAGACTTCTGTTGAGGCACAGATAGAAAGCTGGTGTGGATCATCATGGTGATTCAGGAGAATCTGCAGGAATGTGAATGTTCTGCCGTGAGGAGAATAGATTCACTCCCGCACGCCTGATTCATCCCCAGATCCAGCTCAGACACTACTCATCTGGGGGTGTTCTGCCTCTGGTCACAATATCATTACTGACCTAAGTGCCTAAACCCACGAACAGAATCTCTCTGATTTGTCCGCTACTCGAATGAATTCCAGGAAACTGCAGAATTTGAAGCTTTAACTTATGAGGCACCCAGCTTGTCTGTCACTGGCCTGAAGGCGCCTACAATCATGGGGTTGGGCCTGGGTGAAGAACTGGGCAGCAGCATAGGTAGGCTTTGTGTCAGACTGTAACATGAGGGTTATTTAAACACAAGGAAAAGACAGCATTTGTAGAATTGGGTTGATGTTGGGCAAGGTTAGATGCCTAGAAAAGCTAATTCATGGATGGATGAATGGTCAGCCACCAAATCATTTAGTTCATATCCAGCCTTGTTTATCCTTTGCTGTTTTGTCTCAGATGCTCTTGCTTTTCACACAACTACTAAATTTCCTGGCAATACAATAGCACAATAAGGAGGAAAAAAGTGTGTGCCAAAACAATATGAATCCTCACAAGATTAATTTGCAGCTGATCATGTCTCTAGCTTGGCAAATGTTCACATAATCTTCCAACTTCCAAATAAACAACAAACATAATTGACTTTGCTGACTTGGCAGGAGAATAATATATTGGATCATACTTTGCATATACAGGCTACATCATTTGAAAGAGGACAGGGAGAGTAGTAAAACAGCCACAAATAAAACTACAAACAGACGGCAGTTGTCAACCCATAGTGACCGCTGGTAATGGACACTCTCGTGCACCACTGCGGCTGTTGGTTAATATTAATGAAAGGCGCATGCTATGCAAAAGGCCATATTTATTCTCATATCTGCTCAGTGAACCAGGAAACTGCAGACGAGCCTCCATCAATATCACTTTGCCCCACCCGCAGGGCTCCGCTCTCTTCTTATTGGATGTTAACGATGTCTACACCTGCGCCTGTGGCGGCAGACCCCCGCTTTGGACCGCGGCCATCGCTCATGATGGTGCTGGCCCACAGGCCGGGACGCAACTGGCAGGCCAAACCAGCCGGCATCTGTTGGGGGTCGGCTGGGCCATGGCTCTGAAGAGCCCGGCTGCCTGCAGCGATTTATTACTGGACACAAGTCGCTTCTTTTCCCCCACACCTATTCTACAGGCTGAGTGGAGGCTTAATCAGAGCTGACATGCTGAGTGTCCTTGGGTGGACTGACATAGCTATTGCAGGTGTGTGTGTGTGCATATGTATGTGTGTGTGTGTGTGTGTGTGTGTGTGTGTAGGTTGCTGTAGCAGTCTGGAGGCAGTGAGAGATGCGTTCTGTATTATAAGCAGCAGAGTTAAAGGATAAAGCAACAAATGTCTTTATGCAATCCTCGCAATGTTCCTTGACTGGGCCAGGAATACAGCAAATTGAGCAATAACAGGAAGATAACGCAAAGTAAACGAGGCAGCTTTTTATGTCTGTGTTTGTATGAATATATATATATATATATATATATATATATATATATATATATATAATATGCAAATGTGTTTACATCTGCAAGCCAAATTAACATAAATGCACACACTTCATTGAGTCTTATTGTTGTGCACTCTCTCTACTTGATGTGAGAGAATCACACAGTGCAGCAAAGAAAATACTTATGGGACATCTTCTAACATCTGCCTGCATTTCTCTGACCTTCTCCTCAGTGCTTCTCTCTTTCTCCATGTCTCTTTCCTTTCCTAATTCTGTCTTACAATGGCCATAATTTGATGTTCCATCAGGTATCCCTTCAAAATCATCATAAAAATTAATTTTTCATCCAATTCCCCATTTTATTCTCATCCAATTTAATCTTCAAATCATGTTTTTATTGTCAAACAAGTGTGAAAAGTTCTTTTCAGGAAACTTTTATCCTCTCACCTCTACGTGAGATATGATGGAAAATTAGTTGTCCCTTAGGAGGTGCTACATGAGTATAAGGTGCAGGGATTGCTGTTGTGTCCCATTAATTTGCTGTACACAAGCAAGAGCTGCATCTGGCATTAAGTCAAGCACGTTGAATGTGGGCACTGCACTCTGACAAGGGTGTGCCCCTTGTCACCTTTCATGTTTGCGAAATTTATGCACAGAATATCAAAATGCTCCCGAGGTCTGGATAGTGTCCAGTCAGATGACATTAAGGTGGCATCTCTGTTGTTTGCTGATGATGTTGTCCTTCTGGCTTTGTCAGATCGTCACCTCCAATATGCACTGGAGTGGTTTACAGCTTGAGTGTGATGCAGTCAGAATAAGAATTAGCCCCTGCAAGTCTGAGACCATGGTATTCACATCTGAAAAAGGTGGACTACTTAGTCCAGATCAAAAGGAAGCCACTTCCCATTGGAAACATTCAATTATCCTAGATCTAGATTAATCTGCTTGATGCTTGCCTTTTCTGTGCCTTTTTGTGTGTTTTTTTTTTTCTTAAAAAATCTCTGTTGGGGACATGTTCTTTGCTTCAGTATTTTCAACTTACCAGCCTGCAATGCTGTGCTTGTCTTAAGTCTTATTACTTCATGATGATGATGATGGGCAGAAAGCTACTTCACATTTGAACACTTTTTTCAATGACTGTGTCAGCTAGTTCACTGTAGAAACAACTAAGACCAACCTTTTCAGTCCAATGTTCACACTGTGAATCAAAGCATTTTCGTAGCTCTAATGGCAGGCATGTAATAATCAAGCATTGTATATTATACGCCGCCCAAGCAACAAGCTTTTGGACTCCAAATAGTACAATTCTGTTCTACCTTTTTTACAGACTTGAAGTGTAACTGACTTGAAAATGGATGGATAAGAAAATAATTTAACTGCAGATTTCAGATTTTTTTCCCCACTTTATTTCATCTTATTTGAACTCTGAACACTTCTTCCTTTATGTCTTTACTGTCTTTTCTGAATTCTAGTTTTACATCCATTTGGAGACTTTTTCAATCCTTTCCTTTAACCTCATCTCTTCAGGTCATCTCCTTTTTATTGCTTGTCTTCCTGTCCTTCCTGCCAACTTCCACAGATGTTCTTGTCTTTTTTTACTATTTGTTTCTCCATTTTATTAAAGTCTGTCATTGTTGCCTCTGCTTCCCCAACATATTTTCTCCCAAGTGCCCCTCTGCTCTCTCTACACTCTTGCAGTATTTTGCTGATGTTGCATATGTTTTGTGCCAATATGGGGCATAGCTATCAGCACAGCTTGATCGCACCTATCTGTTATTTTCTTACTAAGATCTCCAAGATGTGGCAATATAACGGAATATATCCAGTTTTTTGGTGGAGAATATAGAACACTTCCTAGCTGCTGCTTTGAATTTTCAAGTCTCAAGTTATATGATTGTTCCCAGATGAATGCAGTATTGAGGGAGGGAAGGAGTAAGAGAGAGGAAAGGAGTGGCAGAGATATAGTGACAGGAGTGGGTAGGTGGCTCTGAGATTTTGCCACATCAGCCCCCCTGGTTGTTAGTTGCATGTTCTTGCTGTAATGAGGCAGCTGAAACCTCCACGGCTGTTACCACAATTAACATGTATGAGCATGTTAGTTCTGACAAGACGGGTGTCAAACTGAGAGATGCTAATTGGCTCTCTGGCGTAATAGAACAGCATCCTGCAAGCAAACGG
Organism: Siniperca chuatsi; assembly: GCF_020085105.1. Taxonomy (NCBI): domain Eukaryota; kingdom Metazoa; phylum Chordata; class Actinopteri; order Centrarchiformes; family Sinipercidae; genus Siniperca; species Siniperca chuatsi. Next base: position 8,582,767 of record NC_058064.1, read on the forward strand.
AAAAACACAAACACTAATAATAATGCACACATTCACAGACATTCACATAATGCACAGACGCATAACATCTCGGACTTAATTTTTCAGGCCTGTGGGTGACCCCCTGCAACTAAACTGTGTCAGTCTGTATTGGAGAATTATGAAAGAATGGTCATATTCATTCTGTATGCTTGTATGTAGTTTTGTGTGTACCAAGCAGCAACCTCCGGGGCTGAAAAATTAAACCAACGCGGAAGTGCCAAAAACTGCAGTTCCCCAAACGGCCACTTGAGGCTGGCTCCAAAAGCGAGTCAATCCCCATTAAGCCCCATGTTAAAACGCCCAACTTCATAGCAGAAATAAACATGTTTACAGCCTGGTACGAAAAACGGTTTTGGTCACCCGTTTAAATTATATTAAGGTGGGTTCCCTATCAGGTGGCTTGCTGCTAGGTGGTTTCATCAACCAGGCTTCATTCGGCCTGCCTCAGCTCCACCTCTTTGCCCATTTTTGGATTAGCTGGAGTCGATGACTGCCAAGATGGTGATGGCTGGAGCCACCGGAGCCGCGCATTTTCAGCTTCACAACATCTCTTCAGCAACCTATGGGTGACGTCACAGACACTACGTCCATTTTTTTAATACAGTCTATGGTGTATACCCACATTGTATTGAAATTTTGGGTGCTTGTGTTTCTACTTCTCAGTCTTTGTTTATGTGCATTTGTGTGCGTCAGTTCAGGGAGTCTCCCTCACTCACCTCTGCTCATATTTATGGCACCGGGCAATCCTTCATTAATTAGAAAGAGTGTATCACGAAGATTAATGCCGCTGATAAAGAAGTTAAGCTGACTGTGCACAAGGGAGGCAACGTGAGTTTACAGGGGACTTGAACTACACCCCTGAGATTAATGGGTATTACCAGGACTAAGATGCAAAGATGCCAGCAGTAACAAAGCAAAGCAATTCTTTTTTAGCTTATTTTGGGAGCTTACTGAATCGGGGAAAAGGTGGAAACAGCTTGAACTGTGATGAAAAGCTTTGGTGTGACATGAAACTAGTTGGTTCAGGTTAATGTGACATTCCTTTAAGCCCATGAAGAGAGACCTTGTGCCTATTGTGGATGTTTGCACTTTTTTAGCTACAAAATATTCTGATCGTGTTTTCACATGTTTTGGAAAGTTTCCAGTTTGAGTTTCAGAGCAGGGCAATATACTGAAAAGTCAGGGAGAGTCTGGTGTAAACAGACCTGACTCTCTCTGACTTTTTATTCCATATTTGTTTTCATTTGGATTTGAATGTTTTATCCTTTTGTCAAATGTATTTCTATTCTCAGCCATGCCATAAGTCAGGCTTTCAAATTACTAGTTCATACTGGAGAATTTTACGGACACAGCAGTAATATGGTAAATACAGTATTTGTGCACACAGTTGGGCTTACCATGCGTTTGTGTGTGTGTGTCTGTACTTGCATTCATGTTTGTAGGTGTGAAGTAAAGGCAGAGCTGCAACAAATACAGTATCTGTTTATGGTGTGCATGTTTGTGTGTGTGCTTGTACATCTATAAAAGAGACAGATGGCATGGTAAAGACAGCTGGTGAAATGAAAAGTGGCCTATCAAATGTTTCAGTCATCCATTTCTAAAATGTTGCATGCTTTGATGCCTCAGCCCAAAAATGAGGCAGTTTCCACAAAAATTCAACATTTACTTTTATGCAACCCATTACAAGTCCATACATTTGTGTGACTTAGCAAGGCAGTAACTTGTCTTTCAAGATGTGCTGCTGTGTGATGTATTGTTTTATTTCCTATTGTACTTCTCTCTAGCTTTTGTAGCTTTTGTGTACTCAATAAGTTTGCACTTATGTGATCCTTACTCTCCTCCACATTTATCTCCTCTCATTCTCTCCCCCTGTTTCCTCCTGAAGCTAGGTGACCTCTCTCCTACTTCTATGTCTCTGTGGAGTTTTAAACAGATAGCTAAGGAAAAGTTTAGCATGCCTTTAAGGGATAATTATCAAACAGTAAAACTCCCACACAGCTCTCGCTGGGTAATTACATTTCCCCCTTCTCTTCTTTTTTTTCTTGAAATGAAACCATCAGTTTTAAAGCCTTGACAATCGACAATTCCCCAGCATTGTAGCCCCTCAGACTTATGAATGAAAACTGAGGAGTAAGTGTTGACCATTATGCTGCCGCTTAAAGGTTTTCCTCCACTCGCACATTTTGTTTTTCTTTGTCTTTCTCTCTCACTCGCACTCTTCTCTCGCTTGGTCTCACATTCACACAAACAGCCCAGTCCATTTGCATTCTGGGCAATTACATTCAATTTGTAAACCGGCGCTGAACTTTAGTAGAATTAGATTTTGCTAACAGGCCTAATGACGTTTAATGGAGCATGATTTATTCATTTCTCTTTCATCAGGTCAAGATATGCCACAACTGGGAATTGAATAATAGCAGATGTTTTTGTTTGCAGTATTATCCCTGCTGTCAAATGCTTCTCTGTTGTTGCTGGACCAGCAAACATGTTACCAAGAATTTGCCCAGGCTGCATCCTGATAACCTCCCATTGTTTATTGATTTAACAATCCAATATGCAATAATTAATTCACCGCATACGGAATCTCATTCTTAGGCATCTAATATGGCGTTGAAGCCTCAAGGGAAAGACTTGAGATGTTCTGCCAGTCTAACTTGCAGATTATTTCTTACTTCCATTTTGTAGCCAAGATCAAGAGAGGCTATTGCTTGTTATACTGTATGTGTTATTAGCAACTTTCAGATCTTTTTGGAGTAGTTGTACTCACAGCTATGCACTGGCTTCTTTGTTGTCCTTACTTTTGGTATCAATTTGGTCCATTCATTACATGCCTTTCCTTTTTGAAGAAAAGTTATTTGAATTAAAACGTGTGTGGCTGATTTTCAGTGTGTCGTTATTCATATGTATTGTGATCTATCATTCTCTCTGAAGATGTTTTCTCTTTCACACACTGTCATTTTGTGTTTGTCCTTACGGAATTGTTTTATTGCTCTTGCAAAGACAACTGCTAGACTCAGCCGGCTACAAATATATTAATCTCTACATCCCAATACTGCTTCCTTAAGCACATTTTACTTCAGGGGGTAGAAAGCTAACAGACAAACAAAAACAAAGTGTTGTTTAAAAAACAGAAAATACAATAAAACAAAAAGAACATAACACACTGACAATGGAGCAGGCTGACAGAGTGGAATGAAACAACGTAATGGTTAGGACAGGGACTGTGCTTGGCTACCAACAAGTGCCAGCCTGCTTGCGTGCCAGGCCAGTCAGCACCCAAATGCATTCAAATTATATGCTAGCATCTGTCTTAGAGTTTTTCCGGCACAAATCAAGTATATTAAAGACGGATAGGCCTATTTCACTTCCCCTGTCACTTTGTGAGTCTTTATATACACACACACATACATTCTCCTTCTCTGGTGTTTTGTGTACACATTTCAATTTGGTGAAGCAGCTTTCTCTCTGAAACAATAGACGCTTTCAGATATGTTTTTTTTTTTCTCCTAGCAGCGTCCCTGCTCCCCCAGCACCTTCCTTCATTTTCCAAGGTGTTCTTATTTAGGGAGACGATAGTGCCTTGGGACATAGTCAGGCAGGTTGGGAGACAGACAGAATGGATGTTTTTCTTTCCTCCCTCCCTCTTTCTGTCTCTTACTTTCTACTAAAATGAGTGAAGTTCCTCCCCACACATCATCAGAGCACCTGTCATTGCTGTCTACATGATGAATAGGCGTCAGGTTGTGTCTACAGTTTGCTATCTCTATTGTGTTTTCTGGCTGTTTGTGGAACTGTGCTTATCAGATCCAAAAACAGTACCTGGCCGGCATCTCAGCAGCAGTCCAGAACGCAAATTGATAGCCATCATAACAAGAAGTGCAGCCTGGAACAGTGGAAAAATGGTACACTTACTTTAAGGGGACATATGATCTGTATGTTATGTCTTCTAGTCTGTCATTTTTACTGATTGAAATTTCAAACTTGCATTTCTTTTTCACATAGATACCTTCAGATTCATACATTATGTGTGTCTATATCCATTCCTTCTTGTTGCACAGACACTCATACACTCTTGACTTCTTCACTTGAATTCTGTTTCCATGTTCCCTCTTTCTCTCTCTTTACACCCACACATACACTTACATGCACACCCTTAGTGCACATACATTAATTCACTTCAGACTTTATCCCTGTAGCCTCTCATGCAGCAGTGCAGAACATTCATCTACATTGATCAAGTCAGTCTATCTGCACCACTGTTCGCCCTTCCCCTCTCATGCTGCTTAATGAACTTGCTGGGGCTTAATGCAGCTGAACAGACCCCCATGCTCATACCAATGAGCCACCGCAGGACCCTCTGCCATCAACTTTTGATGTAGTTACTTCCAGATATGTGCAGGTAGAGTCCTTCAGGTCGGGGATTGAGGGTCTTAAGGCGCCGTGATTGGCAGACGAATTTAAAGCCGCTCATTAAGTCCACATCAACGTGATTGGGACAGTTTAGCTTCGCTCCATTCTGCGGGATTCAGCAGACCTCTGTGGAGGGAATGCTGGATCGTGACTGAACTATTTTATCTCTACCTTTCTCTATCTGATTGTTTTGTCTGAAATAGAGATGTCATCACAGACAGATTGCGGGTTGTAGGTATGGATAACACCCGTCTCCTGCATCTGTGTTCCCGTCACAGACAAACTTGTGCACCTGTACACTTGCAAAGTATTCATGCAAAATGTGAAGACCAGTAGGGTTGGGCGATATGACAATAAACTGTATCGTGTGACTAGAGGTGAAACAACTAAGAAATTTTTTGATGGACAGAAAACTTATTGACAATTTTAGATAACTGATTAATTAATTAATTGTCATTTATCATGCAGAAATGCCAATTATTGACCAGTTCCAGTTCACCAAATATAAGGATTTGTTGCTCTTGTCTATTTTATATCATTGTAAATTGAGTGTCTTTGGATTTTGGACTGTTGGTTGGAGGAAATAAGCAACTTGAAGATGTGAATTTGTGTTGGGCATTTTTCGCTACTTTCTGGCATTTCATGACAAAACGATTAATCGATTAATCGGAAAAATATCATAAGATTAATCAAAGATGAAAATGTTTGTTAGTTATAACCCTATGGAAGACACTAAAGATTTGTCAACTGGTTGAAATCGTCATTTAATATCTCTATTTTCATCAGGCCATCGCAAAAAATATCGCAAATCGTTAAGCAGGGCTGCTTTACGGCAATATTGGAGTAACATAACTTGGCCCAGGCCCATTTTTCCCTAATAAGTTCTTGAAAGTATGTTATTTTAACAATTAGAGGGAAAATAGAGACCAAGTTCTGAGACTGTTGCTTTAGTAAGTTTAATTAGTCCTTTCCAGGGAACTTCCTAGAAAATTATTAGAAAATTCTTGGGAAATTATAAGAAATTTATGGACCTGTAAAATTAAATGTTACCCAAAATTGGATTTAAAGGAATTTTTATCAAAAAGATAATGTACCTTGTTTGTTTTTTTTTTTTTTACTTTTAATTCATCTAAATCACCCAAAACAGCAATTTCAATGTGATTATTTGATCTAGGAACTGTTCCTCAATTGAATTTACAACTGAACTCTGTCACAATATATTGTATATTGCTCTTGCAATATGAAATAACATATACAGAGACAGTAGATTTTATCCATATTGCCCATCCCTAGAGCCCAGCCACGTTACCTGAATAAAATGCCAATGACCTTCATCTACATCAGTCAAAGCCAGCAGGGGGTGATGTGTCTAATTGAGGAAGGTGGGTAGGAAGGTGAATGAGACCCATAGTGCCTCATCACTAAACGAGTGACATAATTACAACACATCTCTATTGCTCCCAAGGCAATGGCAGTGTGCATTCACTCTAGTTATGCAGTTGTCAGATCACTTTATGTGTGGCCTTACCTAAGCATTTGTTATCTCTGACATATTGCAATTAGCTGTGTCCACCGCAATAATATTGATGACGCATTCAGATGGAGAAGGCTGTGCTTTTTTTGTCGCTCATCCACCTGCACACACAAACAAATTGTACACGTGCACACATGTACGCCAAGACACAAATAACACATACAAACTGTGCTGTCATTCTGTGGGCAGTAACTGCACTGGATGATGGGTCTTTCTTTCTCCCACTGTCTGCCTTTCCATTTTATATCTCCCTCCAAGACCATCTCATCCATCCATCTCTGACCTCCCTCCTCTCCGTCTTCTACTCTGTCACTTTCCTTTCTCAGCCGACATGCAAGAAGTCCAGTACCCTGGTGTTGGTGAAATGAAAAAGCACTTTATAACTTTGGCAAATTAAATTTTGTACGTGTGTATGTGTGGGCACATGCATTGGTATAGTGGCGTGTGTGTGTGTGTGAGCAAATGGGGGATAGTTGGGGGAAGTTAAAAGAGAGGGAGATTCACCCGGTTCTTTTCCATTATCGCCTCATTACAAAACTGTGGGGTCTCTGAGTGTACGGATGAACTGCAGCGAGTATTCCATTTGAAAATGGAACTAATGCCCTGACTCAGACTGCAAATTACTCTGCAGATTCTCATCACTGCTGCCTAGCAGCCAGATTTGAAACTGTGAACTCTGCCCTGTTGGACGAGCTCACATTGCAGTCTTGTTTCAAGATGCTTTGACATTTGATACTTGCAGGAAAAAGTAGACAACCTCCAAACAATGTCCCAGTCCAGTTACGATACAACTCTAGACATATAGTTTGATAGTGTACTGCTTTTTTTCTGATCCAGTGTTCCCATTAAAATGATTTTTAGTGCAAAATACTCTTAAGTTATGTTTCTTTCCAATGTAGGCTATCTTGAGTTATGAGCCAAAATTGAAATCAGTGTGTGTGTGTGTGTGTGTTTTCATCTGCAGCTTTTATTTACTCACTTATTCACTCATTCACTTACTCACAAGTCACATTGTTAATTTAGCCACAAGGTGGGCAAGATAGTGAATATTTATATTATATTCTTGATAGTTTTGCTGTATTGTGGTGATTTTGATGCTTTTTATGTATTTATTGGGTCATATGTTCAACCCTTTTAAAGCTGATATTCTGAACAGTATGTGCCACTGGTTGCAGTTGTTATTTTATGCCCTCTATTAGCTCTGTGCTTATTTATTTCCATGCTGTATCTATTATTTTCTGCGGTAAGGACCCAATTTTCCCCACAGGGATCATTAGAGTTTAATCTAATCTCATCAAATACAGCCATTTAGAACCAAGGTATTTAGTCCTGAACCGTTTTGGGCTCATCACATGTTTTTCAATTGTAATAGGCAGTGTGGAATAAACACAGTGAACGAATTGCCATCCAGAAAAGGGCTCAACCATTTTGTGTATGCTAAATAATCATGGAGTGCAAACAGTACTGCACATTTTCTCCTTAAAGTTAAGGAGAAAACCTCCTCCATCTCAGGTGCTCATGCTCACACCAGCTGATTTTACCACCCAGACTGTTTTTTTTTTTTGTTCCTTTACATACTCTACTGGAAGCAGCAAGAGGACCAGAATGTAGGAGGTAGAGTGGGAGAAAGACAAGGAATAACACTGAAGACAGCGAGTTAAAGTGTACGACTGCAAAAGAGAGCAAGAGGAAGATAACCTCAAGATAAACACAGCTGAAAAGGGTGCTAGAGACAGACAGAAAGAGGAAGTGATCGAAACGTGTATAGCTAGGTGAGTGGAGCAAATATAAGGAAAGAGATGGACAGTGAGGTGGTGAGAAAGGGGGAGAAAAGTAGGCAGGGAAGGTAGGGGGGAAGGAGAAAGGGAGGGGCGTTAGGGAACAACAGTAACATTCTGATTGGGTCTGAGACATTTGACACGGGGGGTGGGGGGTGGCGGCAGTGATTTATAGGTAGGTGGCCGTGTACTCAAAGCCAAGAAGCCTTATTCATTCCTCCCCTAATCTAGCTCACACCAGTCAGACGTGCTTAAGGTAATGGGTACAGCTAGCTGTCTGCAAGGCCACCGGCACCGACTCAGCCAGGCGAGACCACTGCATATCGAGGAAAGGGGAGGAGGAATGAAATCCATGTGAAAATAAAGACAATAAGATTGTCCACTTTTGATTTTGAAAACAAACATTTATAAAATATTCCATATGAATGTAATTTACATGTACAAATGCAGTACATCTCCCGTCACAGATATTTAAAGGTAGTCTGATGTATATATAAAATGTGTTATGTGCAGTAACAGCTGGGAAGGCGACTGAGAGGTGATCAAGGAAAATGGCTCAGGCGAGAGGGAACCAATTTGAAGAATGAGGGTTTGGATGGAAGAAGAAGAGGGAGAGATTTTGAAGGTGGATAGATAATCAGAGTTGGAGGAGGAGTCATTGTAGGAGAGGTTGCTTGGAGATAAAAACAGTGAGAGATGGATTTGCAGTTACAGATGCATGCAGTCAGTGTCAGGGGCCTAACTGCAGCTGAGATCTCAGAAGTGATGATTCTCTGGCTTTTTTATTTCAGCCTTTCACTTTAGTTCGGTGTGTATCTGTTCACCTGATTGAAGAGGTTGGCAAAAGAACTCCCACTGTTTTTCCTCTTTGTTCTCTTTTCTTCTCTTTTTCCTTCTTGATCTCCATTTGTCCTCGTGTTTGTTTGATTTGCTTCCTGCCAGAAGGAGAGACAATATTCTGGATGAGCCCAATCCTGATAAATTGATGCCAGCGGCCACCCTGTAGCGCATACTCTTGCTCAGAGTGGCAGATCATTTTGTGCCACAGAGAGTGTGTGTGAGAGGAAGAGAGAGAGAGATATGTTGGCTGCCTGTCTTTGCTTGTGGCATCTGTGATTGCAACAGCGAGCCATTTGCATCGATCCACTTTAGAGAAAGTCTGGCATCTGGGTGGTTACGTTGTCCAAATACTGCTGGAGTCACAAACCACACATGTACTGTATGTACACTCTGCCTGTGTAGCATGTGTGTTTGCGTCCGTACGATATACACATATTTTGTGGTCCCTTTTATGACAATACCTTTCCTAAAACCAATTAATTTTGTGATATTCCTATGAACCCAGCAGTGTTTTTTTTGCTGTTGTTTTTTTTTTTAACAGGCTGTGGGAGACAATAATGGATCTGCAATTTAGGGCTCGCAGTCAGAGATGAAGCTTGGTATTTCGATTACTTTGATTTCAGAAGGACAGAACAATACCACTGTCTGAATATTATTTATTGCACAGCAGTGCTCATTATACAGATTTGCAAGTGAAAAATAAGTCTTTTCACAACAATGGAGCTGACACTAAATTTGCGCCTCTGTTGCCTTCTTGATTATGATTTAACACAATTAACAAGAGATTGCATTAACACGTTGCCGCTGTGTAGACAAATTATTGAGCTTAATCATTTGTAGCTGTGTGTGATTCATATTTTACAATCTGTGATTTACACATTTGATAAATCATGTGTGGAAACACATTTAGGAATATGCATTTGGACCACAATTCTAATTTGGCCTTTTGTGTGAGGTCAGTAAAAGATGGAGTTTGTACGTCATTTAATCCAAATGTATTCTTTTCAAATTTTGGTGACTGATGGGTGAATACTATAATAATATTTCACAATAATATAATCTTTGCTGGAGCAAATCCAAATGATAAAAAACAGAACTGATTGTTGCTCCAAAAAGAAATAATCTTACTCAAATTGTCAGCTATGTCTAAGCTTTGCTCTCTAGACTGAATATGGTTAGGAAGATTGTGGAAAAGAGACTTTTTTATTTTCTCTGTTGCCAAAAACCTGGCAATATTTTGAAGGGCTTTCTGCCTCTGTGTCATGCATTATTAAAAGCACATCTCATTGAGTATTATCTTTTAGGGTCATATTATATAGTTCTGTGTCTTTTAAGTATTACCAAAGAAGCAATTAGGAATTTGTAAAGGAAACAAAAAGCTTACATTTAAGGTTTTATCTTACATGCCAATTTTTACAACACAGCTGTATCACACTCCTGACCCAAGAAGAACTGTTTAGGAACTCACACAGTGATTAAAAAAACATGGGAAGGCACTTCCCAACTTTTACATTATGATCTAGTTAGTTAGTGGGGCTACCAGGAACAGGCAAACTTACTACCTTGAAGTCACTACCTTGTAAAAAACCCTCACCATCATTCCACTACCCAAGCTTGATTAGTCATCTCTTCATTCTGCTTATAGAGAGAACAATGAGAGGCTGCGGAATGGATGGGCAAAAACAAATTGCAACATTTCCCCCCTGTGAGAAAGAAAAGGGGGAAGTTTTTCTTATGGATACTTTTGGAGAGATATGAGATGTTTTGTATGGCCCCAGTACTGCTGTTTTTTCAGTGCAAGACCAAGGGCTTCTGACTGTCCAGTTAATGTACTCTCCTTCTCCTCTCTCCACCTTCTTCACATGGATTTGGCTTGCTAGTTTAATAGGTTGATGAGAGAGATAGAGACAGCTATAGATATGAAGGCCGAAGGTTGTTTTTAAAAAGTTGAATAAAGGGTTGAACCTAGAAATATGTTGAAGTTACAGATATTACTAAACATGTTTAATGTCACAGTATTTAAGTTCAGAAGAGACCATTGTAAGGCTACACTACAATGATCAATGTACTTCAAGCATCCCCAACAAGTCCTCCAAATTAAATGACAAAACAAGTTGTTTGTCCATGCCATCCAGAACGACACACAAAAGTGTTCTCTGATCTAACACCCCTATTGTCAGGATGACATAATTTGAAGAAAACGTCTGTTTTATGATATGACAAAGCTATGGTTAAGGTTTGGTTAGGTTTAGTCACAAAAACAACTTGGTTAGGTTTCGGTAAAAGCTCATGATTTGGACTAAAATAAGTAAGTAAGTAAGTAAGGTTAGGGGACACATTGTGGTTTGGGTTAAAATAACTACTCTGTTAAGGTTAGGGGACCGTTATCAACAATCACGATCATACTTTAAAAAAGACTACATTGATTGTCAGTTGGATTTGGGAAACAAACACCAGTCTTCCGTGTTACATTCCAATGTTTTGTTGACCCATCCATCCACCCCAACCTCCTCCCTATGCGGATTTTGACGCTCTATAACAACATTACCTTACTTCCTCCTTTGTTCCAGTCATAATTACTACGGCTGCTAGAGGGTTTTGTCACTTGAGCGTAAGCATTTGTCATTTTGGGGCACTTGCTGAAACAACTGATGCTATCGGTCTTCTTGGGAGGATAGTGTCAGCATCCTTTCAGTAACTTAGTTTAGACCCCATATTGACCCTGGTTTAGTGCCTGGATTGAACCACTGGCATATCTGCCTTCCTCAGTCGCTGCACAATGAAACCCACTGCACCAAAGGACCTAAGGCATTGTTCATCAAGTCAATCACTTCAGAGTGATAAAAAGGTAGGATGGGGACGTGTGTTCAAGCATCATAATGTGTTGTAAGTGCTTGGGGTAGGAGCTGAAGATATTGTTTTTGTCGGTCTGTCGCAGTGCTTTTGACAGTTTCAAATCCCAGACAGAGAACTGAAGTGACATATCAACAGATTTTGTCTAAATACGCTGTAGAAAAACTAAAAAATGCAATGAACATTTTTTTCAGTCATGTTGTATATTCAGAAGTACTAATTCAAAAGTAACTGACCTTGCTGTTTGGTTCTGAAGGTGTTGTGCCACTCCAAGAGGCTTCACCACTTCTACTGACTAATGGGGGAGTCCCAGACATTTTGTTAAGGTCGCATGTGAGTTGTTGAGGTCACATGGCAGTTTATGTGAGAGTTATCAGAGTCATATGAATTAAGGTGTGAAACCACCTGGGAAGAGGTGACAGGAAAGCACTCTAAGTTGGTGATAAGTGGTGTTGCAGCCTCCCTCTTCTGTTTAGGAGTGGTTGAGATGGCCTCCTTCATTCCTTCATACCAGTGTTTTCTTTATGGCGTTTGACTATTTATACTACCTTGCTCTACTTATTGATGGAGATTGGTCTTTAGGGTGGATGAGTTTCTGTCTTAGTGGGTTTTCAGACTGAGAACAACCCTGCGTTTAAAAAAGAGTAGAGTTGGTGGGGAAGTTGAGCCAGGTTAAACTTTTTTGCACCCCCACTGTCCTTGGCACCGCCACTGTGCTAGTAGACAGCCATGGATGGAATGAGTACATTTTTGTGTCTGTTTTGCTTCCCTTGTCAACTCTCATGTAAGATCAAGGGGCAAACGACCCCCAGAGGTTAAAATGCCAGGGACTCCCAACCAGTTTGTAGAACTGATGTAGAGGATTCTTTGCCTCTACGTCATCCATTATAATCATGAAATGTACAACTTGTAGAGTATTCTCAGTTTATTGCAGCTGTTGAGGTTCAGTTTTTTCACTTGTGTTGATCAAGCACTATTAATCATTTCCTGCTACAGTACAGTATTTGTGCTTTTCTGTATTCATTGTCATGCTAGTATTCCTCCTAGTGGATATCCCAGGAATGCGATGACTCTGCCAATCATTTAATGTGTTGAAGGCTTGTGTATCAAACTTAATGGGAAATCTATAGTTATGCACACATATAGTGACAAACATACACACATAATACATATTACTGATATAATTAAACAAACACTAAAAACCTTTTATGTAGCCTATGTTTAATGCACATATGATATGGGTCTATGTCCATCACATATAAGCCTAGCTCGTATCTCATCTGGAGAGTGATCACTGTTGTCACTCATCGCCTACATCAACAGTCATTCATACTTATTTAAATGTTATCTTTACTCAAATAAACGTTTGTAATTTCTGGAATGATGGTCAACTTTTTTTTCTCTGAGGTGGCCATTGTTTGCTTAACATTGCCAAACAATTGCTCTGTCATCTAAGTGTCAGGCTAGTCCTTTTCCCATTAGCCTCACATGAATATCTCTGCCTGGTTTTTACCACCTATTTCTTCTTTCTTCTTAAATTAGCTTTTTAAATCTCATCCGTTCGTCTGATTTATTATTTGAAGAAAAGGGGGGAAACCGTTGTGTAAGCCTTGCAGTGAAGGTAATGAATCTGATATGTGTTTTTGTTAATAATAAACTTTAGAGGATTTGATAATTAGCGAGCACCCCGCAGAGCAAAAGCTGACAAACTACACAAAAGCAAAGATGCATCAGGTTTATATCCAGACAAGTCGACTGAAAGGCTTTTGTACCTATTTTCTTTTCTCTTTTTTCTGCCTCATTATGAGAGACTAATTTTCTGTACCACTGTGAAAGAGAGAGGCTTGATGCAGATGGGGTCTTGTTTGATAGTAAGCCATGAAGCTCAAAGAAGTCATTTCAAAACTTTTTTCCTTGGCATCCTTTATTATAGGAAAACAAGGTAAGCAAAGGACAACAGGAATAAGATTAGTCATTCTATAATGGACTTAGAATGGGTATCATGGACTTAAGGGTCATGTCAGTTGTTCAACACACAGAGGAATGTCCCCTTTTCAAGTGAAAAGATTAAAAATGACCCATGGTTTCCCCCTTAAAAACAACATATGTGCTACAGAACATACATACAAATCATTGTTGCTGATGCAAATCTTAATAAAATCAATGTGCTGCAGAAAAGAGCTTGTTATTCAGCATGTTTAGAAGTAAAATAACAACATTCAGGCACCTTAAATTTGAAAGTTAAAGGTGTGTTTCTGTCGTGACGGGTTAGTCTTTTTAGTTTTAACCAGCATACAATGGACAATCCTAATTTTTTTAATTTAAATTTTTATAGGTAAGACCCGCTGAGATCAGCGATCTCTTTTACTAGGGAGACCTGGCCAACAGCAGCATAAAAAGGTTACAGACAACAATAATAACCACAAGAAAACATAAGATGTACAGTAATGTGTTGAAATAATTAAAATACTTACGCACAGTGACAAGTACCAACTGAGTCATTCGTCATTGTACTTAAGAGCTTTAAAATCAGGCAGAGACCAATCCTCTGAGTCTTTTTGAAGGCTGTTTCAAGTGAGGGGAGCAGAGCACATAAAAGCTTTCTTTCCCAGTTCTGTCCATATTCTTGGAACAGACAACAAGACCATATCTTGTGATCTCAAATGATAACTACAGTCAGATCGCATGATGGGATTTTATCCAGAATGGCTTTATAAATGAACAAATAGGTTTGTAGTGGTATGAGATTTTCACAGTACGATAACCGTCTCAGAAAATTTCATGGTATCACAGTATAGGGTAATTACACTATTATTATAATTATTATCATCATCATCATAATATTAATATTAATCATAATTAGTTACAATGACCCTTAAAGGAATGAAAACATTAGCGTTTTTTTGTTTGAACGAACACTTGTGGATCTCACATGTGCAAACAATGTGCCGATGCATTAATGTACAACAGATCACTGTAATCAAGAAACGGTAAAAACGTAGCAGAGACCAGTCTTTTTCTGGCTTCAAAGGAGAAACAGGACTTGTTTCTGAAATAAAACCCTAACTTCAGTCTCAGCTTTTTAAGAAGAGTATCAATCAGAGGTTTAAAAGAAAGGCATTTATCAAGCCAAATGCCGAGATATTTATAACAGGAGACAACTTTTAACTTCTTTCCTTGAGAAGTAATAATATCCATAGTGTTCACAGGCTTCTTCCTGGCATGTGGGAAATGCATTACCTTAGTTTTATCAGCATTTAAAACCCGCTTTAGTTTTTAAAGCTGAATCTGAATAATATTAAAAACAGCCTGCAAATTGGCCATAGCCTCCATAATGGAGGAACCAGCACAATATATCACTGTATCATCAGCATAGAAATGAAGGTTGGCACCATCCAAATTTTGACCTAAACTATTAATATAGATAGAGCAGACCTAAGACAGAACCCTGGGGTACACCATTACACATTTTTAGCCAGTTAGAAGTGAGCCCATCAAATTGGACACATTGAGACCTTTCTGAGAGGTAATTCACAAACCATCCCATTACCTGAGGGATGGTTTCACATAATCATATGATTTACGTCCTGACTACCAGACACTGTCTTATTTTTAGCCAAAGCGTCTCCTCTCATCCTCTTTTCCACAATTAGATGAGCAAGTAAAATGTATTTACTGTATAAGTATCTCTTTCTGGGTCATAGATAAAAAGTGATGGTGGCCAATTAAATAAGAAATGATTTTTGGATTACTGCTTCTTTGACATAAAACTGGTGAATATAACCATAAAAAGATTTCACTAGAGAAATAGCAATAGAGACTGTTTCAGGTCTGGCAACGCTCCACGTTTAGGAGAAGTGATACAATTTAATTAATTTGATTAATCTCATTATTTTTTTTACCTTAAGGCTCTCTATGTGCTGGCTGCATAACTGAATCTGACATCAGACTTATCAGGTGTGCCATTAAGGCAATCATTTTGGAGGAAAATGATTAATCATGGAAATTACAAGAAAAGGGTACAGATGAACATGTGTGTATGAGTGTGAGGTTGTGTTTTACAGAAAGAGACATAGAATCCTAAATACTTATTGACCAGTTTAATGCTTGAATAATCATATGCCCAAGGTCTACCATTGCTGAGAGTTGCATGGTGCAGTGTTGCACCATGTCCTATTTTCAGACACATAGTGAGTATTATTATTATCATAGCCATGGCATCCTTCACAACCCAAGGGGCTCCCATTTTGTCTCAGGTACATAGCACATTCCATTACCTCCCTCAGCGCTGGCACAAACACACTATCCATGTTTCCCCATAGAGCATGCTGGCGATGCGTTAGCCTGCCTGAGTGTAACCTAGCCGGCCCGCTATCGCTCGTCTCATCCGTTACACTCTGCTCCCATTCAATCAGAGCCCCACGCCTCAGAGGAGCTACAGATAAAATTCTCATTATCTTAGCTCACAGAATTAAAGGGACAAGGACCGAAGGGGGCACACACATACACTTACAAACACACACACACACTCACTCTCTCAAGAACGCAGATCTCACACAAAGAAGTACAGTAGACTGTTATCTCTCTCATGCACACACATACACACACATGCTCCAAACAGGGACTTATAACTCATGCTGAGTCTCGTATCCTAATTTGTGCACCAAGGGAGGCTTTATTGCAGGAACAGTTTGTTTCTATCTCAGTGCTCTCTTAAGGAAAGTCTGCTTCAAATAGATTGTAACAAAGATCTCTGCGGTGGTGTACTTTCAGGCTGTTTGTGTTTCTCTTTGTGTGTATGTGTGTGTGTGTGTGTATTTTTGTGTAAGACCATTATCCAAATTTGTGTTCACAGCAGTTTTCACTGTGACACTATACTCTGCTGTGAGCAAGTAATTTTGTGCTTGCTATCACCACCCATAAAACGATGTGCTTGCCAAAGTCTGTGAGACAGCGTGTGTGTTTTTGAGTGTGTGTGTGTGTGTGTGTGTGTGTGAGTGAAATCCAGACAACAATTTTTTTCATTTTGCTTTATATGTGTCAGAGTATCTCTGTAAGGGAAAGTTAGTGATTTGAGATATTGTGTGTGTACAGATATCTCACATGTCAGTGTTTATGAGACCAAATATCTGTACCGGTATCCGTTCCACAAAGCCTGTGTGTGACCCACAGAGGGAGCGTGAGTCCCACATGTGTGCAAGTGGATGGGCTAGAGGAGTGTGTGAGTGAATGTCACCAGGGGAAATTTCTGAAGCACATGGAAACCCCATTGTTTATTCATGCTTTCTAAATTGAAGTGTGCATCCCTGTATTCTCCAGGCTGTGCTCTCTGGTGTATAACAGACAGTGAAGGAAGGAGCGAGAGAAAGGCAAAGGAGGGGAGAGAGAGAGAGCCCTTTTGAATCAGATTTAGGTCTACTCCAGTAACCGGTATTCAATAGAGAAGAAGATAATGAGAGTCATTTGTCCATATTAAAGGAGATTCAGATAAGTTCTCTCTACTCCAAATAAGAATTCAATCCAGACTCCAATTCAGAGCTGCTGCTCCTTAGTTTCATATAAGCCC
This sequence comes from Siniperca chuatsi, assembly GCF_020085105.1. Classification (NCBI taxonomy): domain Eukaryota; kingdom Metazoa; phylum Chordata; class Actinopteri; order Centrarchiformes; family Sinipercidae; genus Siniperca; species Siniperca chuatsi. The sequence goes on from NC_058064.1 coordinate 8,599,769, forward strand.
TCTATAGCTGCAGGTATTGGATTGACACATACCTCAATAGCAATCTGAATTGGATTGTGCATCGGAGTGCTTTCTCTCATGACCCCTCTTTCCTGAATGTTACGTGATATTGATTGTTTCCATTTACAATCGTATCGATGCCTTGCCTTCCATTGTCTCTATCCCATGCTGCACCAAGCCCTTGGTTTCAAGCCGGGCTTTTTTCCACTTGAATGTTCAATCAGTTGATGATGGCTATACTCATCAGTGTTTCAGCGATAGAGCTTTTAGAAGGTGTTAGGTGATGAAAATTTTCATCGGAATACCATAATATGATTAGGGTTATAAACATTGTTTGGTGTGACAGGGAAGCAAACTCGCCTCATTCACTGTGTAGAATGCAAATCAGGTGCTTATGATGAATACCTTTGTTACCGTAGCTGATGTGTGAATTGAATAAATCAGTATCAGAATAATTTAAAAGCATAGCTTTCACCTGGGAATGCCAAGGGCTCTAAAATATTTGTACCACACTATCTACTGAAGGCACAGCAAGGACAAATGGCTCTCTTTGGCAAGTCACCCTTAAACCCTTCTCACATCCTCCCATTCCTCTATTCATTAAAACAGAAGTAGGTCACCTACAAAATGGCCGCCACTTGGCCACCCTCTCCGTTCCCCTTCCTGTCAGCATATGTTTCTCTCAGGCCTCAGCCAACAAGAGGCTATGAATAATACACTCAAACAAAGCACCCTAAAGACAGGCAGGGAGGAGATTTATTGCCCATATTTGAGGCTCTTTTCAATATACATTCCTCAGCCAATTTTCCTTTGCGCCGCCTTTAATTACCTGTCTTAATAGGATCCCTGTAAGAGTGGCGGGATGTCTTCACTAATGTCTACTTTAGAATGGAGGGATAATTACACAGCCCTGAAATACGCAGAGATGCCTTTCAAAAGCAAGAGGAGAGGAGTACAGCGAAGGGGAGGGGTGTAGGATGGCGAATGCGTCCTCCTTTTTTTTTTTTTTTTTTTGTCCTCACAATTTGCATTGTCCAATTTGCTGAGCGTAGCTTTTAATTAGGTAAGTCATATTGCCATAGTTTTGTTCTATGGTGCGAGTGCTTTTGGATTTGAGCATTTCTGTGTGAGTTTGTAAGTCTATCATTGTGTGCATGCATGCATGAATCGATTTGTTTGTGTTTGGGAGTGTGTGTATGTGTGCTATCGAGGATCTCTTGTGGCTCTTTCTTAGTTCCCCTCAAGCAATAACCTAAATTCAGAGTCCAACTAGGAGAAACATGGCACGCAGGCCTTCGTGTTCATGTTTTTTTTTTTCATTTTATTGATATTTACCTTTTTTAACCCAGTTTCTATGTGCTTAAAATGTGTCCACTATCATATAAACCGCCCACACATGGCAAACTACAAAGATATGCTCTGGAAGAACTGTGTAGTTATTTAATGTGACCACATGGACTTTCTTTCTCATTCCTCACATGCAATGTATGTTATCAATATGAGCTCATACTCTACAGATCTCTGATATGAACTGTCTTCATATTGCACACTTTGATGTAATAAGAGCCAAAACTGTGGTCCATGAAGTCAGACACCCCCAAAGGGAACTGAAGCACAGCGGCAGGGCTCTGGTGACACATAGGAAGACAGAGGCAATCTGTTGCACCCATCCTGACACATTTTGGTTCTGTCATGTCTGTGACAAGCCCCAAATCCCCCTACCGGTGTGACCATGACAGGCCTGACAGGCCTGACCTCTGTCTGACTGCTCTTCCCACTCGCGGGCTGACTGACTGACTGCCTGCCCACCCTCTGAAACTTACTTTACCTTTGTTTATTTACACCAGTACACTCCCACATTCAGCAACACAGTGTGTAGAAATACTAGGTGCATTCCTGTCAATGCATACAATATAGTATCTAGGCTACGGTAGGTTTCTTTCTATTTTCTACAGTAGAATAAATGCAAGTAAGGCATAGTGAGTATTTAAATATATGAAAAAAACCTGCATGACCCACGTGGAAATATTTACACATACAGTAATACAAAATCGGGCATAAGAATGTTGAGTAGTTTCATTGTAAGTCATTTCTCTCAGAGTCTCAACCTTGGAAAAAGCCTCTCATCTGCTCATGCATAATCACCCTGTTCTCTCTGCATATACTCTACATTAACGCAGAGATTTAACGTAACCAGCCGGCCTGCAGACAGGTGCCATGTTCCTCCTGCAGCATGAATATGTATAAGACACTGTTGCGGCACTCAATTTGCATTAAAGATGATGGCCGCATAACGTAAGCATGATTTATAATGCATAGGGAGTATATGAAGGTTGCTTGCTTCATCTTTCCTCATCGCACACATACCCTCTATCTCCCTTCCTCTTTAACCTGTGAATCGACAGGAGATTTTGTCTTGAAATGCATTGTTTTGTTACATTTTCAAGGTGTTGCACCTTGCATGCAGTAACATGACTCTCTCCTGGCTAGATGTGGAAGTAGGCAGTGTGTTTTTTTCTCTGAACAAATCTGGAAGGAAGTAGTTCATAAATAAAGAGAAATAGAGAGGATCACTTACAGTGTTCACTGAGGCTGCTGGCAGGACAGCTGGTAATTCACAATAAATTGGAGGCTGAAGAAAGCCAGCTGCCCTGCAGGGTATGGGGAAATGTGCATTAAAAAAAGTGAATGGGAAAGCGTGTGTACACCTGTTATTATGTATGTACGTGTGTGCCTGTGGAGCTGACCAAAAGTCCTCACTGGTCCTCTGGGAAAGTGCCTGATCCGAGCTCCGCTATATCAGGAGTGGATGCACACTGAGGTGGAAGTGTGTGTGAGTGTCTCAGTTTGCAGGGGTTTGATTTCTACTTTAGATGTATTGATTCTGTCAGTGCTCCAGAGGCATGCAGAGACTTGCTAAGATCACACCTCAGCTTTACAAAATAATCGCCTGTATGTGGAGCCTTTGCTTAGTGGGGTCAGCAACTGTACAAATACCAATACACATGACAACAAGGGCTGTCCAGAATACTATTTTTGTGGGGCATATATGATTGATTTTCTTTTATTTTCGTGACATGAATGAAGCTTCGAACCATTTGGCTCAGTCCTAATGTCAACACTCTTGAAACAGTCTTAGAACTCCCTCTACCTACCCCAAACACACACAAGCAACTTAAAGCAAAGATCTTTATAACAATAAAATTAAATTTGCCACCCCATGAAGTTGGGTGAAATAAATCTTAAATTTCTGTTATGTAGATAAAGGGGTGGGATGAAGTATGACTGTAGTATACAGTATATCAGGACAGCTGTTAGTTGGTTTTGCTGGTGCTGCTCTTCTTTTGCTGGTGCTGTTGTTGTCAGACACCCCTATAGCTCCGCTTTGGTGTACACAACTATTAAATATATGTAGTTACAAGGAGTTGCTTTTTTTATTTCAAATTTTTCTATCCTGCTAGTCTTTATTACTATATTATATTTCTCATAGGCTCACCAGTGGCTTCACAATTACCCAAGTACCTAATTTAGAGTCATAAAGAGGTCAGATGTCCCAGAGTGGTCTCCACAATTGCATAGTATAGCTGCAATTATACAACAATTAGTTCTGAGCACACATTGTTGGTTGAGAGACATTCCACTAGTGTTTACAATCACAGTATAGCACTGATACCTGATAACTTAAGTGGTATCACTCCCGTTTGTTTACATTTTATACATTTCCTCAGGCTTGCCACATATTTTGTGTTAGGTGGCAATGCTGAAGAAGTTATTTTGGTTGTTTCTCTCTGAGGATAACTGGAATTTCCACGGTTTATTTCATGTACTTCCTTCCAGTCCTAATAATTGTCACTTCCTTCCTGTACTGATAATTGTCAATTGTAAGGACCAAGCACATAATTGATAACTCATGTATAAATCTAACAGAAGAGAATAAGCCTAAAGCAGAGGAAGAATATGTGCCTTTTAAAAGCCACTTCTAATGTTAGCCTGACATGCAACAGTATCAAAGTTGGACTTGGATGAACCTGAACACATTCAGATAATTGTCAACAGTAAGCCACAGGGCTACAGGGACACGAAGGGATGTTGCTAAGCATCAGGGAGCTTTTTTTATAGCTTTTAAATAAATGTGTCAAAGGAAATCCTAAACTCATGTCTTTGTTTGGGTAAATGCACAATTTTCAGGGGTGGAAAGTAACTGAGTAGAAGTAAATTGACTCAAGTATTGTACTGAAGTATAATTTTGAGGTATTTGTACATTTTATGCGACTTTATACTTCTACTCCAATACATTTATTTGACAGCTGCAGTTACTAGTTACATTTTAGATCAAGATTTTACAATAACATATATGTTTTTAAAATACAATGCATTGTTAAAGATTAAACCAGTGATTATCTACCTTTTTGGCAGGCATCCCTTTACAAAAATAATAATTAAATATCTGTTTGATGTCCAAAGATGTAACATTATGTAGTATTTAACAAATAAAACAAAGACCAGAGAAATAGTACAAAAAGTGAATAAAAACTTGTGTAGCATAACTTCTTCTTTCCTACCCCATTAATCATCTCACGATCCCTCAGATTTATCATGAGACCCTATGGAGGGTGCTAGGACCTGAGTATGTCTTCCACCACTGCAAATTTTCATTTGGGATACTTGAAGTCTACCATAAGATATTGGCATCGCTGTAACTCATTGCAATAGTAAATCTTAAAGAATAGCCTGTCCTCTTTTTCTTTCTAACATTCAAAGAGGCAGTATTGATGAATACTATTTTATAAAACAGGACTCAGATTCAGTATGTTATGTTATGTTTCAGCAATAACAGCAAATATTTTAGCTATTTTAATCCATTAGCAGCCAGGGGTTCCTCCCATCCTGACACAGCAAATAATTTGTTAATAAGAAAATATGTCAAATTTGGATCGTGGCCAGAAGGTTTTTCTCCTCAGCAGCAGATGAGCTCCCTGTGGGAAACTAATATAGTGCTCACACCATACGTAGACAGTCTCCCACCAGGCTGTCTATATTATTGGGTGTGTTTTCTCTTCCTCACTCACTCTCTTTTCTCTCACATGCTTCAGCAGTCTCCAATCTGTCTCTTTAATTCTTGTCTTTCTTTTTGTCTTCTTTTGCAACTGTTCTCGTCATGACATGTTGCTTTCTCCATCTTTCTTAGAATAAGTATTTTCAAAGCTATACTTATCAACACTCTTTTCTCCCCTTTGTCAAACTACAGTATTTATGTCTTACTAAACTCGTCTCGTCCCTTCTTTATGTCTCTCTTCATCTCTCTGCTTCTTATTTTTCCATCCTGCAGTAGCTCCACCCACCATCTCTCTCCCCGTTCCTCTCACTTACTCAGTAAGCAGCTTGGGTTTTTAAACTCTAGGCTATGGCAATAGCACACTGCCCATCTGTCACGGCAGAGAGTTACCATGAAATGGCCAACTCCTCAGCATCACCGTGTGATCTTCTTATGTGCTATGAGCATGGCACTCACCCATCTCCCACTGGGAAGAGTGAAGAAAAAAATTCCCCTCCTCACCCTGTAAGGCAAAGAGAGACTGTCAGATTTAGACTGAGCAGTGAAGAGATGGGCTTTCTCATCCTCTCAGGCTCATACTAGAGGGCACATCTTAAGGGGAGCAGGCAGCCCACGGTTATGGAATTATAAGAAAGACACCCAGCACATAAGGTTAAGTGTTTGGCAGAGGATGATGGGTAAACAGGAAGTGTTTCTTTTCCACAGGAACCAGTGCACAGTTTCATTTCCTGGCTGGCAGGCAAGCCAGGGAAAGGAATAAACCCAACTCTAACCCATAAAGAACGGCACCCATACATGAATAATCTCAAAGTACACACAGATACACATTCACACACACAAACACCCATTGCAATCCAAGATGTGGCAAATCTCACTGCAGATAAACTGCTGGGTTTGTCCCCATGTAAATAAATCTGACTGTTAATATATCCACCCTTAACTGGCGATTTATGATTTATGACTTTAAAGTTTACTTCAACTCTATGCTCACATCGCAAACAAAACATGATTACCAACTCATGTGTGGCTCGACTGGAATAAATTGAAGTAGTTTTATGTGCATGTGGAGAAAATGATTCAGAATAAAATTTTTGCCCTGATTTTTCTCCGTTGGATACAGTACAAACACGATTACCAGCTGGAATTCTGCAACATTTAGATGAGATGATTATTCGGTCCCTACTTGTCCTACTTACTTTTGTTCAATTTGAGTGGGCACCTGGGAAAGACAGACTTGTGTGATAGGAGAAGGAAACGGAAATGTAGGTGAGAGTGATTCACATTAAATCAGAATGATCAGCGATGTGTCAGTCAGTAAATACGACAAAAGATAATTGCCTATTTAAGGCATGGAGAGTTCTCATAGTAGAGTTGCTGCATTTGCAAGGGACCACTTTCTGCAACTATACTCAGTGGCTTATTCAGGAGCCTAATACTGTGAAAATTGTTTGCTCTGAATCATGTTCAAATGACAGGTACATGCAATCTGGGTAACTTGGAACACTGGTAATGTGGCTTCAGCAAAATCACCACTTTGCTTTAGTATACTAGCAGCACACAAATATCCACATTTTTGAATAATTTCGCTTAAGCTGATATTTACACAAGGTCAATAGTATCCCAGCTCCATGCTTTGGGTGCCACTGACCTTTACATCAGTTTAAACTTTACATTGAATTCAACCATTAGGTACATTGCAAGTCTGCCCTGGAGATGCCGTCCTCATCTGTTGGCTGCTCCATAATTTATAACACTTGTCTTGCTGTGAACTGTGGCTGCATCTGATGTGTAATCTAGGAAGGATCGATGCCTGACAGCTGAAGTTGGGACAGAATACCTGTCCTGTCTAACCTCAAATGTCCAGTGGGAAATACGGAGGAGACATTTTGAAACTGCAAATAAAATTTGTTGGCCCCTCAATCATAATGTCAGCTTGTTCCTCTCTGTCCTTCTATCCCTCCCTCTAATTCTCTGCAATAAAATTTTTAAGTGATGCTTAGCACGTACAGAGTGAGAGTTGGACACAAGTATTAGTAGACATATATGTATTGTATGTCACAATCATGCAGCTCTAAGGGACATAAAAGCTGTTTGTAGGTTCTTTTGCGTGTTATAGGTGACACACTTTCAGTTTACAGTCGTAGACATGCACCACTCAAGGGGAGATGTATGTTTACAGTATGGTGCTAGGCTATCAGTTTTAAGGACGATAGTTCTACGTCAGACATACAGTACAAACCTTGAGCAAATGGTATGCCCAGAGGACACACTTCTGTGTTTATTCACAGTTCAAAAGGAAGGAAAATATAACGACGGCATTGGAATTTCTTACCATAGCCCTTCTGTGGTGTTTTCCCCTGTGACATAATTTGGTTCTGATGAAATACAAAGGGTTTGTGTGCCTCCACACTTTGTTAGCATTGTTCAAAAGCAAAGTTTATCACGTGGACCGGCAAATTTGGGGAATTGGAGCATTGCTTTTGCAGCTTCCAAACTCCTGAAGAAAGCAGTACCTTGAAGCTAGAACCCATACACTCAGCTTCCTTGCTTTACAGACACATTCATATGTTAATCCATATTTGCCTTTGTTTTTTCTACCTGTGCAAATGTGAGCTGATGCCCGGTTTGAGTGATTTCCAAGGGAAAATTCTGGAAAATGTCCAGAGAAGTTTTTTTTACCGTTTTCTCCACTGAAAGTCAGAGCTGTGTGTAGAAATGTCCTGCGAGGTGGTACAGTTGTTGTACTGTAATGCTTCCAAGCTTGGCAATAGTTGGCAAGGTAATTTGTGCTGCCTTGGAAGAATATAGGATGCACAATTGCAGAAGTAATATTAAAAGATGTACTAAAACCCCAAATATGCTTTTTTTTTTTAAACCCCCCTTTTCTGAGTTATGTGATAGAATTAACTAATATTATTGACTATTATGTACTGGCATAATCATTTTGTAAAGACTAACCAGGTTCTGTTGTTTTTACTGTTTTGTCTGGCTTCATCAATTGGAAAAAAATGAAAAACAAAAACACTATCCAACATAATCCATACTTACACTGCTGCTTAGTCAAGAGTAAGCTGTGCCTTTGCCATAAATGCCATCTTTTGACACAATAACACTTCTTGTTTGTAGCAGGATTTTCTGAACAAGAGTTCTATAAAAGATATCTCGAAAGCCCCTTAATGCTCATGTCTCTGTTTCAGCCCTTGTTGGCAAAGGGCTCGTACTCGAAGTGCAGTTGCCTGATGGGGCGTAATTTCAAACACACCACATTCTAAGAGGCCACTTACTCATTGCCAATTGTCTGTCCTGGGCACAGAGCTGCTGTGTGTGAGGGAAAATGAGTGAAGCATAGCCAGTAGGGTGCTGAATATTGTCTCTTTATACTTCCTGGTCCTGTAGTTATCCAAGGTTATATTTCCTGCTCACATTTATTACGTTTAAGTATTTTTGGTTTTAACTTTGGTCAATTTTGTTCTTGTCATTTTGATGATTAGTATGGCCATTCTTCTACCCACACAAACTGAACAATCAATAAACAAAACTGTTTCTTATTCAGCAGGGAGTGAGCACTCCATCCACAGATAGCTGGACTCATCGTCATTCCATTTTTTGTCTCTAATCCCTTTGGTATTAAACAATCAAAGGCCGAGGACTGATATCCCATTAAATTTTTTCTGGGTCTTGATATTCAAAGTTAGTATTGGCAGCTCTTAAGCAACTCTTTAAGCAGCCAATATGTAGTCAGGGAAGTGTATAAGTCAGCAGCTGATCTGGGTATGCACTTATAGAATACTTTATTCCTAGTTGATTCTCTTTAAACCTAAAATTAAATGACTTTGTAGGGATGTATCAGTCCAACTTTTTCTTTCCGGATACCAATTCCTGTACCTAAACATCCTTAACATCTGTACACTGTAACAACATTGCACTTCCACCTCACTGCATGGAGCTCATTGAGATAAATAAGACAATATTATGCACCAGTAATTGCTGTGGCACTAAATTTTATCATCACTTTATCATCATTTATAAAGCAACTCTAAATGTTATGTGGATTGGTCAGGTCTGGGCGTTACCCAATCCAGGTAACCTCAGTATCGCGGTCGATCCTGATCCAACAGATTGGAATCGGCGCATCCCTTGACTTTGTTCATTAGTTTCTTGATGAATTTATTTATTTATTTATAGTACTTTTTAAGATCAAGATTTAAGATTTTGGGGGCATATTTTTCCTCTAATTGACAGTATACAGTTGAGAGTCAGACAGTAACTGTGGGAAGAGAGAAAGGGGGATGACATGCAACAAAGATCCCTGGCTGTATTCAAAACCTAGGACATTGAGGTTTATGTGGTACGCATCTTAGCCCCTAGGCCAAAGTGATGCCCCCATTTCTTCATTAATTTATTTAGTCTCTTTGTGATTCAGTAACAACCGTGCTATCCAAGCAATACTGCCTCTTAACCTTATCTTTTACCTTGTCCAGTGTTACTGTAGCGCGGAAGGGTAACTGACCATGCCCTCTCTTACATATGTGCCCCCTCACTCCACAGTACCTCCTCTCCTCTCTATCTCTCTTCTGTCTGCCATGCTTGGGTAGCTACTTGTGTCCCCATGGGGTGGTCTATCAGCCTGCGTTCCTGAGCACTGACTGGACATCAGTGCCTGGATTCCTCACCAGTGGAGTTCAGGTATCATCTGTTAGCACATCAGAGCCAGAGTCGCCCCCCACAGTCCCACAGCTGCAGACCCAGTGACTCAATAAGGAGACTGTGTCCTGGATCTGCTTTATAGAGACTAGAAGCTCATGCCAATACCAAACCGAGGTAGAAAAAGTCAGAAGTAATTGCTGTTTGGAGGTGCATTCACTTAAGACTATTGGTAGCAGTTAAACTGAGCTTTTATGAAAGAATTATTGCACATTGTAAACAATGAAGAGATGAAATTATGTGACTTTATAGGGTTTTCAGTTAACATTAGACTTTGAAGTGTGCTGAGCTAACTTTTATCTTTTTTTTTATAAATTAAGTATTCAAAATGGAAACAGAATGGGTGTTTCCTCTTTGTGCTTTTGAATATTTTTATGGTTGCACCTTTACTCCCATTGAGAAAGGGAAGAGATCTATTATTAGGACACCTAAGCTTTAACAATGTTTATAATTTCTTGTATGTGATGTGACTTGACAGGGTTTAATGTTAAGGTTTTTTTGCCCAGTTTGACAAGTGGGTCAGAATTCTACTTGCCCAAAGTCAATTTTTACTTGCCCCAATACAAATAGTTTTATTTATTAGGTTATCAAATAACAACAAAAACTAAATTGAATTGTCATGTTTAATGACATGTTTAAAGTAAATGAATCAGAACAAGGACACAGTGTGTCATAGATGCAAAGCAACAAACATTATGCATATCAAAAATGGTAAGACAGTCCCCTCTCCTTCCCTTTGAGTGAGTGATAAATTATCATAAACTTTGTCTTTCAAGGATGGGTATCGTTAAGATTTTATTGATTTTGCTCTTCTTATCAATGCTCTTATCGGTTCAGTTCTTTATCAATACTCATTGGTTCTTTTTCATTCATCATACTAAACAATTGCTTTTTAAAAATATATTTTAAAAAAGAATAAATTCAGAACAGGATTAGAATTGAATATTTTACATATTGTTGTTGGTACATGTTGTTTCTAGAGCGGCAACAGTAAAGTTCACAACAGCAAAGTCACTTTATACACTATCTCACAGGAAACAAATCTGAAATGTCAGTCAAATAAATCATATTCCTGACATCAAAATACTGAGATATGTTCTTCATTCTGTCTAAACATCAGTCAGTATCAGTCCTTCCTCCTGTCCTCTTCCTTCTGCTGCTGCTGTGATTCACTGCAGGTAAGTTACCGCTGGTAGACAGAGGAGGGCCAAATTTTAATATTCGTACTCACAAGTGCCTGATCGTTATGTGCAACTCTCAACAGAGATAACTACTTCCATCATCATCACCACTGAGTGATGATACGACATGGCATTTTACTTGCCCCGGGCAATCGGGCAATCCTTATTGTTGAGCCCTGTTTGATTCATATTCTTTCCTTTGATGACGTATGCCACACTTCCTACACATACACACACAACTTGTCATCAAGGTAAAATATATGCACAAAGCCTTGCTTTGCTTGATTTCTAATAGAAACTACCAAGAGTGTGTGTTGCGATTCATCTGCCACTGCACCCTGCTCTTGACCCAGAGCTAAAACCTAACAGGGTTGTCAATACTTATAACCTTGCTGTATTAAAGAAGCAGTGCAGGTGGAAATTCCAAATGAGCACTGTAGTAGAAAGGTCTTAATCAAAAGCTGCCCTCCCTCAGACCTTGTCTGGTACCTTGCACTTTTCCCACAGTGCTCATACCATCCTGCTGTGCCCAACTCCCCTTGACCCACTAAATCCACAGAGGCAGCACTAACACAGATCTGAAGGACTCTTGGATGTCTTTCACACTATTTGGCTGGGCTAAGCTGACCTGAATTATATCAAATCTGCACTTTTAGTTTAGGAGAAAATAAAATGTGTCTCCTGGCTTTTCTGTCCAAAATGCATGCACATTTTGAAATGTAATTATTTTATTTGGACATTTCAAAATGTATAGACACAAAATGTGTTCATGTCTGTCATATCCCAGATCATCTTCATGTGATAATTCATGTTGTCCCCTGAATGATTGCTACATGACGTGTTCTGGTAAAACATTCAGCATGGTCCATACATTTTATTCACGTTTACATGATTTCGGTTAACATATCTATAATTTTGGTTAAAACACCACATGGCATTACTCTCTGCCTATTAAAGGAATAAAACAATAAAACAAATCACTTTAAAAAATGGGAAATGATCCAAAGAAATGCATCCTTTGCTCTTTTATCTCCTCCCGCCATCCTGAAATTATATTTCATGCATGATAAGCTCCATCAAATGATATTATGTTTGTATATCATCTGTTTCTGGCGCGTGCTCAGATCATAATGACGGATAGCTCCTTAGGAATGCCAAGACACACTCTGCTCGCCTATTCTCCAGGCTTAGGGATTTTTCTAACAGATTCATCTGCGGGTGTCAGTTTGTTGGCATTGATTAGACCTAACGGGCTTTACGTGGAGATAGAAGTTTGTTTGGTAAAATTGCAAATCCGTGCTGACAGTTTATGTTTACTGCTTGCTGAGGAAGAGTGTGAAGTAGTTTCCGTGGGGAAATGAAAACAAGAAGAAATCACGGAGGGTTTAATTTTCTCAGTCATTTATATCATTTTGAATTCACAAAACATTCATACGTCTAAATTTATCGGCGTTTCTGCCCTAAAATGATACTCTGCATCATTCAGGAACCTTGTAAAGATACATTTAGCTATGCACATTCCAATCTTCAACCTCCTGAGATAAAAATGCTTCTTTCTTCAAAATTATCAGTGCATATCATCTCACCTGACTTGTGCAGAGCTCAGCTCAATTTAAGGGTGCATCCCATTTACCACATTAACCACATAGTATACCTCCCTGCTTATGAGAGGTCATTAAAACATTCACCTTCACAGGTCAATAAAGATTTTAAAGCCCTGTAAGAATGCCGAAGGCTGGTCACTGCAGGCTCACCGCTCACTTACCCTTGGTTTCAAATACACACATTCATATCCAAACAACAGGAACAGATGCAGACAATTATACTGGTCTTGCTGGGATCAAACTGAACCATTCTAGCTCCCAATGGGATGCTGTCCATTAGGCTAACAGGTTGATCTCATTAATACTGCTGGGATCAATTAAGTGTACGATTGGTGGCTCTAATGACTTGACTTCTCATCTGCAATGCAGTAAATGATGGCAGATCTGATGTAAAAGCACAGGCTTTCACAGTGTGAAAAAAGAACTCCCTCGCCTTCAAACATCTCTTCCATAATTTACTCAAACACTGTGTCGCAATATATTTTTTATTTTTACTGCATTTTTTAATCATCACTAACGCTGATGAATGGCCTCCCATAAACATATTTAAGATTATGAGAAAATCATTGGATGTAATACACTTTTTTTTTTTCTTTTTTTTCTTTGATGACTTACATTGCCGGGTTATCTTCTTGACAGTAATGCTGGCATGCATTTTTCATCTCCCTCCACAAAGCCAAATAATAACCATCACAGGATAATAAGCGGCTTTACAAGTCTTCTGTCTAGTGTGATATTAAAATTTTCAATATTGGCAGGATGAAGGACTGCGGGTATATGTGCATGTGGGCACAGAAATCAGTGTGTGTTTACTCACATTTGTACCTCCTGTGGTTATTTTTGTGCACTGATATATTATTAAAACAGGTATATGTACAGGTAGGTTGAAAACCAACCAGTATTTATTTATTTATTTTCTCTCTCTTTCTCGCCCACTTGCCCGCCCTCTGCATATATGCCAAGCTGGCTTGCATAAGCCTGTGTGTGAGCATAAATGTGTTCAGTCTCGCCAGGTTGTGACACTGGGGAATCCATCATGCTTCTTTGTTTGTTTTGCATGGCTGAGCACTGACTAATCAATCACCCCTACCTTTGTTATCTAACCTTGGTGCAATTGCCACACTTCCCATGGGAGCCTTTCATTGATCTGAGGATATCAAAGAGAGATTGTGACAGCACTCCCAAAAGGTCAACCACCATGAGCTTTGATCTACAAAAATGCAGATCATGTAGGGTGTTGAGTTGGGTCCAGGATTCTCCGGCTGACATCCATCTCACATGTGTTAATTACCATTAGACTATAGCAATGCACTTGTCCTTGTCTTACATTTGAGCAGATTACAGAATAAACTATTCACCACAACCTGACATAATAAATAATATCCTAACTGCATTGCTTAATGTTAAACAGGTCATATAAGGTCTGTCACACTTGAAGAATACAATCCTGTTGGCAGACAAGAACTTGATATTGGACAATTCAACGTTTCTTTATGTCCATTGTAGACTTTTTAAAAATCCTTGTTTTCTGCAGCATCTGTGCATGGCAACTATGGTATACGATACTTGACCAGAGAAAACAGAAAAAGGACTGTGGTAGTCTCTTTTGCTTAACAGGTAGGAAAACCTACAACAACAGGTAGAAAACCTACAACAACCAGAATGCACTGGGCCCATTGCCTTCCAAGGTCACTCACAGGCTGCTCTGCTGAAGTGTAAACTTCCCCAACTCCTACAAACAACCGGTTACACATGCTTGTGCCCCTTCCTCTGTAGATTCATCCAAAAGAAACTGGCCTTTGTGAAATTAGCTGCAGCACAGCAACTCCACTTCTGTTTCCATTGGTGCACATTTACCACAGCAGCACCACCAGTTGTACCTGGCACGGGGCACATCTGCGCCACTATCCTCATTGTCTGGCGTTGCTTGACTCTTGGCTGTGGTGGCCTCTTCTTCCTCCATACACCCTAATTACTCCGCACTGTATTCTGGCTCATGAGAAGCCCTGAATGTCTGATTCCAGCAATACATTATTAAAATCATTTTCTTCCATATCTACAGGAACATTGCCTTCTATGATGGTCTTCCAGTGGTTGTTCTAGGCAGTTGATTTCGGACAGGATGTCTTTGATTTTGGAGTGGTGAGGAGCCGCCCCTCCCTCGACCCGACTGTCCGTGGAGGTGGGCATACAAAAAATTCGGAAGTACAATCTGTAGTTCGAACAACAGCCCTAGTGCCTGCAAAAGTCCACCAGATGACGCAAGCAAATGAGTGGGGAGCTCTGTATGCAAGCTACATGGTGGTAAGTTGAACATAGTTAATTTGCATATATTACCCACATTGTAATGATACAAAACTGGTCAGACATGCTACATGCCCATTCGTCACCCCAGACTCCTCTCACCTCGGAACATTAAGGGCACACTGATTCCTGCATTGACACCGAATGTTGGACATAAATCGTGAGTAGCAGATTTGTCAAATATGGATTTAACACCTAGGGATACTTGGCAAGAAGAATCATATGTGCGTTCTGTCACTTTATATTAGGGACAGAAGATTACACAGATACAAAAATGCACCTCAAACTCAGTTTCAAGGGTTTTTTTCCAATTCATTGAGCATCTTACATTTTAATTAGCCAGTAACCATGGCATGTAAAACATTTTCAAGACAAAGGTGAAAAAATCTTTGAAATGAGACATTTTTGTTGTGGCTCCTCCTACTCTTCTTAGAGCTCTCTTTCACAGTTTCAACTCCTGTCCAGTGGGCCTGACAACCCCTGAAAAGAGACCCTGCTAATCTCTCCTCGAGTGTCAGCTCCCTCCTCTGTTCTCCTTCTGAAAAGATGCTGTTTATCTGACCAAAGCCCTTCACAGTGCCATTTGTGCTGTGGGGTGCTTATCGACCATGAGATAATTCAAAAAGCCCCTCAGCCAGCTTCTTGTTCATTAAAAGTTTCCTCAGACTCCTCTTCAAAAGTGCATCCATCTGTCTGGTAGGGGAGACGATGGAGGAGGAATGTGAAGAGGGATGTGTGTGTGGGGAGGGGGTGTGGACATTATCTCTCTATCTGAGTCCTTGTGTTGTTCCCTTTGATTTAATTTCCTTTGACGCTCCTCCTCTCGTCCTGTTCGGATCCCTGATGGATTGGGTCTAGGCCCTTGGTTTAAGATTTGTTTCCCTCCTGCTTGAGTTGGCTCGTTATTTGATCAGCTTTGTTAACTCTGATCAAATAACGATGGTGGATGTTAAAAGGTTGTCTGTGACCTACATAGGCAGTTCCGCCACTAATTTGCTGTGGTACCCTAACCAGTTTTTACAGTCAAAACTTTGACTTTAACAACGTTCTTTTGCATTAATTTCACTTAGATCCACTGGGTTACATTTGATTCCAGTGAACCAAAACATCAAAGTGAACTAAACACTGGCTCTGAATTTAACAAGAAGTTCCAGTCCAGTGACTCTGTGAACTTTGAAAGGCTTGTTTTTTTACGACCTTGAATTAGCACCGAATTCTAATCCCAAACCGATATTTGAAGACACCAGTAAAACCAACACAGACTGAGTAGCTTCCAAGCTGACAGTGCTTCAAACCACCAATTCAGATTAGCTCTGAGGAATGCTCAAGGATGAAAAAATGTGAGGAGAGAAGTTGAGAGATTTATGCTTTTCATGTGGCCATCTGTTTAATTTATCAATAAAGCTGTCAGGCCTCCACTAACCTGGGCGGGTGTGCCCTGGCATTAATCAACACACCAGCATCAATCTGTGGGTCCAGAGCTGACGACCAGCACTCCATTACATTGACCGTAGCAAGGTTGTCCCTAAGCCAAAGTTTGGTGACTGATGCCTATCTTGCTCAACAAGACACAATGAGGGAAACATTCTAGGGCTACTCACAATTGTAACCATAGCAAGAGGAGGGCATAACAGAGATTGAAAAGCATGTTTGAGTGGAGGGACTTCCTCCCTTGGTCCGCTGTGTTCTCTCTCCTGTTAACAAGCAGGTAATTATGGATAGTGGTTGAGGCCATTCATCAGGGGCAGGCAGCAGGCAGATTGATACCAGCAGAGCCCCATCCTGTTTTCATCTCCCTTGCTTTTAAGATCCTCAGAACGTGATTTGGAAAATGGCAAGCTCCAGCCCACCTATCCATCAATTTCCTGTTGTTTCCCCAGTGGAGAGAACCAACATATCCATCCCTGGGAAGACTGTGTGCCAAGAGGCTCTGAGACAAGTGGAGGAAATAGTTAAAATGGGAAAAGTGGGAAAGAAGGAGATGTATTGTGAAAGAATGTGCAGTACAGCTTCTGTGAAGGACTGAGGGTGCAAAAGGGGATAGTTACAGTAAAGAGACAGAAGAAAAGGATGGTGATGGTGATGCAAGAGGAAAGGGGGAGGTGAATACTGACTCAGACTTAATTAGAAGATAATAACCAGTTGCAATTTGCTTTACTTAATTACTAACAGTACAGTAGCACGATAATGACTTCTTTCATAAGTGGATTTGGCCCAAGTTGACAGCCTTCCAGTTAGTCGTTATTGAAATAATGTCCAAGGCACTGCTTTAAAAAAATAATTGGGCTGTCACACAGGTGTAGACAGTGAGATGTAAAGCAATGGCCAGTGTCAAGTTAATGTTTGTATGACAGGATAAGCTTCTTACCTGTCAAAGCGTTCATATGAAAAACAATCAAGTCTCAGTGAGTCAGGAAACAAACACAGATTTGGCACAGTTTTCAATTATCAGAAAGCAAATGAAACATTGTCTGCTTATTACTGCCTTAACACTAGTGTTTCGGAGTTCTACTGTCTCCAAGGCAACAGGTTGCAGTGGAGCCTCACCATGGAGGCTGGAGGGACACAAGGGAGTGAGGATTGATGAATAAACTGCACTTGAAAACCATCGTGTTTGTGGATTATCAGCCACAATTACTTGCAGGCTTTGATTTATTTTCTGATTCAAAATTATTTTAATTTTTGATTAGATACTTGTTTACATAATTTATTCAACATCCTTCATTCCAGAGTATTCATTTCCTCATCAAATAATGCAGATACTGGAACAACATTGTTTACTGGCACGGCTTGTTAGCTCAACGTGAGTCTTGGCATTCTCTCGCATTTCACGCCTTTGTTGAATGTCCTTTTTGTCCTTGTCAGTGTTGCTCGATTGATGACCAAGACAATTATAAGCCAGTCAATCACCAGCTCGCACATGAAACCCATCTGAGAAGCTCCTGAGATCCATCTTATGAATATTGTATGTGCATTTCTGTCACCATGTTAAAGCTCCTTTGCACAAATATTACCGCGGGTGAATTGTTTTGACACCAGCCTGTCATTTTTCTGACTGAATTTTTTTCCTTTTCTTTCTGACATCTCTTTCATTCTGGAATCTATCCTCAACAAGAAAGCTGGGGCAGGAGGATGAGCGGATGAGAGACAGTAAGGAAGATGGACTCTGCTTTTCCACCCCATGAATCACCAGTGGGGAAAGGAGGTGAAAGAGTGACAGCATGACGAAAATTTAATTAATCGCAATATCTGGAGCTCCATAAACGAGTATTGGATTTTCAATTTAGGGCAGAAGTCCGTGGTTGATAGACAGGAATGCATTGCAGCACAAGCCGAGGCCTAGTTTCTCTGCAAGTGCTGGCAGGTATTGATCAGTTATCATTTACATATGCCCTTAACTTTGCCAGCCATCAAAACAAGTCAACAACACAGCACTGACATTGGAGAGTGAAAAGAAGCCAAGAATCTGTGGATGTCACGACAGCCCCCGCATGTCTCGTTAACATCACACTCATTTTCACAGTTTTCTCTGTCTGTGTGGGGCCCTCTTCTGCCAAGGGGATTTGATGCACAAGCTCCATAAACTTAACTAAGCCCAGACAGAAGTGTTGGCCTACACCCAGGGGAGTCATGTCCAATTTTGCACTTCATAGCCAATAAGCTTCACAGATAAGGCTGTATTCAAAATATCTAATCGTCTGTCAAGAAATGACTTTGTACTTTATGAAAACAACAAGCTGTAATAAGAAAAGCATGAAAAATCAAGACAAATACAGCATGGTGCAATCCAAAGAAATATGCCAATAGTTTGAGAAACAATTGACATTTTTTTTATGGAGGCTCAATCTGTTTGGTTTAATGAAACTGTTTTACTGTAGTCCTTTTTAAATCATTTTATTTATGGCATTTTGTAGTTTAAGAAATACACAATAAAAACGTTGTGAAAATCATTAAACACAGTAAAAATACAAAACATTCTCTGTTATCCCTCCCAAAAGTAGACCAAGGATTGATATAGAGTCCTCATAGCAGTGGCTAGCTCACCTGTCAAAGAGCTAAGTGAAACTGAAGGCCTCTTGTGTTTTTATTTGATTATAGTTGAGGTTATTTCCCACTGGCTAGTCTCCTTGCACTTGTCAAACACTTCATGAAATCTGCATTTAGAGTGGATCTCAGAAGTATCTTCGCTGATGACAACAATCCTTATTCCAAGAACACAGCAGTCCTCCTAATGCCACCAAATAATTCACACACCTTGGGATATAGGAAGTGCTTGGTATATGAGTGCATTTGCAGTGATGATGAGGCATGACAGGAAAGTTCAAGGCAGGAATCGCGTCAGAGGCTACGGCCTGATGATGTTGCCCATGTGCACAGATTTTTTTTCTCCTCATGGTGGGTGACCGAAGCATAGATATTTCTAGAAATGTGACCACGACATTAGTGTATGGAGGCATTCTCCTACAGGCATGTGATGAAGAGTCTTGCATTGGTACAAATGACTGGACAGTAAACGCAGCATTTCCCCCCAAAATCAGAACAAATTGTTGTTGAATTTAAGTCAGTTCTCTCCTGGGCTTCTTTTGTGGGGATGCCACTCACAGCTGGTGACTCACTTTTCAGATGTCAGTAGCTGGACAAAATGCCATCATGAATTTGGGTCATCATGAGTCCTTTTACTCTTTAGGAGTGTTCCCCCTCTGCTGCAGTCCTTCCCTGCAAACTTTTGCCCCAGTTTGTTCCTTTTATAGCATACCACTCTGGTTAAGCAAGAGTGCTGCAGAATTGGTCGACAACGTAGTGGAGCTGATTGGCACGTTCTGTGGCTTTCATAACCTTACAAAGTTGAGTGTGAAATAATGATGTACTGCATTATAGAGTACTTAACATATTGCGTGGATATCCGCTCCACTCACCTGATTTATGAAAACCACATGCACACATGGGGGATGTATGTATAGCAGCCATTTTGTAACACAGCACTTAGTGCATGATTATGCAAATTCATCATGATCCCTACAATGAAATTACACTTCATGTAATTTAAGCTCTCCTAATCAATAAAGAAGACATCATTTCATTCACGATGCAGCAAAACTCACCCATGCGAAACTGACACGTATTTTCAGCACTCCTATGAACTTCCCACCGTAAAATGGCTGTCATTCGTTTTCATTAACTGCTATAAATGAGGCTGACATCTGCTGTATTAAAAATGTAATTATCAGAATACATAAATATGTAATTGCTGCCACCTGCATAATTGACGTGCGTTAATGCACAATGTTGAAGGTATAAACCTCCACTTAGCAGGCGCATGCCACCTGAACAATAGGTGGGCTTCTGAGTGATAATTGAACCCACAGACGATTCCTGGGCCAGGGAAAATGTTAATCACAGAAGATGGATCCTTCATAAGCAGGCTCATCCATAAAAGCACCATTCATATCTGTGAAGTAGAGAGAAATGGAGGTAGAGAGAGCGAGAGGCATTCCCAATATAAGAAGAGGAGAGGGATAGCCCCTAACACTTCCCCAAGCATGCATTCCTGCTGGGGGATTGGTAGAGAGAGATGACCTCAAATTCACACTGAGGAAGTGAAACACCAAATCAGGCATGCACCAGGGGAAAAATCTAATTATATTTGAGTCATCTTTATGGTGATTAATATGTTAGCTAATGTATGATACATGACATTGCAACCAAAGGACAGCCAGTTCATACTGAAGAGATGTGTCTCTGTATCTAAATGTAACTTAGAACGGGGTCACAGAGTCTCTCCGGTTTTCAATTAATCATGTCTTGCATTAAACTAATATCGCTCCATGTGCTTGATGGTTGTGCTGGTAAGCATTTCTGAGGCTTTTGCAGAAATTTGGCAATCAGCCCCAGGTTATGAATGTATGCATGCTTGCAAGATATTATCACTGAGTGAGGAAATGAGTGAGTGAGGGCATGTACAGGAAAGAAGACCAAGGTAAATGTGTATCTACTGTATATACACCGTTTTGGGCACGGATGTCTTAGAAGTGGCATCCTGGTCCTTGGTCACAGCTTATCCTCAGCTGGCCATTCCTGAAAACATGGACATACATAAATGCATTCACACATACACAAATAAAACAAACGCACACTGCCACACTAGAAACATTTTACTGAAGAGATAAGAGGCTGTGTGAACGTGTGTAATGAGTGTAGCTGATGCCTTCACATTATGATGTGACTCAATGAAAGTGTTAATTTTGTTAAAATTTTCATAGAGATAATTGTATTCATTTATTCCCATATGTACCTTGAAAGCTTTTGTTGCAGAGTACACCCCTGAACCTGTTGACTTTATATTCCTGCAAAAACATCCTTAAATAATATGATGACCTAAAGTGAAAAAGTAAGATTTTGCTGTGAGATAAAAGGTACGGTTTGTCTGTGTGGATACAGAAGACAAAATCTTGTCCAATTTTAGCGCTGGAATGAAACCATGATATCGCTTGCTGTTCATAAATGCTGTGTAGCTTAGCTTCAGCTGCTTATCGACCTTAGTCTGAGGACAAACCTACATAGGCTGCAGTCTCACAGGCAGCCTCCACAAACACCACAGCCAATCAGGAACCTCCATCATGACCCATCCCCCCCCCTGTGAGCTTGTCGGCCCAATCAGAGCAGGCAGTCAGGGGGCCACTGAGCTGTGGCATGTCAGACCGCATTATCCAAAATTCCCTGTGTATCCCCAAGGTTCTGCTGCATTGGGAGTGTGTGGTGTCATCTGAGGCCTGTCTGCTAGGAAGCCTCATTTTTCATCTGGTGTTCTCTCTCTTCCCGAGCCCCCGCGACCTCTCAGCTTGCCTCTCTTGCTAAATTTGGCATAGATACCTTTTGTGTATGCCTTTGTTGCCTTTGTGTCCCTGTATATGTGTTTGTCTGTGGCCTGCTGTCCTTTTGCTTTCCCCTACAGTACCTTTCTCTTTTCCATCTGACCCCCCACGGGAAACCATTGTTTGTGCGCATATTCTGTTGCTCTGAGTAATTGAACATCTCTTTGAAATAAACATAGCCACACACACACACACCAAAGAGCCCCCCCCCCAATTATCTCTGTGTCTTAATTAGGCCCTCCCTGGTGACTGTGTGTAAGTCTGCGACTGTGTGTATGTTTGCAGGAGTAGCTTTCCTGGTCAAATTCAGCTGAAGTTATCCTCACTTGCCATGGGATGTTCTGTCAGGCTGACTAATTACCAACTGGTATATGTGTGTGTATGTATGTGTGTTCTTCTCCATGTGCATGTACTGTGCAATAATGCAACTCAAAGCACCTATTCTGTATTAGTGAGCTCTGGTCTCACTGTAGCTCGGGGAATCAATATCGATCACCGTCCTGTCAACACACCCAGTCAGCTTGGCCACAGTCAATGATTTCTTATTTTTGAGGAATCAGTGCATGGAAGAAATTGTGTGCGTGTATGCTTTTGTCGCATGCAAGTTTAGTTGCTAGTACACCCATGTGCAGCATGCAAATGTGTGTGCGTGTGTGTACAGTATGTGTGTGTATGTATATCCCTTTGTGGTTTTGCTCTTAAGATACAGCACTCCAGGTCGCTGATTGACAGGAAGTCACCTCCGTGGCAGAAAATCCATGGCTTTCCACCCTCACCTTTACTCTTGACTGCTGTCTCTCTACTGCTGATTTATTGTGATGCTAATTTGATTTCAGCTCCCTGGCCTCCCACTCCCTTTTGCTATCACCTTCAGGAAGATAAGGCTCCTTTGGCTGGTTGAGGTATTATACTCACACAGGGCAGCGTGAGAGTTTTTGGAAAGTGACATGTTTTTGTTGTGGTGGTTCTGTACTTAAGTGCATTAGATTTTAAATTAAACAATGAATTTGAGGTTGACGTGAATTTGTGAATGTTTACATTACATTGTATCCAACAAAAGTAGAGAGATGACAGGAATCAAGGGGAGTGATATGGGGAATGACTTGTAACAAAGTCACCAGCCGGAACGCCAACCAGGAATGTTGCAGGTCATGGTCTGCACCTTAACCATTAGGTCACCAGAACACCCTCGAAGTCATCATATTTAATATTTGATTGCAAAACCTTAGCTGAAGTCTGCAACCCCTAGACATCAGCAGATAATTGGTATCTTGCTTGGTAAGGCTCTGCCAGGCCAGCACTGTTGCCATTCTCACTTAACGTTACGTTAATGTTAGGCCTAGACTAATGAGTGAAACACGTGCCCAGTTGGACTGAGGTCAGGAGAATGACTTTGCCAGTCAAAAACATTCTACTGATCAACCCTAAATACTTGCTTTGGCATTTATTTAGAAATCATTGTTCTGCTGCGTTCTCCCTACAATGGGAGACAATGTATAAAAATTCCCCAGGTCCTACAGTCTTCATTCAATATGGATGTGAACACCCTCAAAGCTAAAAGTCAGCAGTTTAACCTCATAGTCATTGTTTAATTTCAAATCCAGTGTGCTGGAGTAAAGCCATAATAATGAAAGGAAGGAAAATGTTTCACTGTTCAAATACTTACAAACTCTACTGTATATCTGAGGAACACATCAGGAAATAACAAAAAATGGATTGTGTTGTTAGTGGGCTGCTAATAGTGGTGCTCTTGTGTTTTTAAGGGGTTCTCTTGTTTTGGGTAACGTAACAAGTGATATACAAAACCCCCTGCTTTGGATACTTGCTGCTTCTTTGCCCTCCGTGCACTACCAGTTTGTTACATCATGTAGCTCAAATGAAAAGTCCCACTGGGTGATAGACCTGCATGATATTATTCCTGTCTGTCCACATTTGTATTCTGTGCCATCTGAGCCATTCTAGCATTGCTGTTTTCAGATAAGGGCATCTATGATGGGGGGCCAATATAAGAGGCAACTACATGGTTCCTCCTCTTCCTCTCCATCACCCAGTATTTCTCTCAATCTTTCTCCCTCTTTGTCAGTCTTTAGTGGTTTGATGGGTGTAGCTGACAGATGACAATCTCATTTCCATTCAGGCGTGGTTCCCTGCTATTTGGGGACTAAGCCATGCAATAACTATAAGTGTCACATTAAATCCCAGCCAGGGAGATGGGAATGGCAGAGTGACAGAGAAGCCATTCACAACCACCATTATCTATGTGTCTGTGGGTGACACCCACAGATAGAAATGTGCAGCTGTAGTGTGCCTGTGCGGAAGCCAAGACATGTTTAGGTAGCCATGATCTTTACAATGTCCCAGAGCAATCTCCTGCCTGACACTGCCTGTGATTCGCTTCACAAGTTTAAAGTGATGTGAGTCCTAAACTTGACAGCAGCAGCGATGGTGACAGCGGTGATGATGACAGTGATTACGATGGTCATACCAGTACTGATCAATGATGATGATGATTACAGTCATTGATGATCAATGTTGGTGGCCATGGTGGGAATGATGATGATGATGATGATGTATACATGATGTTATTCATAATGGATTCGTCAAGAAAATTTCCCCTACTATCAGGGGAGTGAAAGTGAATTTGAACATGTGCAATCTAGCACCATTACATTAACAGCAGGGTGGAATTACAGTTGCTCAAATGCACAGATAGAGGAAGCCTCGAGAATTTGAATAAACACAATGGGCAGCTCCTTGGTTGACGGTGATTAAATCCACGTGATTTAATCCAAGTGAAGAAACTGAAGAACTCCTATAATTATTCCAGCCAGTACACATGTAAATCCAAGTCCTATTGCTCATCCACTTATAGACTGCAAGCATTAGGTTTCAGACTTCTAATAGGCTCCATTATAGCTGAGGGGATAAATAGCGTGACACCCTCGTTGTCTGGAACCCATACACTCAATGACCAAAAGATCCTTCTTCTCCCCAAATTAACCAGCCCAAAAGAACAATACCTGCACCTGGGAAAGGGCAGCAAAAACTTCACATGGCAGTCGAAGACAATTACCCCAAGAAGAATGCTCTTTAGCTGATGAGATTTTGGTGAGTTGCAAAAAGAAGTAGAGGGGAAACAAAAAAAATCCCAGTCCAATTACTGCGACCCTGAAGAAATTTGGAAGCTCTCTCGAAAGGGGTCGTTTGAATGGAACGGTGGCAGAAAAGGGGAAAATGAATTATCGATTCTAATTACACAGGCCTGCGATTCTTTGCTCTATATATGACAGGTTTATGGGTAAGGCTGAGACATTAATGTTGTTCACTGATTGGGGTTGTTAAGTGACTGAAGTTGTTAACATTGATTATTTGGTTAGTGTTTGAGTTGCATGATGGTTAATGGTTTTTAGGGTTAACTTGCAAGAACAGTCCTTAAATTTTTCAGTGCTGTATTATAAAATACTTTTCACAGTGGTTATTTTAACCAGTCCTAAACACTGTTGGTACAGTACATTTTTCAGCACTTCCTCCTTGTTAAGAATACAGCATTTCTGCAAATAACTGGTTAAAGTTATAATGCCGGTTTGAGTATCACTGTTCCCAGTTTTACAGCTGAGCTCAGCTGTGCCTGCCTTGCATAGGTTATTAGCATATGTATAGAACATATTTGCATGCAGTGCCTTTCAAAAAGTTCAGTAACAAACTGCTTGGGAACTCTACCTGGGTTTGTGTTATATAATCCTCAGGCTGAATCTGAAAGCAAGAGATTTAAATGCCATCTACAGGTTTCACATCCATGGCATTTTTTTAGGTACATAAAACTTAAACACAAGGTTTCTGTTGTTTTTTTAATTGCAGAAAACAAATGCAACATCGACTTTCCTAAATTTCTTAGTTTGAATTGCATGAAATGATAGCTAAATTGCAGTTTTTCCACTTGTCTCAAAGCTGACTTTTAAACACATGCACACACCATGCATGCACACACCATGCGTGTCCATGCCTCTGCGCATGGACACAAACGTGCTTTGCATCATGGAGATGGGAGCTTGGGGTGTGCATGAGGCGTCTGATGGAAACAGGACACACTCATTCAGAATACTGATGAGGTGCGGATCCTCAGATGCGGAAGTCAGACACAAATACACAGTCAACTGCACATATACACAACCTCACCTTTGTGTGACTTGCTCTCGCTTGCATTTATCACTAATATACTTTGTCAAGAGGAGAGAAGGCCTGATGAATTTCCTTTATAGATGTTAAATCTGCCTGATTTACTGTTCTGCTTATTCTTGTCTTTGGTCTCTGCTGTACTTACAATAGATGTAGTGATTTGATCTAAGGTGTACAATTGTAAACATACAGCTCAGATGTATGTACGAGTGTGTGTTTCTGTGTCTATGTGACGCTAGTCAGTGTATGTTGGGAAGCAGAAACAGCACATACAGCATGGAATATGTGTGAGCAGTTGTGGCTTGCGCCAAGCACAATTCCAATCCCAAATTTACTGTACCCATTGATTCATTACATCACATGCAGTACTGTATAATCCTAGAATGAGGAAGGGGAAAGGAGCACAGAGGGAAGAGAAGGCAGAGGTAAAGGGAGATATGACTGAAAAGAAGCCCCTCTGTGTCTGTGTGACGGCCCTTTGAAATGGGAAAAGAAGATAATGCTCAAAAAGCATTAAAAGCAATACTGAATATCAGCAGTACGGGCTTCATACTGTCAAATTGAATGTTTCCTCCTTATTTCATTTTCTTGTCTCTTTTCGCTCAGACTGTCTGTTCTCACATATCAGTACCCCTAAGAAATGTGCAGAAGGGGGGCATATGAAAAGAAATCGAACATGCACAGATTTACTGGTTTCTTGACCCCCCCACCCCTCAACACCTACTGCTTGCTCTCTCTGTATCTCTCAATCTTTCTATCTCTCTCCCCCTTCCCCTGTCTCCCCCAAAATTCAATCTTGTATTTGCTAGTGATGGAGAGGAGCTCGGCAGTTTTATGCCAGGCGCAGTAGAATACATTAAACTGCAGGAAAAATATAAATAAATAAAGGGCGCCTCTATCTGCCCTAGTTTCTCTTCATTGAATGAGCATGATTTGGTCGAGCATGCTGTTTCATTTACTTATTTATTTTTTTCTTTCCACTGAATGCAATGCGGTGTTCAGTACAGTTTGTAGCTGAATATTGATATTGACTGCCTGAGGCTTGTGTGGAAGGTGATGATGGGGAAAAAGGAGGGCTATGCTGTTGAGTACGAAAACTTTAAGTTATGTAACATAATCTGTGCTTCCTTGGAAACAGAGTAAGGTGTCTCGACATGGGAATCGTTTTCGGTGTGACAGACTGAGTGAGCTCCCATAACAGGTTAGTCAGTGGGAGACTGCTGTCAACCGTTATGACCAGGTCATTATTAGATATATTCCTGTGTCTTTTGTAAGGGGGGGAAATGTTGGTGAAACATCTCACTTTATCATAAAACCCAGGATTATGTTAAATGACCTTCTTTTGTTCTTTTTTTGTAACTTCACTTGGTTACTGACTGTATGGGAAATGGACATAGGCTGCCTCTGACTGGCTGCAACTAACAATTATTTTCATCATCTATTCATTTGGCGATTATTTTCCTGATTAATCAGTCAATCGTTTAGTCTATAAAATGGTAGAACATAGTGAATATTGCAATTTCCCAGAGCCCAAATAGCTTGTTTTTGCTTGTCGGACCAGCAGTTCAAAACCCCAAAATATTGAGTTTGCAATTACATAAAATATAGAAAAGCAGCAAGTCCTCACATTTAAGATGCTGGAACCAGTCAGTGTTTGACATTTTCCTGTCTGTTGATATTGGATATTTTTCTCCCATGAAAAGACCAAAACCAACAATGAAACAATCCTAATAAGAGGTGTTGCCTGTGTAGTCAAAGCTACGAGATATGGCATATTTCTCTGTGCCACAGACCTTTTTTGTCAAAAACTATTAAAAACACACCAATGAGCCACACAGTCTCTCTGGTCGATGTTTCTTTTTTACAATGAACACGGGCGCTGTAGTGTATTTTGAGACGATTCCACGCACCGTCCTGCTGCCCTAAATACTCACTAGAGCACCAAATCCTCAGCTGAAAATAATCTCCAACAAATGCACTGCTTACTCCTGTTTAAGTGACGTTTGCTTAAAAACTACAGTGCCCTGCAGTTTTTGGAAATTATTTTGCCTTTTTTCAAAATGAAAGTATATATTTGTGACCTGTTTTTTAAAGATTTACGTTTTCAGTAGGAAAGAACGGGCTGCCACCGACAGTAGTTGGACAGTAATGACTTGCATTGTTCCTTTTGATCTGGTAATGGGATTTGTTGACAATACAACTTCTCTGTGTGTGCTTGTGCAATGTAACACATTACAAACACTAACAAAATAACATTTGCATTTTGGAACATACGGCAGCTAACTTAAACTGCTTTCAGCACTAGGCAGTGCATGCTGGAAAATGTGGGCTATCACTACAATACTCTCAGCACAGCACATGTAGTAGAGTGCCGTGTGCACAGCTGAGCAGACGATGTGGAGTCAAAGCAGTGTGTTCATGGTACGTTGCTAACTAGTTTGTGAAATACATTAGTGGAAAGTGAATAAACAATGAACCGATCATTTTCTCCTTTCAATATAACTCTAATATAACCATATCCCTGACAATCGTCATGTCACTCATGCTTATCACAAATTTTATCACGTTTGCTGTGTTAGCAAAGTAGCTAGCCATCTATAGTTTGTCAGCCAAGAGCAGATTGAGAGGTAGGCATGAGCGCACCTCTTCATAATTCTGCAGCTCAGTAGACAGGGCAGTGGTGATTTGAGTCTGTTGAGTGTTGACTTCATGCTGTGTTGTTACCTAGTTGGTGAGATGCAATGCTGGAAAGTAAAAAAAAATAACGTCCCCATATTGGAGTCACAGGAGCCTGTTTTATCACCGGATACGATGAACGTTTATAGCAGAGGCGCTGTTTATGTTGTCACTCAGCAGCAGCGAACCATAAATTAATGTTACATTAACAGCGTAATATTGCTGCAGATACAATGTTTTGATAAGCAAGAAAAAAGCATTTCTAATAGGAGTTCAGTCCATTGAAATAATGGTTTAGAATTGGAACAAAGCTGTAGCGTGAATCTCATAGCTTGATAGAGTAGAGAATATGTGGTTTAGTAGAGAGCAGTGGTGGACTGTAACTACGTACATTTAGTAGTACTGTACTTTAGTTTGGTCCACACACAAAGGTCTATTTTCATTCCAGCTCAAAAATTCACAATATCGGCCGTCAAATCGGATATTGGTGAATGTTTTCCCTCTAAAATCGAAATCAGTCTCAAAAATCCCATATCAGTTGGGCTCTACTTTTAACCCTGACTTTTGCAGTGAAGTCAGAAAAAGATCACTTTGACTGGGGAGTGTGGCAGGAAGCTTGTGCCCACTTTGTGTGTGTGTTTCTGTACGTGTTTGAGGCTATCAGAGAATTTAGTTGGCATAATATGATGTTCTTCTAGCTCTTTATTTGAATAGCAGGAAATAACGCATGAATGAACAGGTCACTTTTGCGTGGGCTGCTGTCTCTGGCAACAAATACTGAGCTTTATAGAAAATGTTGCTGCGGATTGGAACAGCGGATACAGCGATGGAGAGATGAAAAGAGGAGGAAGAGATTGAATAAGGGTGTGAAAGCCAGGCAGCAAGGGGAGATGAAAAGAAGCTTCTAAAGCAAGAGAAGCCACTGAAAATCAGGTACGGCGTCTGAAATTTGTTACAGAAGATGGAGAAAGCATGTGAAAGAAAGAAAGGGAGGGAAAAAAGAAGGCTAGATGGAAAGGCCAAAACAAACAAACAGGGAAAACCACAAACTCGGCTGACAGAGCTGATTGATGGAGACGAGCTAGAGGGAGATGGGTAGTGGTTATTGAAGGAGAGTGCAGGCAATAACCTCCCGTGGGTCAGTTGTGTCAAGTCCATATTCGCAGCCAGCAAGGCAGCAACTATAATAGGAATTCCCTGTTGACCGGTCAATGGGAGGCAGGTGGGAGGCCGTGGATCTATTCTCTAGCCCTGGTAGGAGGAGAGCGCAAGCTCACACCGACTGCATTTATCAGATTTTACGATCTTGTTTTTCCCATTTCCTTTTTTCCCTTGCTCTTCCTCCCTGTCATCCGTCTCACCACAGAGATCCAGCTATGTTGAGAGAGATCAATGCCTCATGTGTCTTTTGCAGCCTTGACATTACTGCAAAATGGAGGAAGCAGCAAGAAGTCAGACAGCAAGAAGATAGACAATAGCTGGCGGTTGTTTTGATTCAGGTGAAGAGTTGAGTGTCGTGGGTATCTATAAAAGGTGTCACAGCTCTGAATAATAGGTCAGAGTTTGATCTACCTCCATTCCTGGAATATAAACCTTTTTTTGCACTGCATCCACCTGAATGTTTCATGATTCCTGCAAGTCGATTGTCAGTCAAATGTCAATACATGCCCACTCACTTCCTTCTTCTCAGATTTACTCCTTGTTCTTCTCTGCCTGACGGAAAAACATACCTTTCTGTGAGCATACATTCATCTTTTGTATGTGACGGATGCTCAAAAGTCCACCAAACTTCTGCCACTCTCAACATGGCGATGTATTACCTCCAGTGTCATCTCTCCTTGTTGCCATGGCACCCAGACGCAGCCTAGAGATCGCTGATTGACGCACTGGCAGTATCATGGCTGACATGACAAGACAAGTGATGGGTGACACTCTGACACCCGAATCTCACGCTAGTGATGACAGCGCCTCATGGATGACAACTCTCACAGACTTTCTTTACACGCTATGACACATGCACAAATGTAAATTTTTTATACAGTATAGATCATATGTGTCATACACATGCTGCCCAGACATAC
This sequence comes from Siniperca chuatsi, assembly GCF_020085105.1. NCBI lineage: Eukaryota > Metazoa > Chordata > Actinopteri > Centrarchiformes > Sinipercidae > Siniperca > Siniperca chuatsi. The sequence goes on from NC_058064.1 coordinate 8,630,423, forward strand.
ACAGAGCCCATTTCTCTCAGTGGAATTGTCTCTGATGCTCATATGCACAAGTCAGCTCTCTCTCATACACACACACACACACAGACACACAAACACCATCCCATCTTCCAAATCCGTCTTTTCCACGGCTCATTTCCTCCCTCCTCTCCTCTAAAAATGACAGTGGCAGATATTTCCACTCACTCGGAAGGAAAAAGAGCAGATATATCTAGTTGAGTCACAAAATTGGGTTCAAATTATATTGCTCTGTCAAGGCAGCCTTGACTTCTTCTTACCAAACCTGACATTTGGAGTGTATCCGCAGGATACCAATTTTGCTCTCCCATTCAACACTGGGCTGACTCACTTTATGTATTTTGGATGCACTCATGGCCTATTAGATATTGTTTTAGTGGCAGGATGTTTTCTTTGAGCAGATACTAGTCTGGTTCACACCTCTCCTCAGGTCATCAGTAGTACATTTGATAGACTGTGGATTGCTGCAGCGCTAAACAATCTATCTTTTAGATTTTTTTGTCAGTCTGTCAAGGTGTTGGTCATATAGTGACCTTTGCATACAACATTTGATAAGTTCGGATTTGATGAAACTTCATTGATCCATTGCAGCACCAAAGGCTAGGATATAACAATAACTATATGACCAAGCTCTAGCTGGCCAAAAAATCTCAATTGTCTTCAAGGGAAGATTTTAAGTTTTAATAAGTTAATAAGTTTTTTCCCTAGGAAATGCAGAAAGACTAAAACAAGTTTGAAACATAATATTTTGTTGGACTTAATGTGCAAGACAGTTTAGCAAGATTGATGAAAGACCTGTACCTCCTGCAAGCCTGTCATTGTTATGCATATTTAAAAAATACAGGTTATCCCACACAGCTATGGACTGTCCATAGCAGATGCTTAGCTGCTACCCAGCAGATAGGGACAAACTCAACAAAGTAGAAACTGCTTCGTCACTTCCCTTGGCTTGTCCAGAGATGATACCTTGTAAACAAACACAAACCAGAGAACGCAGATCAGTGTGCAGTCTTTTTTCAGGCTGTCTTTCTCGTAGATGCAACCTTTACATTTACTACTAGATAGCTGGAACTAGGTAGCCTACTTAGAGTCATGACAGTCCCGTAAGCACGTGCGCATATAGTGAAACTACTCATCTCAGTTTTATGGCGTTGTAGTTCAATGCAGCTAATGTAGCCAGCTATCATCTACGCTACTTTTGGACTAAATATAACCTTTTTGTACATGTTGTAATAACTCTTTCATGTGCTGACATTTTACACATTGTGCAAAAACAAAATACAAATAGCTGACACTAACAAGCCTAAATAGACACTCGTAGTATGACTCTGCAAATGTGCAAGATATCCGAAAATAACAGATTCTCTCTATGGTTTAACAATTGTGGTATATTGCTTACTGTAGTTATTCAAAGACTTTTAACACATTGTAAAATATCCTGCCTGCCAACATACAGGGCTGCACCATGTCACCAACTTTTCACCAACTTCCTTGTAGTTCAAATCACTGCTAAATGCTCTTTTCCTAAGCTACGATTAGCGTCAGTGACACTCCTGAGCCTGGTTGACAACACCTAAAGGAAGGAGCCTAAGAGAGACAGGCTAATTGAGAAATAGCAGATCCCCTCCTCAGGACAGGCTAATGCTAATTCTTGCGATTTGAGATCAGGCAGGAATAGATGACATTACAGAACTGATTCCTCCTATCTGTTACCCCTACTACCACTTGTAATAAGTAGCCTATTATATGATGATGCTGAACTCCACTTAATTTAAAATATAATAACAATCATGTTTCAATCATGTCAACTGAGTGAGATTAAAAGAGACCAGGGAAAGGAAACAGAGAAAAAATGTTTAGCTAATATTAACTGCATCAAATTTGATTCCTGAATTTGTCATTAATAAACCCTGAAAGACAAAATGGACAAACACACACACAACTGCACATGCACACATAGAGAAGCTTCTTTTTTCCAAGGAAAAAAAGCAAAACAAGCTGCTGAAGTGGTGAAAACCACCTTTTATATAAAATCCCCAGGTTTTGACCAGGTATTGAGAGGATGCAGGGACTTAACGTACAGCACCAAGGCTGTAGGATAAACCACATAAGCTTCTCTTTTGATTTTGGATCTCCTTCACATAAAGACAAACTTGGAGTTAAATAGGTAAAGGGTTTAAACCTTTCTTCTCACTATTACCTTCATATAAAATACAGACAGAGAGGAAATCTCTGCACTTTATTTCCAAACCTCCAGTCCGCCTCCTCCTGTATTACGACCAGTTGTTTCTACAAGATCAATTTTAATGTTCCTCCTACAAAGCAGTCTCAGAGGCTGGTTTTGACTTGTGTAACACTTCACAATCTCAACCCTGTAAAGTGATTTGTGGCTTAGCAAACATCTCTGTTGCGCTGCCTTTCATGACCTTTTCAGATTCCTGAGGTCAAAGCTTTGGATGTAAAATTTAAACAGCTCTATTTGCCTTTGAACGTTACTCTATTTTTTGCACCCCGTTGAGATGACAATGTTTTGCCTGTCCAACACAGTTGTGCCTTTGAACTCTCTTTTGTACTGGCTCCAGCTGAGGAGAAACTGCTGAGTCGTCTAGACCAGTAAACACTGTGTGTGTGTGTGTGAGTGTGAGTGTGATGTGTAAGTGATGTGTGTGTGACAGCAGAGGAGGCTGTTGGACAGCAAGGACATGGCATAATGACAGCTACATTAGTGGCCCTCCTGGGGCTCTGTAGGGGCCCTCTGATCAATCTCGCCCCTGCTTGGCCCTTGGCCTTGCTGTATCTGTGGCCCTCAATGCACAACTGTGCACACACACTGTATTAGCAAGCGTAATTGATACAAGGGCAAACACACATATGCAAAAGGATACAGATGCATAATGCATGCATACACACACACTTGAAGGCACCTGTATGCGTGCAGACATAGTGGGTATTATGAATATGCACATATACATTTCCATGATAATTATCATGTGCAAATACACACACACACACACACACACACACATCTGTACACATAGAAACATACACAAATAAAACACAGCATTCCAGGCTGGCTGAACTAGTATGCTAGAAGGTTAATCACACTCTTGCACATTCTTTCAAACACACACACACCTTTTACATCTGTCAGTATAAGGCATTCACAAATGAATTGTGGATGAATCATTTACATTGTAGATGATTCATTTATAGGGCTGTTGTTAAAGGGACTCACTTGGGATTCACTTTAAAACATATCTTTGTTGTATGAATTGTAGTCACCAACCACCAGGTGCAGTTGCCCCTGTGATTTTTATCTATCTATCTGTCTATCTGTCTGTCTGCCTGTCTCTTTGTTTAAATTACATTATATTACAAGTTTTGTATCATAAATTAAGCTAATAATTATTAATGGTGGAAAGTATTCAGATTCTTAATCTAGGTAAAAGTAGCAACACTACACTGTAAAAATTGGTTGGGTAGTATGTTTTGTATGTAAAATCTTAATTTGTAAAGTAACTAGTAACTATAGCTATTAAATACGTGTAGTAGAGTAATCCATCCATCTACTTTCTGCCGCTTATCTGGGGCCGGGTCGCAGTGGCAGCAGTCTAAGCAAGATAATCTCGACGTCCCTTTCTCCAACAACGTTTTCCAGCTCATCCTGGGGGATCACCACCACCTCAACTGCCTCTTTTCAACGCAAAGGAGCAGCGGCTCTACCCTGAGCCCCCTCCGGATGTTTGAGCTCCTTACCTTGTCTCTAAAGGAGAGCCCAGATACCCTACAGAGGAAACAAATTTCGCCCGCTTGTATCTGCAATCTCATTCTTTCAGTCACTACCCAAAGCTCATGACCATAGGTGAGGGTTGGGACATAGATCGACTTGTAAATCGAAAGCTTTGCCCTCCGGCTCAGCTCCCTCTTGACCACAATGGTCTGGTTGTTTTGACCCCAGATTTGTCAAGCTACACTGTGTGATCTTAGCAAGGTCAAAATGTACAGTTCAAAGTCAGCTAGATCAATAACCTTGTGGTTTCCTGCCCCTGTCTGATTGTTTGGCCCATGTTCGGCTGCACGGTGTGTGTCAAATTGATCTTCAGAAAATGTGAAGTTGTCAACCACTGTGTCCATCAAATTGCCTGTTAGAGCCATTCATCTTGTTTATACGTGTCAACATGTAGACAAGACAAACCCACAGTCTTGTCTTAATTGCTTGAGTTCTGGGATCTCCTGTGGTGGACAGTTGTTTGCTGATGTTTTTTTATTGTGGTGTATGTGAGTAATATTACTGAATCAATGAATAACAGCAGCAGGTATATGCATGATGTATTTAAAATTTAATCACACACCTTCTATCACACACCCAAAACTTGGGTTGGCTGCAGAGCTGTTTGTGCACTAAATCTCTTGTGGGCTTACTCTCTCATTACATTTGCTTCCCCCATTTCCACGTCTTTCCCAGGTTATGGGGCTAATTCCTCACGTCTCCTCCTATATCTCCAATCTCCTTCCCCAGGTGTTAAATTATGGATGAAACTTACCTGACAAGGCACCGAGTTACATAAGCCTCCCTCCGTCCTCTCACCTGGATCCCAGTGGCTTCATTATTCTGTGTGAGGATCATTTGGCTGTGAGTAAGCCCTGCCCCGCCACATGGGACCTGACATTAATATTTATTAGGAAGGCTTTTTGGAGAGAGGAGATACCGGCGAAAAGAAAGAAAGACAGAGAAAGAACGTCTGTGCTAGAGAGAAAGAGATACTCAGTGTGTGTGTGTGTGTGTGCATGCTTGTGTGTTGCATGTGCCGGCAATTGCGAAAGGTTCATGCCACAGCCAAAGGTTGTGAGAGCTGGACAGACCTGACATAGAGGACGATGCAGCCATCTGTTTCAGGCAATGTTTTTTTTTTATTCTTTAATTTTTAAATTTTTGGGGGGAGAAAGCTAATAGTGTGTGCTTTATCCCCAGGCTAACAGCATGTTGGGTTATTTATTCATAATTTTATACAATGTGCCAAGAGTGTACCCTGTTTTTTCTGCAGAGGCTGGCACTCTCTTGGCTTTTCTCCTTGAACTGAGCATATGGAATAATGAAATTTGGTGCTGCAAGATTAAAAAATGAAGTTACATTAAATTAAAATAAATATGAATAAAAAAGAAATGACTTTTTTTCTCATATATAACTTCCTTGCATAATATACATATACGTTATAATATAAGTTATTATATAATCTTCTTTTGACTTTAAATTATTCAACCTAACTCGTAATGAATGCTTCCATCTCCTTTTATATATTATCTTGTGATGTATTGATATGAATCCCATCACTTTGAAATGTATAATATAGTTATGCGATTTTCTTTATACCAGTCTTAGATGATAGAAGCTGAGTCCAGGGATCAGGGATCATTGGCGATCACTTTAGCATATCTCGCCACTGCTTTTTAGTAATCCATTATCACCTCATGTTGGGAGGCATAATCGTATGTTTAACCGCAGCAGCATTGAGTCTTGCTCCAATGTGTTTTGCAGTGGCTCCAGACCGTTTAATCCCATTTGTTGTTTGGGCCTATCGGCTCTCCAGCACATATTCAAAGCAGACCTCCTTTTAGGCCTGTTGCGCTCCCTTTGCACTAACAAGATTCAATTATTGTACACAGAGAGCATGATTACATTTGAGTATGTTGGTTAGGAGCTCCTGCTGTGGCCACATCCCAACCAGGTGTGTGTTTATGTAGTTTATGTACTGTAATGTATATGCAAGTCAAGGTGTGAAGCAAAGCTACTAAGCTACTAAACTTCAAAAAATCATCATTGTTGAGATATGGATGCAAACTAGAAGTGGGTGGGATATAAGATGGAAAACAGAAACCAGTGGTTACTTCGACAAACTTAAAAAAAATAAAAGAAACATTCTTTCACTCTCTGTACTATTGCAGGATATAATTTTATTTTTCATTTAGTTTTTGTTTAGCCTTTTGAACTATTGAACATATCTATTTTAGTTTAAATTTTTCATTTCCCCAATTCAACAACAGCTCTGACATTTATCTGACTATCAAAAAGAAAAGAAGGTTAAGTTAAAGTGTAAAGTTTATTTTAATATTATTTCAGTAAGTTTTGTTTTAATTTTAATTTACAATCAATATTTTTATAATAACAATGAATGAAGTGACTATATGTAATGTGAAAGGAGTCGTGCGTAGTGACAAATCCAAAGAGAAGTGTTACCCGACTCTGCAGTCCCCCTCAGTTCTACGAATCATTTTAGCGTCTATCAGTTTTTTGTTTTCCCACCCACAACTTTACTGTTTTGGTTCATTCTCACCGTTCTCATAGCTTTGTTTTCAGCAAAAAAGCTCTAAAACCCCACTGGACACTACCTGTCCATCCCGAAACAGAAGACAAAGTTTGCAACTAGCTGGTGAACATAGTGGTTTAAGTTTAAATAAAGCTTTAGTTTAATCTTGTCAGCTAAACTGGTTCTTTTTTTAGTTTTACTTCAGTTCTCATCAATTATAACCTTGCTAAACAGATTTAAAAACACCACAAATCCCCACTTGGATCACACAGCCTCGGAACATACCAAGTGATGACTCATGGAAAGCCAAAGGGGAGCACGGCAGATCAGCTTTTAAATTAAGTCTCTGGACCGAACTAAAATTTAGACGACACATCTGACCCTGCTGTTGTAATATTTATATCAAAACAAAATATTCAAGACATAAACCATTGGATGTACATTTTACCACCATCATGGAATAATTCAGTTGAAAATCCATATGTAGTGTATGTAAAAAGATAAAAACTAATTTGTAAAAGAGCAAGCAATCTGTGTTGGGAAAGACCATTTCACAAGACCACAAGTGTTTTCAAAAAAGAGAGAATTGGTCATTGGGATTTGTTTTGTCATACACAGAAGCATTCATCCTCACTCACAGATGCTGAGGCATATGGCTGACCCAAGCAACAAGAGTGATGTGTTTCCTCTCTCCCAGCTGCTTGTCGTAGCACTCTCCCTAAAACTGCACTTGGAGATGACAACAAATCAACACTGAATCGGCTCTTACGGAGAGATCCTTGTCACACAGCCTTCAAAGAGAGTGCTGAAAAGTTACTTTACCACTTTTGCTGTAATTCCAGGTCCATTTAGGCTCACCTTTTAAATTCTGACACTCAAAAACAGATGATTACATTTCAAAATTTTCTCTTTTTTTCAGCCCATGTGAGTAACAGAATGTAGCAAACAAAACGCTCTGAGGTTTGTTGATACTGATTTGTGACTCATAGTTTATCTGGCTGATTCGCTTGATAATTAGTTGCATATCCACCTGTCAGAAGTCTTCTAGCTCACAGACCTGGCAGAGAAAACAAGCTTGTTCTACAGAAATTACATTAGCATCCATGTTGCAGCCTTTTTTTCTTTTTTGAGGGACACTTGTAGATGTAATTAGGTCTGTTAACCAATAATGTTCTACAATGTGTCCTGCACTAACAAGGTAGAAATGATAAAGACTCTGTACAGTACTGTATATACCACCTGTCTTTGGCATAAAGAACATAACACTTCTTAAATAGTTTTTTTTTTCACATAGTAAGAAAAACACACTTTTGGTTGAGACTATCCAGCTATGCAATAAAAAATTTTACATTTACATTATTGCTGTCATTTTGCTAACTTTTTTATACTTGTGTTACCACTATGCTACGTTATATTGTGCCACAGATTAACATTTCAGTGTTTTTATCAAAAGAAGTACCCACACCATTTTTACTGAAATGTTAATCTGTGACATGCTACAATGTAGTGTAACACAGTGTCGTGTAGTACAAGCAAAGAAGAGTAATAAAGTCAGAAAAATAATTTATTAATATCAGTTACACAGAAATAGCTACCTTAAATTTGCCAACATTAACTAATATTAGCACCATAAGCTACTGGTCATACAAAACCAAATAAGACTGTAGCAGCAAAACCCCTGGGTGTATTGACTTGACCATTTGTGCTGTGTAGTGCTTATGAATTCCACTTTTAATTTGTAAAAAACACAGACCTGACAGATTTGACAAAGACTCGTGCAAAACTTGCAGTTCAATTACTCGTATAGAATGACACTGTCACAGGATTGCCAGGAAGTGTTTACATTACCGAATAGACACCACTGTGCTACATGTTGATATAATGTATGCTGCCTATTGCATATAATCCCTGGAGCAAGAGTGGAGTAAATGCAATATGTACTTAAACACCTTTGCCAGGTTGAAATGAATACAAATGTAATGTGGGTCCTCTGTTGAAACCTAGTGGCTTGTGTCAGTGCACCTTCTAAAGTCTTTGCTGCGTATGTCTCAAGCTGGTCTCTGGGAAACTCCATCCCCTCCAGCCATCAGCCTGGAGGCCAGTAACACTCAGAGACTCATTAAAAAGATATAGTAGGTTCATGCCACAGGGGTTAAGGGAGCACTCTCTCCACTTTAGGACTATAAACCTCCAGCTCTTCCCTGTGACCGCTCTGTCGATGCTTGAAGGTAGCCTGGGGACAGTTATGCCAGGTTTTGACTATGGTTACCTTCTAAAGCACTGGCAAACACTGGCGAGGGGTTGTGTGGAACTGCAAGTTCAAAAAAGCTACAGGCAAAATAAAACGAAAATAAATAAACAATAACAAAATAATGTATGTACTGTACTCACAGACAAACACAAAGCCATACTTCACTCACTTCACATACTGATGAGCTTACAAGGTGGTAATTTGTGGCTTTCTATTCAAGCTGCTCATCATAACACCTGTGGGTTTATTATGCAAGTACTTTCATCTGTAAGTACAGACTTCAGTCTTCAGTCAATTCTCTTCCTGCCCGATATCCTGTGCAGAAGCAAGTGTTTACATCTTCTACTGAGGATAAATTTACCGGTAATTATTCTCATTTTCCTGCAGAAATCTGCTGTACAAATGCATAGAAATTGACTGCCAGTTTGGAGGCTACAATTTTACGTGGAAGAAAGGTCGATAGTAAAAGAAGATGTAAACATGAGTATTTGAATGGACAACATGTAAATCCGTCTGCCTTCTAGCCTTTTTGTCTATTAAGGTTGTTTTCCTTTCAAACAACTGACCATGAAAGCTTTATGAAAGTGTTATATACTCTGTGCCAAAGCCAAAAAAAGCATATATTATTGTTGTTCATCAGCATGTAGATGAGAGGTAAATGTATTCGTCTCCTACCGAGAAGAAGCCTGATCTGTATTCATATCCTCATTTGCATATTTCCCAATGCTTTCTCTCTCTCTCTCTCTCTCTCTCTCGCTCTCTCTGTTTGTTTTATCACAGAGGACTGACAGTGAATGTACATTTTCTTAATTTTATCCTATTTAAAAAGTAATAAAGTTTGATATCCAGGGGGCATGGAGTTTCTTTGATAGAATACATGTTAATTAAAGTGGTAACATTTGTAGCCCAACAGTGCTAGTGAATATGGAGAGATGAGGGTGTAACAGCTCTACCTTATAATTTCAGTATGCATGCAATATCTGCAAGTTTGATCAGGCATATGACAAATAGAAAATGTAACATTAAAGCCAGCTCAGGCATATTGATTTACATGCTGAGGTCTGGTTTATATATCATCAGTTATATATTTTCTTTATCTTCTATGTTATCTTTTAGATATTGGATGGAAGAAAGCCATTTCCACTCAGTGGACCTATTTACTCGCCACTTTTTCTCCAGTTCCACACCAGCCCTCCTCTTTCACTCCACTTCAAGGTAAAGTAAAGCCTTGTTAAACATTTATCTGGGCTCCTTATTGCCATTATTTTACTTTTAATAAATGTGCATTCAGGTGACACTACAAGACTCCCACAGCTTCCACATCCGTGAATTTTTTTAACACATCTAAGGCTCTGGATTCACATCAAAGATGTCATGCCACTGTGCCCAACAATGGGAGCTCCACCACCATAGTGAATGTAACTGATTCCAATGCATTATTCAAGACTCGCTCCTATACATATTCACCAATCTGGAGTCAATTGAGCCGCAAGCTTGTACAATTGCAGAGATGTTCCCAGTCAACCAATGAAAGAAATACAGGCAATTGGAGACAAGCTGCTGAGAACAATCGAACAGTCAAACTGTTGCATGAAATTCTATTCAGAAGAAGTTAGAATTTTGTTTTGTGTAGCTTTTCTTAAACTACTGGCCATGAAATTTTCCAAAGCTGTTTAACTTTCAGTTATGAAGTCAGGAACAGCTTTCATAATTTGTCCTTGAAGGCATTTATCTACTGTACACCTTTTCATTGGAGGGAGATTCACTTCTGCGTACAATACAAGGTACAATACAGTTTGGATGAAAAGGCATGACATATTCCAGAGGTAAATAAATTGTCAGTTATGACCCTCTTTTTCATGACTGAGACTGTAGTATGCTTTAAATGAAAAGTTCCAACCTTAAAAAGATCCACTGACTGCAGTTTGTTCCCATTTTGCACCCTCTACCTCACACTTCAAGTCGTTGTGTATATGCGCTCCACTTCCCAGCATAAATCAATATACTTTAAGCCAAATGTCAACATTGGTTAGAGAGAAAGCAGCAGGCAGAGGAGACAAAAATACAGAGAAGGCGCATTGATTCATTATATAAGGTGGTTTGTGACATTATACAGTGTATCTCTGGTCAAAAGTATAAGTCTCTAAAAGGGCATTCCAATTCATTTACCAGCATGACAGGAAAACTTTTGGGTATTTTGGTCTGTGTGTTTCATAGATCATATATCACACCCATCTATACATTTCAAAGCAGCACTTTTTAACTTATATCTCTCAGACTTAACAGATATTGGGCTCTGGCTTATTGATTGCTTAGTATTCAGCAGACGTCATTAGAGCAGTACTTACGAGTGGCAGCGTGTTTTGTTTGATCAGTCATTAGCAACTAATCATTAATGTGTCTGAACATATTCCTTTTATCTTTTGGACAGACTTATCTGGGGAGGCACTGAATAAGTTGAGCCTGGCAGGGCTGAAGAATACACTTGTGCTTTTTGTGATCAAAACAAATTATCTTCCACGCTTGTGCATCTAATGAGTGCATTCTTGCGGTATAGATTTTGAGCAGGTTGAGAAAGAGCAAGTCATTGAAAAGGTGTTGAGAATCAAAGATTATTTAGTTAGGAGTGGAAAAGACGGAAGCTCTTTCTGTCTCTTATCAGCAGAGGATGAAATCTTTTTCATATGCCATCAGATTTTCCAAATGGTACTTCTAAGCCAGACAATTGATTTGTATCATAATGCTTTTCTTCCTTGTTGTTCACAGCTTATTGCAGATCAGTTATGTGTGGTTTCTGCTCCATATGTGTTGAATGTTCTTCTGAATTAATCAGCTTGCATACGGAAGACAGAAAGACGTAGGGATAATCAATTGGATCTCAGTTGTAGTTGACATTGACACACAGTAATACTCAGCATTAGTAATGGGATGTTTTACATCTGTAGTAGGATCATGCATGCATTATTGCACGTTGACTACATCTACCCCACCTTAATTGGCTTATGTTTTAAAATGACAGCATCTGGAGCACTGTGTTGTATTAAATGCATTCACAAATAGCTTCTTTTAATGATTTTTCTCTCAGGCTATTTCTGTCTTCTGTTCTTTTCACTGTTTCATTCTTCTCTCCAAACATTTTCTTTCCTCTGCAATCCTTCTTCCTCTCTTGCAGCTCTTTCCCCACACCTACTTTCATCATCCTTCTTCCTCCTATCTCTATCAGATATTTTCCAGATATTTACATCCCTCTTACTTCCCCATTTACTTTCATGTTTTCTTCATCACATCTTTCTCCATTTTTAGAAAAGCACCTGTAGTCTAAGTGAGCAAAAGCTGCAGCCAGAGACTCTGTGATTGATAAATCCCTCCTTGCCAGTGACAGGGGGCTCCTCAGCTCCAGTCACAGTACAAACTGGCTAAAGTGCCTGCTGGTGTTTATGCACAGCTACTGTTAGTAGGCTGCTCTCTGGTTTGATAAAAACCCGGAGTCAGAGGGTATGAATGAATGAAAACATTTAAAACCTGAGCCATTTAAAACCTTTTTTATTTATCCAGTTACAAATGTTACATTCAGAATCTCTATTCAAAAACAGCTAACTGTAACTGCATGACATTGACTTAGGGTTGAACGTTGATAAGCGTGCAATCATAGTGCAATATGTTTGATGGGGCATCATTAATAAGGCCGCAGCAACACAAAGAACCCACGCTTTCTGTAGTGAGTGAGCCTGCAACAGAACAATTGCTACGCATCCATAAACTGGCATGTTAACTGAAAACCCTCTGCTCTGCCACACAATGATAGGCTTTATGGGAAATTTAATAAGCCCCTATCTGTGTATTGCCCACATGCCTTATCGCTGCCAATAGAAAAATATCCATTTGGCCTCTGACATCTTCAGAATTATGAGCCCTCGCTATTTATGAGTCCATCCCTGTTCTTTACCCCACATCCTGTACTACCACCCGCCCAACTCAAAATGACTTATTTCATCTGTGTTTCCGAACCCCTTTTTTTCTTCTTCTCCTCCCTTATGGTGTAAGAGCCAAACATTAGCAATAGCCATTCAGCCAAAAAAGCCGAGGGCCTCAAAGTGGGGTGCCTCTGATCTGGATCTGCTTTAGAGAAGAGGTTAATAATATCTTTGAGAATAGTCGCTAGCAACAGGACCTGGCATGGCATTCTCTACTGATCACTGTTGTAGGTGGGCAGGGTTTGAGCGAGGTGAAGAGGGTATAAGCATGGGCAGGGAAGCAGCATTTACATACTTGTGTGCCAAGAGCTGATATTTAATTACCAGCCTGCCAAGATGGTGGGAATCAGTTTGCGTGTTGTTCCATTTGTGATCATTGCCATCTCATGAGACTGCTGCCTTGCAGGAAGGGCCAAGGACATTGGCAACAGAATACCACAGCAGGCACGAGTTACTGGTGTGCACATGTGTATGTGCCCAACACAGTGATTTTGTAGCAGTTATATAATTATGAATCATACCAGACCCAAGCTTTCAGTTCTGTTCCATTATTGGAGCCTGGTCTTTGTTTCCTTCCTCTTTTGTGACACTTTTCAGTCTTGAAAAAGTAATGAAAATAGTCTGGTATTTTGAATACAATTTCACAAGCTCTATGTCATTGTCAGTTCATCAAATCAGGTCTCATTGTTTATATGTGACAGCAGTAGGTTTGAGCTGTTGCCTTCAGGGCGGAGTCTCTTAGGATGAAAATATACACACACACGCAGATCCTTTGCTTGTGCAATGACGCACAGAGCAAAGTGCCAAGAATAGAACAGATCAGTTGCATTCTCCCACAGTCCTTCCAGGATTAATGGACTCAATTGGGCAAAAACATCATGTTTTTCCACATTAGTTAGCTATCTTTACTTTTGTAATGGTGGTACTAGTAGTGGGCACAGGCTCACAAAACCATGAACTCACTGACTTCAGTGGCAGTCATAAAAACTATTTGATAAAAAGGGTTGAAAAACATGATGATGAAAGACAGCATGAGGTACAAAGTCATTTAGTGCTAAATGCTCCTTCTACCTGAAGAAGGAATCAATCTTAAACTGACCTACAAGCTAAACTGTTTCCTGAATTAATGTTATTCCTTACCATATAGTCATGGTACTCTTTAAAGAGAGTATTTCTTTGATGTAATGAAAAACTTTAAGTTAACTGCTCCTTGCAACCACCAATGCAGCTTCCGTGTTAACACTGGCGGACACACTGGCGGAATATGCCACTTACCACTGATTGGTTAGGGCAAAACTCAATAAAATGACACTGTTAGGTTTTGTTTTTTAGCGGACCCAGAAGCAGACAGAGGCAGGAAGTTTGGTGAGATGGAGAATGGCAGGAGATGAGCTGAGGTGGCATGTTGGAGATAGCTGGGCGAAGACACTGGCACACGAGTCCTGAGGAACAAAAGAGAAAATCCGGAGCCGTGACAGACACCACACCTCCCAACAAGGAAGCCGTTAACACAATCACAAAATCAAGCTGAATGAATGAAATTAAACAAAATTACAATCCAGATTATCAGGCTAATGAAAGGGTTACAGTCAGAAAGTGCCACTGCTGATTTGCCATACCTCAAATAGATACTCACTCTTTCAATAATCCATTAAAAATGCTTTCAGAGATGTAATGTTTCCTTCATAGAAAATAAGTGTAGGTTTTATGTTTGTTTGTTTTTTTATTACATGGCTTTGTTGAATACTCTATTCTGATTGGTCAATTCTGTTCTGATCATAGACTCTGGAGTCCAATCATATCAATTATATCAAGTCCTGTGGCAAAAAAAAAAAAAAAAAAAATCAATAGAATCAATATTTGGTGTCAAATTATTGATTTGTTTAGTAAGTATCTGTGTAATAAATGGGATAATGTACAGCGAGCCAGTCATTATTGTGAAATTAACCCTTTCAGGGTGATTCTAGACCTCGCTGCTTTGTGTCGTGGTCCTGCATCATACTTTTGGAGTTAACTTCTTCTTTTCTTTACCTTCCCATCCAAGGGTGTAATTTCTACTGGAATTTCCCCTCACTTTTTAAAATCCTATTTTGTCCCCTCACTTTTACAATTTCAGCTTGGTTTACTCACTAAAATCTCTCTAAAAAGTGTCTTTTTACTTTCTAGCTGTCAAATCCAGATGAGAGAAGAATGTTATGTTCATCTATGTTGCCATCAGTTGTTAGCATGGGCTCATAGAAATAAGCTTTACAATCAGTGGACTTTATATGTCTTGGTTTCTGCCTCTCAGGCTACATACAGGATTTAGTAGATATGCAGCCTGAGGAGGACTGCAGGTACTACTACTAAAAACAAAGAAAACAAAAACCAAATTTGATCTCTAAAATAAGACAGTGAAGGACAGTGGGGTTTTATTTTTAGTAAATATGAAAACACAAAATTTTCTATCATAAAATATCAGGTCTCTATCAATCGTGCAATAAACTCCCTCAAACATGACAAGATGGAAGAGCACTGAGATGAGTTGTTGAGTTAGAAGGGTCAGGAGGGTAAGAGTAAGGCAAGCTGACATTGAGTCTCATTATACCAAGGGGAGTGTTGGGAGAATCTTTTTTTTTTTCTTTTCATCCAGTGACATTCTTGACTCCCCAAAGTCAAAGTGAGAAATTCAATTAAAGTTATTTTAATTTAGCAATTAGATGGTGATGTAAGCAGAACTGAATGTAATTTGAAAGTTCAGTACAGAACCCAAAGCATGACATTCCGGACTTGCAGGTTCATACTCAATGGGATGCAGATGGGATTTGAGATGAAAATGCAAGGTGGCTGGGGAATTGTCCACATTAAGCAACATTTATCATGATCAAAGTGGAATATCTTTCATTAGTGTACTGAGTTGAATCTGTTGAGCTTTCATTCATTTTCTGTGACATCTTTTGTTTATTTTGTGTAACTGAAATGTAGTACATTTTAGTGGAAAAAATACATGTAACATGCTGTGTCTTTTAGCTAGAAACTTGATTTGCTTTTAGTTATGTTGTATACTTTAAAAAAAGGTAATGTTTTCCATTTTATTTCCCTACTTGACCAGCTAACAACACAACAGCACACCTGCACTTTTCACAGAGTAGTGAAATGTTTTTCATGCTTGGCAAAAACATCTAAAAATTACACGTTTTGGAATAGAGTCTGGTATTGCACCACCTCTGGGAAAGACTATACAGAAGGTTTTCTTGATCCAAGCACACACCTTAAGGAAATAATTGAAATGTCGACATGTTTTGTTTGGGCCACTTCTACACTGACTTGGAACTTTTAAAAAGCACCCGATGCTTCCTTTAAAAGGGTAATTTAACACTAAATCACATAAGGTAGAATACTGCTGCTACACTGCTTTCTGTGAGTTTGAGCTTTCAAGCAAGTGGCATTTCTGGCTGCACCCCACTGAGTGTTTTACCTTTTACATCACTGATTGGGGTGTGACCAGAAGCATAACATGCTTTACCGTTTCAACCCTTAGAGAGCAGAGCATCAGCAGTTTTCCTGATGTAATTCATTTGCACTTGACACATGGTTAGTGTCATACTCTATATTACTTTGCTGATCATATTTCCCTTGGTGTGAAATTTCCCTTGGTGTGAAATAATGCATACATGTTATATTATCTCCGTCCAATGTGATGGCGGTAGAAACAGTTGGAAAATTTAGTCTAAATCTATCGTATTGATTTCAGCCCCCAAAACCCACATGGGATGAACACTGCTGCTCATTGATTTTTTTTTGTATGTTTATTACAACAGTTCTGTCTTTTTTATATTGGAATTACTGTATGCATGCATCATGTTTGTTTATCACCATATCTTCTTTATATGTGCCATCTACTGTCTTGGGCTGTTTCTGTTATTTCTCCTGCACAAACGTGAGTAGGCAGATCTGACGGGGCCGGACAGAGCTGGCAGCTAGCCCGAGTATCTTAGTTAAAGGACAGTGTGTGCATAATGCTGGCGCGGCGGAGTATCAGGGTCTATAATCTCTTCTGGAGCAGTGTCATCATGGCGGGGTCAGAGTCCCCTCTCCCCGGCATGGAGGGAGAAGGAGAGCGGAGTGGAGTTGACAGTCTGGACACCGTAGGCCATGCTCAGTGGAGCTGCAGGCCAGCTAGGCACAAGGACAAATGACATATTGCAGCACACATTAGCATTTTTAGTCTGGTATAGCATTTAGTGTTAGAGTTGGGAAATGATGCAAATTTGCCATATGCATGTGATTGGTGCAGTAGAATTAGCATATTAGCTTTGTGTGCATCAGGGTAGATTTTCTCAAAGGCCACACTGGCTAACCCAGTGACAGGCACTTTTCAATATCAAAAAGAATCAGTGAATTTCTGCTATCTGCAAAGTCTTAGGTGGGCCTATTGTGAATGTTAAACCATTGCACTGCTTAGAGTTGCATTGAATAGGCTACTGTTACACAGCTTACTCCAGCAGCTTACTCTAGCACTTAGCTCAGCGCAACTATGAAATTGTTCTGGAAATAGAAATGCAACAACTGCAGATGTTCTAACAATGTCGAGAAACCAGCCCCCGGTTGCCATATTTGTGTTTTCTCTTCTTCAGATGATTGCCTCAATAAGCTGATGGTGCACTCCACCAGGCAGGGGGAAATGTACACAGAGGCAGGCTTAGACAGATGCTGCCTGCTCATGTACTCTGAAAAACTCCCCTTTTTGCAAGTCAACAATTTGAACCTTCACTACTAGAGCTGCTTGTTTTTATTCTTACTCTTACTCGTCTTTCTCCTCCTTGAGAGAGCTTGCTTCTTAAAATATTCATCCCCTTTTTTCCCTGTTACTTCTCAACTAACTTTTTGTCAGAGAACAATTTTTAGAGCCTTTTTCTCTCTGTCTTTACAGCTCTTTCTCTCTCTTTTGTGTGGACTGTTTTGTTTGCCCCTCCAGACTTCAGCTTTCTGTTGTTCTTATCTGGGTCAGTTTGCGAGTAGAGTTTCTCCTCAGCTTTTTCTTTATTTATTTTTTCCAGCCCCCAAAACAAAAGGGGGCTACATCTATTCTTAGCACTACACCAGTAACAGGGGTTGTCCTCCTTTCATTGTGCTAGGTGACATGAATATTGCAAACAAGAGGACTTACTGTGTGGGAAATGAATTAGTGCTATTTTTCCACATGAAAAGGGCCTGTCAGTCTCTGTTACACATGTACAACTGATTTTCTTGCGCTCTTTTTCTCTCTCCCGCTCTCTCTTTCCCCTTTTTCTTCAAGTTCAGCATTACAAAATGAATGATGAATGTTTTATTATATCATTTTCCTGTTCCCATAGTTGCCAGGAGGTATTTGCAGGAGGCATTTCGACAGTGCCTTTGTGACATTCCCCCAGGGTTCTACAGAGGATTGAAGCATAACAGAGAAGATTAACGCTTGCATGTTTTGTATTATTCCTCTAAACCCTGGAAGGTGAATGTGGAAGGTCACCGTTGTATACTGTATAATATAAAGTACGGAAGTATTGTCAAGGATTAAGGCCTCTTTAATGGAATTATATTGGTTGCCATAGTGTAACATACTATGTGATGTCTTAAACTCAGAGACCATAGCCATAAGGTTATGTTGCATCATAATATGCAAGTCAGTATTGTTAGTCATGCTATTTTCTGTATGTTGAAAGTGATAAATGCTTCATTGAAGAACCATCGTAAAGTTAAGGCTAAATGGCATTTCAATCAAGGGAATTCGAAACTGATTTAAAAACAGTTTTATCATCATGCCTTCTAATAACTTTAAACCTATGCAGATGTCTGGGATTACCTTAATGAAAGGTCAAACTTCAAGGTCAAACTATTTTAGATTAATTCCACTCTATTTCAGTGTTTCACCTGTACTGTAGTTGATCAAATTCAACTCCCATTCAATGCCTCAGCACAGCACCTAAACCTGGGATGACGCTGTCCGATTGATTGTGCTTATCTGGAACGCCTTTTTTTTTTTTTTTTTACTCCAACACCTCCTCCCTTATTGCCTGATTGCTTTGCCTCACTTGATAGGTTTTGTGTATGTCAATATTTTAGTCAGAGATTAATTTCACCGCCGAATCTAGGCATTGGAAAGCTCTCAGCAATCAGATAACATTTATAAAGTCATGCTTGACCCTGAACGTGGAGGATGAAGGGAGAGAGACAGAGAGGGCAAGAGAGTCAAGGGGGGAACATTATTGAGTCTCGCAGCTCATCACGTTCACCTCAGACTTTTTCAAGCAAATGGGATCCTCATCTTCTGGTTTGACAGAATGACCCGCTTGTCCATGTTAAGTCATTACAGCCACATTTCCAACTTGTCTGGCCCTAAAGTTATTGTTGAGCAGATACCCAAGCACCCTCCCCCAGCGGTTCCTATTTCCCCTCTGTTTCATACCTATGAGCATAATGTTGACTTCTCTCATTTTCAGGGAGCATACAGACAACATCGCGTTAATCCTTTGTTAAGACTGCACGCTCAATCACATTAAATCCTAATACTTTCAAGGTGACCCTGGGCATGGATTCATTGGGCATATGGTCCCGTTTTAAGCCTTGAAACAGCAATGTGCCTTGGGGGTGGGGGGCTTTTATCTTTTCATTAAATTTACATCAACACAATTTATGAACTTAGAGCTCAAGATCATCAACTATTTTTCTTTCTCCCTCAGACTGATTGTGAAAACCGTGTTTCTAGTCCAGGGCTCTACTCCCTGTGACTTTGCCCATTATACGCCTTTTGTTAATTGTTAAGTAGCGGTTGGATTAACTCAAAGATCACACAATGTGTCGGTTGACAAAAAAACAGTAAGCCAATAAACGAACACACCCTTCCAGCTGCCATCAGCCGCAATTAGTTTGCTTTGAAATTGAGATTTTCCTCAATTAGCGCTTTTTTTGTCAACCTGGAGCAGAATAAATGGGATTTCAAAGACACCTATTATGACAAGAGAGTGCATATCCAAACAGGCGAGCAAAATATACCCCCATTACTGCTCTTTGACTCATTTATTATGGCTGCAAAGTGTTGTTGGCGCACTTAACCCAACAAAATGCTTTATGGCACTGCTAAGAGATATTGATTGCAGAGGCACCTATACATCTTGTAGTTTTGTTATCGACAATTTTGTTCAAGGAGAATTGTCCATATTTGTGGAGTGTAAGGCCCAGTGTGGGGTCTTTATCCCATCACAGTGTGGATGATTGAGGTGTTTTTCTGTACACAGTGTAGCCAAAGCCCAGGGTGCTTCTATTGGCTGTGACTAAGATGATATGGTGTTGCAGAACGCATTGTACCATTGCTGTATTTATTGATTTCCGAACATGATTTATGCTCATTCTGCCTTATATAATCGTTAGGAGACACTTGAACATTCACAGCCTTTCAGGTCAATAAATTAGTTCTCCTGGCAGGATCTGGCAAGCTGCAAAACAAGCTTGCTGTCATTCTCCTTTCACAATAGGTCAGTGTTAGTGTTGCTTATCAAATTGTGTCCCAAGGGCACATTGTATATGTTACAACTCTTCCACTGCATTCATCATCTACTTCTACAAAGATTAACATAGCTGTGGTTCACATAGGCTTTGCCCTAAAACAGAGCTTATAGCATTAGCCACTCAATGTCATCTGTGCACTGAAAATGTGCATGTAACGAACATGCTCAACCAATCAGGAGGAGCTTATTTAACATTATGGGTGCTGCACCTATTAAAACAGCACTCCAGTTTCAGATAGAGATAAAGAAATTCTTTAAATAACCATCAATTTCTACTAAATAGAAAAATGACCTCTGTCTTTATTGTGCAGCAGGCAGCACTGCAGTCACACTGAGACATCTCCAACAACATGAACAGATACAGTGGTAAATCAATAGTCAGTTGAAC
The DNA here is from genome assembly GCF_020085105.1 of Siniperca chuatsi. Taxonomy (NCBI): domain Eukaryota; kingdom Metazoa; phylum Chordata; class Actinopteri; order Centrarchiformes; family Sinipercidae; genus Siniperca; species Siniperca chuatsi. The sequence continues at coordinate 8,650,879 of NC_058064.1, forward strand.
ACATCGGGATGCTGTCCCACTTAGAAATCAATTGATGGCCTACAAAAGGCCACAGAGAGCTTCCACTGTATAACAATTCCCAGTCAACTTTCAGTAGACTGGCTAATCTATCAGATTCCTGCAGATGGAAGCAATGACCATTGAGATGATGATTGTCCAGGAAAACCACATTAGAGGAATTGAGTTGTGGAGGCTCAAAAATGCATTATTCCAAACTATCGATGCACATCTGACAACTAGGCTGTAGGTTACTATTTCACACCATCTACCGTCATACAGGTCTGTCGCTGGCATATTGATCTGTTTTCATGTGCTGCCGGTTGTTAAATGTGAATACCTACTGATGACAGCTGGGATCACTTGTATCCTAGCATTAAATAGCTTAATTTCTATTGTGTCGCCACTGTTGATAAAGGAGTGCATTTATTATATTTAGTCTGAAGCATAATCCTGTTTATCTGATTTTCCCAACTCCCTTTTCCTGAATATCATTCAAACTTTACCCAACTTATTTACCTGATGAAATTAGGACTCACTGAGCAGAAAGCTCTTCACCATCTATTTCTTCAAAATCAATGAAGATTAGGCAGAGGAGATAAGTAAAATTACCCAATTTGACTACAGTATGGTTGGGGAAAGGATTTTCTCCACATTTAGATACTTTATATTTGTCAGTGAACTTTTGCTCCTTCTAGTCCAAAAACTCCTACAAATGTTGATATTGTAGGAGGCCCACTTTTTGGTGCTAGTCCCAAAAAAGAATTCTTTTGGAAATAAATGGTTGACTGACATCCACCAGAAGCTGCAATGATTAGTCTGGTAACTAGGAAATTAAAAGGCACTTATTAAGTGTTAAATTTCATTAATTAGTTTCTGCCGAGAGCTATAAGAACTGTCTCCAGAACTAATGCAGGGTGAATACAGCAAAATGCTTAATAGGGGACTATTAAAATGGCTACATCTGCACATAGTCATGTAGGGACATGGGGGACAGTCATTGACACAATGCTTTCCCTAGCCCCTTAACCTGTACCCTAAAATTAAGTCTTAACCTTCAAAAAATAGTCTCTACCCATGGGGACCTCAATTTTTGTCCCCACGGTGACATAAGTCCCCATGGGTTAGTGTGCATTCAGGTTGAAGTCCCCACTGAAATATAAGAACATGAGACACACACACACACACACACACACACACACACACAGACTAATAGAATAATCTACACAAGCAAGTAGATGACAGATTGGCCTCCCCATCTCCCCATCAGGCTTTAACAATAGCACATAACTCAAAAATCTCATACACACTGCCTAAATAGCGGATATGCATGCCCATGATGCATTAGACAACCATTAATGATTACTGACCCACGTGATTTAGATCACTGAAAGAGGGATTACTTATCACAATGTGGTATGATAGATTAAGTTGTTGCATTTAGATCAGTACATTGTTTGGCACTTAGCACTCACACACCTTATGTTGATATATTTAAATGTTATGTAATTAACTTTGAAGAAATGTGATGCAAGTTTACTGGCAGTAGAGGAAGGAATTATTTTTTAAATCAAGGATTTCATCCATGTGTGATAGGAAGTTCAGAATTGTCTATGGAATGAAACTAATACCATTAGCTGTTTATTACTGATATTTCATTGTGTACTTTTGTACTCCACAGTGTTATTTATGCTCCCAGAGTTTAGTCAAAATTGCCAACACTCAAGTGACTTGAATGAATCACACTGAGAAGCCAATAATGCCCTGTGGTTGTAGCAAACTATAGCAATAGAAAACAGAAAGCTTTAGAATCACACAGTTGGCAGGGAACCCACTACCACTATGACTGTGCAGCCACTGCTCCCCTCTCACTCTGAAACGCCTAAGATTGATGTGTTCATTTAACATTAGCCTCCAGCACCACAAAGAGGATAAGCACCTGGGCTCTAAAAATACCTCCTTTTCAGATTATGTGAGGAAGAGAAAATCAGATGAGTGAAATTACACTCCAAATGGAACCCCATTCATATTACACTGTGTGCCTTGCCAGCGATCCACTGTGTTCACAGTAACGCCTCGCTTGCTACTGAAATATTGATATTCATATGGAAATGCTATTCTTTATTAACATAATAACATAAACAAATTGGGGATTTGATTTGGGTCCAAGGAAAGAGGCAGTGGGGCACTTTTGGCAAGCTTGCTAGTCAACAGCTGTGCATCTCAACCCAGCATGATGTATGCTTTTACAGCTTCAGTCGGGGAGCTTTTGGTGCTGTATTTTTGTCTATAAGAGAATATGTGTATGTGCGTGTGTCGGTGGTTTCTTGTGGGGGTGAGTGGAGTGTGATTATATATCAATAAGCTTGTTGTCATAGTAACAGTGCCAGGCAGGGCTTACTCTATTTTTTTCTTTTATAGTCTAAGAAAAAGAGCCCCTGTGGAATCAAAAGCCAACAATTAACCGAGCTGTGTCAGCCATTTTAAGGCTTTTCAAAATTGCATGTTAATGAAAATAGTATCACAGGGGGAAAAAAAATGGCTACTGTTCAAGACTGTCCTTTTTTCTGCAAATGATTTGCATTTATGCCAATAATCCTTCTCTAACCTCAGTTCATTTACATTAAATGTGTGTGTGTGTGTACACAAATGCATGTTTGGGTGATTGTGGTACATATAGCAGTTTCACCACAATTCAACAAGCGTACAAGTAGCTACTATTTTGCTCAATAACCCTCGATTCCACTCACTCCACTGGAGATGAGGTGGCTGGTAAAGGTCACACACTTAAAATAGATCCTACCTAGTATGGGCAAATGGCGGTACAAGAAAAAAACAGTATAATGAGTCTAGTGCCACTCCTTTAAACAGCATGTTTTTATCTTTTTATGGAGATATTATTCTGCAGACATGTCCCCTCTCATTACTCAGTGCTTCTCTCCATGTAAGTGAGATGGAAAGAATGGGGATGTGGTCAGTCAGTCATGTCTAAGAAGACCTTGGAGGACCAGAGAGCTTTGCCACTGGGACTTGACAGCACAAAGTGTTCGCTTAGCAGACAAGACAAAAAAAAGCAAGACACCATGACCACACCTGGGACATTAAATCACACTGGAATATCATTAGGTTGATTCCTCTTGGGGGCAGGCGCTAATAGGTCCATTTCACACTAAACCAACTTGGGGGTAGAGTATATCACATCAAGGTGAAATCATAGTGAATTGTAATTGCATGCCATGTGGAATCCTGGGGATTTTTTTTATTTTTTAAGTGTTCACACTGAATAACACTGAAGATGCACTCCAGGACCATATGTAGAGAAAGCAGCTACATGTTTGTATATGGCAATGGCATGATAAATGTGCTGTCCCATTGAAATTGGGAGTAAATTAGAATTGAACGGTGAGGTTTGAGACTAGTACTCTGTATTAGGGCTGCAACTAATACTTTCCGTTAACGATTAATATGTCACTTATTTTCTTGATTCATCGTTTAATTGTTTTTTCTGTAAATGTCAGAAAATTGGGAAATGTGTCTAATAATGTCCCAGAGCCCATAGTGATGTCTTCATATTGCTTGTTTTGTACGACCAACAGTCCAAACCCCAAGATATTAAGTTTGTTATCATATATATGACAGAGAATAGCAGGCTGGAACAACAGAATTTGAGAAAATGACAGAGCCAATTAATTTATTTTCTGTTATTGACTCATCAACTGGGTATGTATCCTACTGCTTATTAGTTATTAATATAAGTTATGTGATGAAATACCTGTAAAATTTTAATCACCAAGCCACCCCGCAGCTTCCTCTGTGTTCCCATCATTCTTGCATACGATCATTCGGCGGTTATCAAACAGGCAGCAACAGACAACAGGCAATTCCATCTGCCAGATGTGAAGGACAAATCACAGGGGTGCATTTGATTCATGTGCCCTCTGGTGAGAGAAGACCCTGCCATTCTACTGTTTATCCTGAAATCTTTTTTGTGTCATGAGCTCCAGGGGTACTACTGCTCATTCTATACTCATCAGTCCCCGTGGCATCTAATGGAAGGAAGAAAAGCAAGAGATCAGATTTGCTAATTAGGCTGATTTTAGCATGTTCTTTCTAATTCAAGCAAACACGGTGGTGCATGCTCCAACCAACAGCTAAATGACCTGTGCGGAGGTATTAATTGCAATTTCTTAGTTATACTTAATTAACCCACACCTCACCATGTACCACCACCAAAATAGACCCTTTTTCCTGATAAGAGTGAATTTATAGCTGAAAGAGCCTCTTTTCTACTGTGATTGAGCATGTTTTCCAATTAATTGGGAATTGCTTGAGAGAGACACCTCATCAAAAGTAATAAATATAAGAGCATGGAAGGGTTTACTCTATCCTCAAAGATTATAATGAAATGACTAGAAATGGGTAGAAAAGAAGCTACTTTGGCTAATACAATGATTTTGCTCTTAATCTGTCTGATTACTTTCATACTTCCCATACTTCTCCAGCAAGCATCTTCAAAAGTGCCTGAGCCAAAGAAGTTTTAGCACCAAAACTGGACTAATTACTCTAGTTAGACTTGGCAACTCAGGAGCCAGATCGTTTCAGATTTGGAGGATAATCAAAGGGCCGAAGAGATTAAGCATTCACTAACCTAACCTAATTATTCCTGACACAGACAAGCAAGATGAGGCCTTAAAATTTGGGAGGAGAATAACAGAATTACGCCGTGTGATTGCAAAAGAGATCTTTCCTCATGCAGCTGTGTGGACAGGTCAATGCCCCTGTCAAAACAGAACGCGAGGACTTGTATTCAGGCTGACAATATGAGGTCCTCTTGACATTTCTGATGGATCTGTGTTGTTCCCTGAATGCTTAATCACTCACCCTCAGTGTGGCACAAAGTAGATGGATAGCGGCATTGGATAGCTTGCATTTTATTGAAGCCTCTGTAGATAAATATTAAAAGAATAATTCAGGTGTTGTGCTTGAAAATAATTAATTTTTAAAGAAAATGGCCTTGTGGGGCCGAATGACAAGCTCTACATGGGTGTTGAGTTTGTTCTAGTGGTAACAAGTATAGTACTGCAATTTATTACTTTACTACTACTACTAGTATTCCTATTATTACTTAATACATTGGAATTTACTAATCAAAACAAATTTAGAAAATTAGAAAATACATTTTTACTCATGTAGTTCCAGGTGACAAAAAACAAAAGGATCAATGAGATAAAAGGGGATTTGTTTGCAGAATGGGCTAAGCCTGTAGGCGACAGTAGGAAAATCAAAACACTGCTGAGGGCAACATTCAAAGGCCCCAACAAAATATTCCAATATTAAAACTTTTCTACCAACAATATAAGTAAACAGTAGGTACTGTATGAAGTTCACTCTGCTATTGTTACTTGACTTTGCTTCGCTTTTACTTTTCCACTTACTTGGTGGAGGTACTGACTGCGGTGTCTATATGACCTTAAGTCGATAAACTGGACATTGGATCATTAACATCACTGTAATACTTGAAATAATTGTGCAATATTCTCTGTTTAATACTACGGTGCAATATACTGTTTTCAGTTTAATTTATTGATATTTATTCATACTTCTATTACTGCTGTGCAATATCCACCGTCTCATAACAATCACAATAAGCTACACTTAACTTGACAGTACATGTACTACTACTTATTACTTATATTATTACATTGTATTATTATACTGTACGTACTTATCATCAACCGGTAATCCACTTTGTACTTTACACTTATTTTAATTTTATACTTATACCCACTTGGTACTTAATTTGTCTTACCTGTATTATAGTGTATTATATTTTTTGCTTAGTACTTCTATTCCTGTGTGCACTGACGTGACAGTGAGCAGCTGTAACAAAAGAGTTTCCCCTCGGGGATCAGTAAAGTGTTTCTGATTCTGATAACCTTTATTTAAGTATTAATACCACACTGTAAAAATACTTAATTATACCGTGTGCATCCTGCATTGAAAATGTTACTCAAGCAAAATGCTAAGTATTATCAGCATAATGAAGTTAAAGTATCAAAAGTAAAAGCCTGTGCGAGTGTGATACTATTATATACTATATTATTAGATTATTATCACTGATGCATTAATCTCTATAAACAGATATCTGCACAAGATTTTGGTATCGGAAGTGCTCTGGTTTCCATTTGTAGTCCGGGTAGTATTGACCAATCACGTTTGAGTGGGCTTTGGTTGCATGCAGGTAAACAGTCCATGTGGAGGGCAAAAGAGGCAGAATGCATTGGCAGAAATGCAACCTCGGAACCCATCGGCTATCGTATGATGACGATTTAGCTTTTTAGCCTTTTATTAGCTTTTTAAAAATGTATCTGCATTCAAATCGTTGTCAGACAATAGCCGATGGGTTCCAAGATTGCTAACTGGACTGTAAACAATGACCAGCACACGGAAGAGGACGTATTGCCCGCTGGCTTATCCGTTGGCTACACCGGAAGCCCTGAAACATTGGCCGTTGCCCCCAGAGGCTAAATCGTCATCAGACGATAGCTGATGGGTTCCAAGATTGCAGATGCATTAACATATAAGTAGAATTTTACTGTTGTAGTTGGTTGGAGCGAAGCTAATTCGTTTTATATGTAAAATCTTATTTACATAACTACAGCTGTCAAATAAATGTAGTAAAGTAAAAAGTACAACATTTGTCTCTACATTGTATTGAAGTAGAAGGTTGAAGTGGCATGAAATTGAACTCAAATGAAGTAGAAGTACAGATTTTAGGTGCTTGTTAGTTATATAGTACATAAAGTGTAACTTTACAATAACAGACCAGATTAAACGTTCAGAAAGGACAACACAATGTAGCATTTCAAGGAATTACAAGAAGCATATAACACATGCCTTACAAAGCATATGGCAGCTAATGTTACACATGACATGTAGCAGGTAGATTTGATACAGACTTGATATAGAGTATCAAATATGTAAATCAAGTCACTCAAATGTCGATGATACTCAATCACACCTTGTGTGTGCAAACTTACAAATGTAGGATATAGTTTGAATTATTCAGACAACGTCCATTTGTGCAACAGGGTTTTATGGTTCAACCCGTGTTGGCATGCATCATTCTGCTTATATGGCTGCTTTTGTACAGCTGAAGCTAGCCTCTAAAAATTCCTTTGCAGGGAGAAAGTGGAAAGAGACTTTTTCTGTAGGATCAATAAAGTATCACTTTATTTTTATGAAAGTTGCCCCGGGCTTTTACACTGGCAACTTGTTTTCAGCATCAGTTACAATGAAATGTTTGCTTGGTCGCTCACATTTCTCTCCTGTGTAACGGCAGTATGCACGTTAAACTCCCCAACATAAATGCTTTAATCAGTTTCTTCTCTATTGCTGTAGACCTTTCGCTTAAAGAGTGCATAAACACCCTGTTGTCAGCCAGCGTTTACCCAGTACATAATTGTGAATAGAAAAGTGAAGTGGACACTTAGCGGGCATATAGGGCTTTGTCTGTAAAAACAGATCACTACTTGGCGATGGCAGCAGTTTTCCAATAGTAAAGTACAAAACAGCAGCCCTGGCAACACTTTTTGATGTCCGGCCAGTTTCAGCCCACGGAGAGCAGTGTAGCAATGATTTTCTTACCAAACAAGTAAATGCAGGACTTAGAGGGATAATTTTGTTTTTAGGGAATTTGCTTATTTTTCTCAAGCTGTAGTTTAAATAGGTGGGATGTTTTTAAAAAGTAAGGTTTTCTTTGCAGGAGGATTAATGCCCCTTAGGTGTTATATGTATGTTGATGTAGAAATATGCCCTAATTAATGCATGGACGGCTAAATTGCCTTAATTTACCTAATTAGCATAAGTGGTAATGTTTAATGATGATTATGGCAGCACATCAGGCAGCTCAAATACCCCTGTTTCATTTTTGTGAGTCATACCTTTAAGAATCTGCCTTGTAGAAATCTTTTATTTTCAATGACACCTGAAACCGAATAAATGGCAGTCGTGACTACTGTATTACGAAGATAAAGAAAGAATAATTATGTTTTCTGAAGATACGAGAATAATAGGCATCTCTTTCTTACAAATAGTATTTATCTTTGTGCTGCTTTTCTGTGTGTGTTTGGGCACCCGTGTCATGTGCACAAACATGTAGGTGGATGCATGAGTGTGCGCGTCCCTGACTTTTTTGCCTGTTTTCATATTTCTGAGATTTCATATCAGTCTGTAACTCAAGTTTAATAAATTGACCTTCTCTTTCAGCCTTATTTCCTGTGTAGGCTCAGGCTGTGTTCACAGTCGTCATTCAACTCTGTATGGTACACATATGCACATGGTTGAGTGTGTTGATGTGTGTGTTGAAACGAGGACTCCGTGCCCCCTCAGTGGAGTGTCGCTCCTGCTTAGACCCCATTTGAGCTCAATCCAAAGCGAGCAGTGCTGGCCCATTCTGCAGCCTCAGTTCCTCTGATAAATGGCTGGCTGAGTGGCGGTAATTGCCTCCCGTCTTGCCAGTTCACACTTGGAGCAGCCACACAGAATGTAGCGCTGAGATTCGAACCATAGCTCCCATTGGATTACACTAAGCAAGGTGGGGTGTCCCGACTGCCACCCCATACCTCGCTCTCACAGTCTGAGGCTCACTACCATAATATGTGGAGACACAGGGCCGCAGACATCAGGCAAGGTCATTTTCCAATGAGACGCAGAGTTAGGAGAGAGATGTTTACTTATTTAAACAGAAAGGTCATTAGCAGGAGACATAAAGAAGCTCCGACAAATGAAGTCAAGCCCAGTTAATGTTCCATTCTTGGAAAGAGGAGGAGGTAGCTGAAAGAAGATGAGATAATAAATGGAAAATTGCCCTAACTGTATACCTCGATTACCTCAGTAAGAGTGGAGCTTCTGAACCAGAGCAGGCATCTTGAGAATGAAGGAAAACAAAAGAAGTATATAGCGTATATACACAGTATTTTCCTTTCATATGCCTCTGCTAGCATATCCCAAACAACCCTCAGGAAACAACTCATTTGATTTCCAACCAATATTGTATTCTCAATATATGATGGTGTGATGCTTCTTTCTTGCAATTCCAGCTCAGACATCTGTTTGTATGGATGAACAGATGGGGGTAGAATACTCAGGAGGGTCTTGGCTATTGAGAAAAATGCTTGCGTGACTTCCCATCCCCCTAACACTTTTGCTTTCTCAGTACATCTTGCCCTGGAGGACACAAGTGCATAACTGGCACATGTGACTATCCCACCTACAGTGTTACACTGTAACACACACACACTCTCATATATGCATATGCATATACTGTGTATATATGTGGTTATACGCATGGACACACATACACAGACCCCAGGCCGAACACACATGCCAGCTGGTGGCGCACGGTCACATGTGTGGATCAAAGATGTGTGAAAGCACACGTGCATATGTCAGTGTGATTCATGCAAAAAAATCTGAAAGTGTGTGTTTGTGTGACAGAGGGGAAAGACAAGAAAGTGTGTACCAGAGGAGGAACAACGTCAATGAGATCTGCAGTATAGAAGTGGCTGCTAACCACATGTCTTAATAGCAGAGTGGATGGTTTCTGTGTGTGTGTGTGTGTGTGTGAGCGTGTATTACTCATGTTGTGAGGACATAAATCTGTTTACACTTCTGTGGGGACTCACATTCTTTTTGGGGACAAAACGCAAGTCCCCATAATGTAAATCATTACATTTTAGGGTGAAGACTTGGTTTAAGGTTAGGTCCAGGTTCGGGTTAGACAATTAGCAATTAGGGGTTAGGGTAAGTCTCCAGCAAAGTGTAAGTAAGTCAATGTAATGTCCTCTGAAGTGAAGGAAACACGACTGTGTGTGTGTGTGTGTGTGTGTGTGTGTGTGTGTGTGTGGTCTCAAGGGACCCCCCCAGCTCATGAAAGAAGCATATTAAAATGAGATGACTCAGACTGATGATGACGCTGTGAGACCCACTGCAGTGTAGCAACAGATAACATGTTTGTCTCATTCTTGTCTCCCTCTACCCTGCTCTCATCTTTGGTCAAATGAGGAGAAGACATCAGCGCTAGCTTACACACTCATACACACACAGAAATAACAGGATTTTCTGACCATATGTGACACAGACCAGGCCTTTTGCTGTTTTGAGAATCAGATTTGAATGGTTGTCAAAACTGGTATTAGGTCGGCAGTTTGTGAAAGGAAGGTGAAAGGACCTTTTATTATAGCTTTCAGTGAAAATACACCCAAAGTTAAGATTGTATATTTGTGCCGTGCTGGGAGAAGTCAGGGAAGTTTACAGAAGAATGACCTATATGCGCAGATGGTCACAACCAGTAACCAGTTTGTAAAAAACTGTTAAAATTTCCTTATACCTTTCAATCATTATCAGTATTACAATTAACAACTCACCCATTAATTGGTCATATGATTTACAGGTGTTAAGTGTAACTGGAGAGGCAGGGTTGGCAGGTAGGCATCAAGCCAATCTCTGATATTATGAAACACACTTGTTTGTTGTCTAACTGGGAGTTAGATTCATACCAGTTTCATCCCTGGGCTTTCACTAGAGAGATTGGGCCAACATGTTAAGCCTAGCTTAGCGCAAAGACTAGAAACAGGGGGAAATTGATAGCCTTCATTAAGTGAATAAATATTCTTCCACCAATTCCAAAATTGTCTTATTTAGATAGCAAGCTAGCCACCAATACACCCAAGCACAATTTTGATTAGAGATTGAAAAGTATAGTAGTTTCACTGAGAGCACAAATTCTCAGACCAATCTGTACTGAAAACACATTATAAAATTGGTATCTTCTCATCCAACTCCTGTTAAGAAAGCAAACAAGAATATTTCCCCAAATGTCAGGTTGTCCTTTATTCGTATCTCTCACCACATATTAGAATCTGTGCGAAACACAGAGAGTAATCCACCATTACGTAACAGCAGCTGCATGGCAGATGTTGTGACCCACTTGTCAATTCACTTGCGTGTCACAGTGGTGATTGGTATGGATTTAGAGTGATTATTCAATATTTAATCAGATTTGCGTATGTGATAACAGACAGGTGTGAAAGACAAATGGTCTGCCAACGGTCTGAAGGTGGTTCATATGTTAACAAACTGAACTGTGGCAGAAAGAGTTGTGGGTCATGGATGCATTAAGGATTTCTCCCAGAATGAGTCATCTTTCGAACAGAACTGTTATTAAATAACACTGTGCAAAAAGACATCAAATTGTTTGACAGATGCTTGTTAAACTTTTGATGACTCTGGGAAACCTCTAGCCATCACCAACCTGTCACACTATCATTTTCTCTTGTTAATCTGCATGCCTGGTAGCATCATGGCTTGGCAGAATGATTATCTTGCAAAAGAAAGCTTTTCTGATACACAGTGAAAAACATGCCCTTCCAAAGTGAAATTATACTTTTCTTGTAGCTTAAAAAGAAAACTGTCTAGGTATTGAGTGTGAAAGATTGCAAAAAGATTTTGAAGCAGGAGAGATAATATGGTTTTGAAGTAACCATGGTTGATCAGTGTTTAGTTAGAATTTATTTATATTTACACTGTTTTAGCATTTTTAACTCATCTAACCTCCTATAAGAGCTTTAAAAATTAACTTTATTTCAACTTTATTTTTGCCACTGGCAAAGGGAGTCTCTAGCAAAGCCGTCACTGAAATAAATCACTAATGACCTTTAGTGCCTAAGAGGGCTCCTAACCACAGCCACATAGGGTGATGGGCAATGAGCACCAGAGTGAGTGCAGTCATTCCACACTGATGCTGTGCTGAATATATATGCTCTTGACATGACAAAGAGAGGTGGAGGGCTGAAAGTGGTCACATTGCATTAGCATCGAGCAGGCTTGACTGGCTGACAGGGCAGTCTGACTGGAGCCCAGTGGTGGTAAAGGCAGTGCTGAGGAGGTGAGGGGCAGAGGGTCTACCATCCTTGGGGTATTACACAGGACAGTCGGATGGGGTCAGCAGTCAGCAAAACCAAGCAGCCACCCATCAATAATTGAATCAGTCACAGTCAATATATTTTGGCATGAGCGCCTGAGCACTTTGATCAGAACAGAGGACCCCACAACTGGCATCAAAGAGGAGAAATTAAGCTGCTTGTTTGACAGAGACTGAACTAGCTACATGGATGGAGTGATCTGTACACCTGCTTTAAGAAATGTGTGTGGATATGTGTACACAAGCAAGAAACACTTCTCTAGTTCTCTGCTTTTTCTCATTTCAAAGCGAGAGAGTGTGCACAGCTAGCAGTCCATTGCTCTTTATGGAGAAGAGGGCTTTTCACCAGAGCTGTGGCCCCTCTGTCAAATTAGATTAAGGGCTGCTTACTCATTATTGACAGGAGCTGCTTGCAGTAATGACCCATAGTGAGAGAGTCATTTACTTTGATGGTAAGAACACAGTCTATACTGGACATTTCCCGCAGCACATCTCTTTAGGGGGAAAAGTGCCCTTTGATGGCCATTAGCTCTGCAGCTCAGTGCGACAAAGTCTAAGGATCTGGTTGTAGATCTACGAAGGGCCAAGGCACCAGTGACCCCGGTTTCCATCCAGGGGTCAGTGTGGACATTGTAGAGGATTACAAGTACCTGGGAGTACACATGGACAATAAACTGGACTGGGCTAAGAACACTCAAGCTCTTTACAGGAAGGGACAGAGCCGCCTCTATTTTCTGAGAAGGCTGAGGTCCTGAGGATGTTTTGAGTCTGTGGTGGCCAGTGCTATCCTGTATGCTGTTGCATGCTGGGGCAGCAGGTTGAGGGTAGCGGACGCTAACAGGCTCAACAAACTGATCCGTAAGGCCAGTGACATTGTGGGGGTGAAGATGGACTCTCTGTCGGGGGTGCGTCAGAGAGGAGGATGCTGGCCAAACTAGATGCCATTTTGGACAGTGTCTCCCACCCACTCCATGACGTGCTGGTCAAACAAAGGAGTACCTTCAGCGAAAGACTCATCCCCCCAAAATGCACCACAGAGCACCACATTCCTGCCTGTGGCCATCAAACTCTTTAACTCCTCTCTCTAAGTGTCAGTCTATATGACCCTAAGTCACTAAACTGGACATTGGATCATTAACATCACTGCAATACTTGAAATACTTGAAATAATTGTGCATTATTCTCTGTTTAATACTGCTGTGCAATATACTCTGTTTTCTATTTAAAATTCCTTATTTATTGATATTTATTCATACTTATATTACTGCTGTGCTATATCCACCGTCTTATAATCATCTTAATAAGCTACACTTAACTTAGTACTCATTATTGCACTATTACTTATTACTTATATTATTACATTGTATTATACCGTACATACTTATCAACCTCTAAATCCACTTTGGTACTCATTTTAGCTTTTATACCTATATCCACTTTGTACTTAATTTATCTTACCTGTATTATATTTTGATTTGCTTAGTACTTCTATTCCTCTATTCTCAAGTGTGCATTGATGTGATAGTGAGCAGCTGCAACGAAAGAGTTTCCCCTCGGGGATCAATAAAGTATTTCTGATTCTGATTAGATTTTTGTGAATTATTCACGTTCAATACTCGTTCTGTCTGGCCAACTTTGATCTAAAAAGCATCTGTCTGATGGGTTTTTTTCTCACTTCTTCTTTGGCCCACCCTAAAGTCAGTTGACAGGGAGGTTAGACTTCATAAAGGCCCCTCTGAGTGTGTGTTGGCATTTCATTTGTTTGAGTTGGAAAGATGACATAAGTCACATTTAATTACAGGGTTCTTGTGTCAACTGAAGAGAAAAGGGGGTATGTTGTGAATGCATGATGTATACAGAATGAGCATAGTCTGTTCTCTTCCATATTCGAAAAGACATCTGACCATTAGGCTGTACCGCACAGTGTGCAGAACTGTCTGCAGCTGTGTTCGTGCATATGTGTGCATCCATGCATTGTGTGCCCTCATGTGTATGTTTACATTATCTGTTTCCATACCTATTTTAATGTGCGATTGTAGAGCCCCAGAGCTGTGCAGCCACCCTATACAAACAGCATGGTGCCCAATCAGATGCTAAAGAGGAAACCTGGTATTGTGTGCAGCACTATATGATTAACACTAGCCAGACTGCCAGAGGAAGCAACTATTTGCCTCTGATTAACTATTACACATTGATAGTACACTCTTAAAACATAACCAGTCCAGTTAAACAAGTGCTAAGTCATTTTCATCCTATTGTTAAACTCCTATTCAGATCAGATTTGCAGAGAAAATAGTGTCCTGACAGTTGGGCAGAAGAAGTTGCTAATCAAGGTCCAGCATCCAGAGCTGACAGTATGCTTTACTACCAGTGACAGAGACTGATCTGCTGTATAGCCTTGGTACCATACGTCTGGCCTGCCCAACCTGTCACAATGACTTGGCCTGCCCAACCTGTCACGATGACTTCAACTCTGAGACTTGAGTCATGTGCCATCTCTCCTCATCTCAGTGCATATGTTACCTCGGACCTTTATAGGGCATGCGTGATGGTAACATTTCTTATGACAGCATGGTAACATTTTACATGATTTATTTGCTTCCCCATAATGGCCATCTTTTTTTACCCCTAAGGTGTATTGAACAAATCTAGCATGTACACTACAATAATCTTTCCCATAGGATTTTAAAATTGGGGATGGCGCTATTTATGTCCAACCAGCAAAGCATGGTACAATACCATGGCAAGTGACAAAAGGCAATTAATAGATGCTTTCAGGATTATGCAATCATCTCTTCTACTGATTGCTGCTGGGTGTGGCCTGTGTGGTTGATGTTATCGCTGACCCACTTACATATATTATCATGATAGTTTCAGGTGCTGATCCCATATTCAGTGGCTTGTTCCTTTAGATTTAGAAGCACATGAGAATTTTGATGTTTGAAGCCTACAAAAAACTGTACACAATTGTTATTTAACTTAGTGCAAACATGACTGCTGGCAGTGTTCTATCGAACAAGTTTCCTGTGTGTAGTCTGAGGTGGAAATAAATTCTGCAGGAATAGAAAAAACAGTCGATTGCAGCTATAGAACAAACGACCTCGCCCTGGTTTTGGCCCCCAGCTCCTATAGCTGTATCCGGCTCTACGTGCCCAGTTCAAAGCAATCTGCCAGGTGGAGTTAGAAAAGAGCACAATGTTGTCAAACAGAAATCAGATTTGCTCCACTCTCCATTAGCCTTAGCCCCTTCACTCTCTCCCCTGGAGATCACATTAAATGACATCTGCTATCATCAGGATAACCTGTGTCAGCTCCGTGACAAGACTGCAGATACCGGGCCACAGATTGTGAGCAGATGGAGGAAAGAGAATAGAGATGAAGGAGATACAGCTAGCTTAGGAGTCCTCACACTTACATTAGAACTTGTTAAATCTGTCCGAGGATATAATTAACATATGAATCGATGCTGGTTCTTAAACCAGGTTATGGTATAGTTGAGAGCAGCCACTGGAAGGATAGAAAAGAAGGATGTATTCAGGGTGTATAACTTCACCACTCTAATAACGTACTATAAGTCATGGAAAATGTGATCGGAAATCATGCATGTTTCACTGGAGCATCTCTACGAAATGTGGTGTGTTTCCACAGACAGGCTTAGCCCGATAAGGGAGTCCACAGAGCGGTTGTCAAAAGTAGCTATGCATGACCCGGCTCTGAAGCATCGGCCACAACCAAATAGCTCTCCTTATCTTCTGACAGTACCATTTTGAGAGCTCACAGTCTTCTGTCTCTCTTTCTCGTTCTTTCATTGCCATTGCCCCTCCCCTTTCCTCTTGGCAGTGCAAATGGGCCACTTCTGTTGACACAGTAATGAGAAGATGGGTCTCTTTGTCACACTGCTTCTTTAGCTTCCACTTCGCTTTAAGCAGCTCCCTTTTGTTGCCTTTTTGAACATCTGTTTCTGCCTCTAAAATGACTGTTTATCTCATGTCACCTCTTTAACATCAATAGCCAAGCAGGTTTTGTCTTTGAATCTGTCTGTTGAATCGCCCAAGCTGCTAACCTCTTGAAGCCCTCTTTGAGCAGTCCTTCTTGCAAACGCTCCCTAATTGTATTTATTGTGCAGTATAGTATGCATGCTTTGTGGCTCTCCACTGGATGTAACACTACCTCCAGGCTTCTGTCCAAGATGCTCCCATTGAGTACTAATCATCTGGCAGAATTCTGCTTTTCTGGAAGAAATCATTATAGAGCCTCAAAAAAAAAGCAGCCTCCACATAGCCAGGGCCCAGATATTGTTGGACTGAGGCGTCTGCACAGGCGCCTGATTAAAAAAGAAGCATGGACATTAATTGGCCAGCTGATGTTAGGTTGTCAGCAGTAGCTGATGGCTCATTATGCTGCTGGAGCAAAATAGGAGGAGGATGAGAGATGAGTGCACCCCCTCACACATTCCATTTTGGCCATCCTTAAACCGAGCATACCCTGTAATTTCAGCATCAACACATCACTCAAAGGGTCTAGGGTATTAGATAAATAAAATCTGTCATTCCCATGGATACAAGCTCAGTGAGGGGGCTGCGATGGAGAGATGGGTATGGTTGTGCATGTGTGTCTGTTTTGTTTGTGAAGCAGGGATTCATGGGGACAGTTTGCTTGGCTAATGGTGTTGGCGGGCAACACAGTGCTCTCTCAGGCGAACAGCTAATTAGCAGGAGCAGATGAGAACGTGGTGAGTGTGTGTCCAGGATCCAAAGACACACTGCTCAACCAACCAGGAACACGCTGTTTCCCCTCTGCCCAATCAGAGGCCCTGAGCTGATCTCCCTTCCTTGTTTAGTGTCCATCCAACCAATCGCTGACATCTTAACCTTTAACGGACTCTCCCACCTTTCCAGTGAAGCTTCCATTTACCATGGCAACGACATGTCAAATGGCTACTTAGCCCTGAGGGAATCTCACAAAAACAAAATCCATCAATTTCAGGGTCATTTAACGTTCACATTCCCCCCATTGACGCTGCTGCAGATGAACAGTGGATTGCGAGGAGGACTGTCCTTGAGATGGAATTGAGATTTTTGTGCAATAAGAGAGAATATAGGAGCACAAAGGCTGAATCTTTATGCAGCACATGGCCATGATGTACACCTTTCTTTTACATCTTGTAAGACCTTGTAGTTCTGGGCAGAAATATTCTTCCAGTTTTACAATTGGCTTGTGCCTTTAAACAAAATAAATTGAGCTTAATAAAATAAAGTAAAGGACAAGTCTGTGAAGAATCTAAAATCTTACAAAATCAGGTCTATACTGAACCACAGCTGTGATCGCAGATCACCAAGTTACTGTTTGAGGAAACACATGATTTTTAAATGAGATTTCTAATACTGGCACTGTGGGTCATGTCTCAGGATCTGTCAGACAGTGATTATACTAACATAAGAGCAAAAAGGTGGAATACATCTCATATTTGTTGAGTAACCATGGCAATGACTGCTGTTTCTATGAAAGACTGAACAGTTTGTACAGACCAGCGTATGCTGCAGACATACATAATCGTTTCTTGGTAAAGGGATTGTGGATGCTAGTGCTGAATGGTGCAAACAATAATTGTTATTGCTGTAATTGCAAAGATCTTTGGTGATAGTGGAGAAAATGAAGAGTTCTTAATTGTCATATTTAGCTGCTCTTTACATGGTGAAAATTACTGCTGGAAGGTTTATTTGTCTTTTCTCTTTTGATTCACAGCAATCATGTGACAGTGACCACACTGACAGTTATGATATGGGTGAGGATTTCACACAAGACCTCTGCTTTAACAGCTCATTTATCATTCATCCGAGGGCCCAAGCTAGCCAGAAAATATAGGGGAATGAGATTTCCTTGGCCTCCTGGCATGCTATCTCACTTCATGCACACAGCCTTTCGGCGTTAGCAACACAATTTTTATCCCCTAGCAGATATGAACAGAGATCCTCACTACACCTTTTATTGTGGAACTCACCTGGGTATTGAGCTGGCATCCTCTGATTTTAGTGTATTTTTAGGCTAGCACACATGGAACTTGCAGTGTAATCTGAAACGGGAATCTGACCATTTTCTATCCATTTTAAAGATAATGGATGATGGAGGGCTAATGCATGCTGTGATTCACCATGCTATTGGGGGTTCTTCCGTTAAAAATAAGTTTGAAATAAGTCCAGTATCCTTCGACTTCACCCATCCTCTGTACAACACAGTCCCCTGGCCCAGGATTAAAAATCCCATCATAACTTTCTCTCCTGTGTCTGGCTCTGCTCTTTTCCTACCATCTCAGTAAAGAGATCATAATGGAGAAGGTTAGACTGTGAAAATAGCTTTGATTTTAAACAAAATCTAAAAAACAAAACTCTTTGTCCGTAGTCACTCCTTTGCATTGCCAATACTCCTAAGTTGATGAAAAAGTCTTGCGTCCCAGTTTGGATGAAAACTAGATAAAAGATATATTGGCGAGAGCTGGCCCACTCATGCATCTCGAAGGTGAAAGATATTCGAAAAGTATAAAAGATGAGACAGCCTCATTTCAAGCCTGGTAAACAAAGCAGAGTACATGTCAGACATTCCCCAACAGAGTACAGTGACACTTAGGGGAAACACAAAACAGCAGTCAATGTCACTCACACACACACACATACACACACACAAAGTGAGCCATACTGTCCTCACTCAGCATACATACTGTACACTACATCTATATTTAACCGGCTAAGATCCTGATGTATATTCCAGCAGTGAGAGGTTCTTGATGGTAACTTTCGCAGCACAGCGGTCAAAACAGTTCAACAATGTATCACCCAGCATGTGATCCAATCATGAAACCGGGTTTTCACTCCCCTCCTGCTCACACACTACAGGGTGAAAATCAGAGCTGCTTCATCCGCCCTGAAGACAGAGAGAGAGAGAGAGAGAGAGATGCACATCTATTATACATGGTATATGTGGCTATGTGGAATGAAGCGGCTGCAGCAAATTGGGCACATTTTGCTCCGATGCTAGCCAGTCTCCGAGGGGAGCCAATTACTACGTTTCTCCTTCAGAGCAGGGCCAAAATAACTGAAATTCCCCCATCTTCCCCTGAGCACGGACAAGGAGCAGTGAGGAAAATGTCCACTCTCTAGTTCCCCATTCGGTTATCCCTACAGACACTCGCTGAAATCACACATCCCCTGCATTCATTACCTGCTAATGACTCTCCATCCCTCAGAGACAGAGTAGAGAGAGAAAAGTGAGAGGAAAAAGAGGAGAGCGGTTTAGAGGTAAAAGAACTATAGATGGATGGAAGATGGGGACGCCCATCATCACAGAAGATGGATGTGTCCCAGGAGCAGGTGATTTCCAGACTGGAACGCTGACCATTGGAGACATGGACATATCCGATACGGCTGGTTACTCCATGTCGGCTGGTGGCTGAGAAGTGTCCAGAGAGCCTGGCATTGAAAACTGAACTGCCTACACACCTGCGCTGACCTTCACCTTGAGTGAGAAAAACAGTGAGCAGGTGCTTGGCTTAATGTTTCGAATCAGCTGACATTTTTATGTATAATTAGCGAGAACATGCACTGAGTTTACCAACCAATTTTACCAATTTACCAACAACAGGCCACTGTGATATGGAGAAAATACATTCATCAATAGCTGCTTTTTGGACCTACAGCATCTAATTCACACTACCAGTGAACCATTTCAGCCTCTTTTCAAAATAATGATCATGTTAAGTGCTTTACACTTTGGTTGCAGCAAATGGGACCCTTAAAATGCTGAAAGACCTAAAGATAAGCCATGCTTGTATATAATGGCGTGTATTGTGATCACACCACTGTGCTAAAAGAGAATAACAGAGTTTAGAAAATGTATAATTAGGCCTCATGTCTGCGCTCTTTTCAGTGAGATTCTGCTTTTTTTCCTACCTGCTAGATATTAATTCTAAGTGTGTCCAGTCCTGTGAGTTATTTTTCCAGCCATTGTGGCTAATACTGCCACATACTCATACTAATTATCCAGTCTCTCATCTTTATATTCCAAACAAAGCTGTGAGAATATGTGTACTTTCAGGCATGCTTTACAGCATGCATGTATAGACTTTAATGATTTATCATAGCTGGTGTGTGATATTGAAATATGGCAATGAGAGGGGTGAGGATAATGTCAAATAAAGAATTACACATTCTCACCCAAATCATACAGTATTGGAAAATGACAACAACACACATTAAGTTATAAATTTGAAGTACTTATGTGCTATGAATAGGCTATTACAGCTCATAACACACCAATCCAGCCAGCTGTGTTTTATACAGAAGCAGAAACTAAACATGCAGATTCTAATTACTCTGCACTCCAGAGTGTATGAGCCAAAGTATGAGCCACTTGCTCACAATTATTGTTAAAGTCCAACCCCCACAGAGGGCTGAATTATTGCTATGGATTTTCTGTATCATCAAATGAGTGTGTTAAGAGAGCAAAATGGTCTTTTTTGGTGGGCTTGACTCACCCTGTTCCCTACAGCAAGAGATAAGGTGGGTGTTCACTGCGACATGATGAAATGATTGTATCTTTTCTGTAAGAGGTCCGCAGGGTGACTCAGAGACATACGAGCATTCATTGCTTCACTGTCTGACTACCTTTGTCTTTCTTTCTTTCTTTGTCTTTCCTGCATACACACATCCTGAGAAAGTGTGCGACTATGTGAGCGTGCACACAGCAGAGAGAGAAAGTGTATCTCTAAATCACCCTGTGGACTTTGTACAAAAAAAGATACTGTGTGTGTATGTATGTGTGTGTGTTTGTGTTGAGTAAAACTGTGGCCATATCCAGACTGGAAAGTTTGCCCCTGGGCTTCTTTCTGTCCACTGTCAGTCACAGAGCTCTAACCTCTGAGGACAAGAGACAGGTGCCACAGGTTCCCCTTCACTACAAAATCCTCAACTGATGAACTGCTTTCTTTGTGTCTCTAAAATTACAAAGCAGTAGCATTCTTCACATTTTCACATTTCTTCACCATACTGTATCTGTGAGTCTGGAACATCTTCTGTTTCTGTTCATTGCATCACAATACGTCCACTTTCTAAAGCCCTTTTCAGACAAGAATTGCATGCAATATTGCTGGTTTCATCTATCTGTTAAAGTGTCTCTGTTACGTAAATGTTGGTCACGGCTTTATTCAGACATGACAGGATATTTACAAAATGATAGGACATTTGCAGAAAGGGCCACAGTGCTATTTGGCATATGCTGCATGAGAGAGAGCAGTGGCAGTGAGTTAGAAAGTAATGACTTTCAAACAAACGTGTGTATCATACATTTTCTCACCAATTTCATCATTCTCTGGTTCCACCTTCTCAAATGTGAAGATTTGCTATTTTTTCTCTGTTACATCATTGTAAATTCAAAAAATTGAAAATAAGTGTGTTGGAGGAAAGCACAACTTGCTGCTGGAATATTTATTTATTTACAAGACAGTGTGCAGGAGTTTCTTCATCTTTAATATCACAGTTTCATATCTGGTTTATTAAATGGCATTCAAATCAGATTTGTGCTTTTTGGAAGTGTTCCTACTGTAGGTCAGACCTAGATTGGCGTCGTGACTTTTATGTAAAAGTGATTCTGCTTATTCAGACTTGAGGCCTACATGTTAAATTGCTATCACATTCATGAAACAAGGTGCGTGCTGTGTTGCTATATGTTTTGTTAGGGTGCGTCTCTCATGTGAAATTTGGCATCAACACATTTGGTCTGGGTAATTCCAGTAATTCTTTTATTATACTTAAACCATCATGACACAGAGTTTTCATAAGGTTTACAGTGTGCCTCACTATGAGGAGGTGCAGTTACATAAAAGTAATCGAACTTCCGTGAGACCGCTTTAACAGCTAAAACCAATATTTAATACTAAGGGCAGAACACATCTTTTATTCCCTTTTCAGTCTTTTCATCAAAGGAGCTGCAGTATCAAGTGCAGCAGCCAAGGCGAAACAGAGAGTGGACACAAAAGAGGAATATCTTGCATTCCTGCCTCTACTTCAGTGAATCAAGCCCATCTGTTTAAACAATATACAATTACTAGCATTTAAACAGCTAAACTTGTTAAAGTGATTAGCCAGTGTTTAACATAACCAACATTTTGTACACAAGATAACGGCTCCCATTTGCATATGCTAATGTTGGGTAATTAGCTATACTCCACCGGGAAAATTCCTATTCAGCCCCAACCTACAGGCTTTTTTTTTTTTTTTGAGCAGATTAAAAAAAGCAAAATAATGAATTAATTCAATCAATCATGTAAAGGCTAATATATACATAACAAATGGCAAGGGGACAGTTTTAATGTCAGAAAGCAAGAGACAAAGATCCAAGGATACTCTAAGGCATGAAAGACGGAGCAGCCACCAAGGTAGATTTAATTGCGTTTCTCTGACGACTTACAATAACAAACACCTTGTTTTCAGGATTGTGGGATGGTGGTTGTAATGGTTAGTGTTCAGCAGGGAACAACAAGACAGGCACTTTCTTCTCTGTAATCGCTTGCCCACACAAACCTGTTGATGATGTTTTTACAATAGAAGAAGAAGAACAAAATGGCTTTTGTGTGCTTTTAGAATTAAGGTAAACCTCATTCTCCCTCCAGGTAGACACGGCTTAGACGTGGTGACAGAGACGCGGATCTAATTTAAGTTTAATGTGTGTTTGCACTCCTAATTTTCTCTCTTCTCAGACATCGAAAGGCATGATAAACTCTGAGACCGTTAGCTGTGAGGCAAGCAGACGGCACCTCTGCTCCCCTCTCTTGTCCCATTACCTCAGACTGCGCAGGGGTATTAGGACACAAAGTAATAAATCCATTCCCATCAATGCTCAGGCCAGATAGAGGGCAGGAAATATTGCTGTATGTGTGCATGGCTTAAATTTAGTTCCTAGTTTTAGGATGTCCTACTGAGAAAGAGGGTATAGTGGCATGAGTGGCAAGTTATCTGTCATGAAAAAGTCAATGTAATGATTTATAAAGGAGATTATCTGCAGCTAGAGATTTTAAATGCAAATAAAGGAGTTGCATTTTTAAAAGACAGTAAACAGCCTTTATGAAAGATTTTTACATCTATGGTGTCAAATCTAAAATGCTTCCACACATTACTTCCTAGATGGTTTGGTTTCATGATTATCTGTTTAGCACAGCTTGCTAGTTTCCTTAGTTCTGCGTTGAAAAAGAAATTTCACACCAGCTGAAAATATTGTTCTTGCTTACCTGCAATGGTTTAACTTGCTGTAGTGATGTAGAAGTGTACTCCAGGGTGTGTCTGTACACTGTGACATCACCGTTAGGTACGGTTACAGGTGCAACAGAGCACACTTTTTACCACACCCAAACACACCTATCAGAGCTGCTTGATATGGTCAGGGGTGCAAAAGAATGTGAAATGTTCAATCAGAGAGGGTAGTATAACCCTACCTTTAGGTCTGGTGTTAGTTGCTCTTTCAAGAAGAGAACAGCAATAAACCTAATCTGCTGAGCGCAACAGGACAAGCAATAGATCGAGAACAGCAGACAATGTCCCTATTTTCCAGACATTGTCAGAGCTGGACCTGTTTTATTTCAACACACCAAAGAGAATCAAACCGAAACCAAGTTAATCTTTTTCACATCAAATTAGATACACACAGACCTTCATTCCTCTTCTAGAGTGATAAATAAGCAAATATATCACTTCATTAAATGTTTATTCAAGTTTCCATACAACAGACAGACAAGAAAAAGGACAAACATGGTTGTCATGGCAATGAATAAGCCGGAAAAAGCCACACACACACACTTGGAAATGCGTTTTAGCCATTAACTTGACATCAAGTTTAAAATTCACTTTCACTTATCTCAGGTCTCTTGTGTCCCTAAATAAAACCCTGTGTGTGTGTGTGTGTGTGTGTGTGTGTGTGTTTGCGTTTGCTTGATGGATATAATTCAGCAGAAGAACAGAGGAATGCAGCAGACCCGCTCTGTGGGTGGAGGTTGCCTTGGAGAATCACCTGGTGTTACCAGGGAAACAGACAAGCCGGTGGAATGGCTATTTATGTAAATTGGCGATAGCCATGGGTGGGGTGTGTGTCAACGCACACCTGACAACAGAGCCCGTTGCTATGGTGACCAAGAATTAAAAGTGGATCAAGAAGGGGATTATTGTAGCCACACAGGATTAAAAAAAAACATGTCACCAGCTGTGGTTGGTTACATCTTTGGGAAATGAGAGAGGTGCCTGGTACCTAAGTCTCAGTCTATCAGTGATAATAGCCCCTGGTATTCCATCATACATTCTGACAGCATAGCTGGTGGCATTAGCAGACAGAGAAATTACAAGGAAGCCACCATGACAGGATAAATACAACAAATCTAATATGCTCTTTGTCAAATTCATGGCTGGCTAATAAGTTCTGGAGGCTTTGACAGTAAACGGCAACTTCTTATTTCAAACAAATGGAATGGTATGTCCTCACATTAATGCCAAGGCATGGTGAGTTGTAGCTCAGATGGGAAACAGTAAAGAAAGTTTTAGGTTTTATTCCAAGTTGCTTTAAACCTGGAGATTAGGACATGGCCATATGGGTATTCGCATTTGCTGGTGACGTAGTAATACTGGATTTGGAAAAAGATACAGTCTTCAAGTTTTAAAAGATCAGAAAACAAACCAACAAAACAAAACTTGAAGCTACAAATCTGCTGTGTTCAGGTCACACTCTTCGTGGAGTATCACAGAAGAATAGTGTGAATCAGAGCGTTTCGGCTGACAAGTGTTGTGTAGAACCTGTTATGTAACCGTACCATGTCGGCGCGCTACATTTCAACATGCAGACTTCCAACTAACAGGCTCACTTGAAGGCCTGTGATGTCCCCAGCTGCCACCTGCTGCGGCAAGCGCCATCTCCAGAGTTGTAGGGCATTAGCATGGCATAAAGCTGGCACAGCACAATAAGAACTTGCACACAACCCTCTAGGGGGAGAGAGAAGGGTGTTTTTTCTTCTTTTTTGGAGGGTGTTGGGTGCGTTCCTGGGCAGCGGGCACCCCCATAGCAGTAGGATGTACAACAGAAAACTTGCAAACCACAGCAGGTACCAAGGAGTACCGGCATGCCACTTGTTAATGCTGTATCCCTTGGGTGGCCTACAGGATTGGCAAGCACATGCAAGCTTGAAGCGATGGCACTCAGTGAAGGGATGTGGAGAAACAAGTGTTGGCTGCGTACTTTAAGATAGATATGTGGGGAGGGTATGATACCAGAGAGTGAGTGTGTGTGGTGGACTGAAGTGAGAGGAGTCATGCATGTATGTACATATGGCACAGTACATGTCAACTGATGTGTCCGCAAGCTGGAGGGGCAAGGAGAGAGGGTGTACATGTCCTTGTGCTGCAATGTCACTGAGCGATATGCTTTCCTAATGTGTATGCATGCGTGTACGTGTGTGAGTGCGTCCTGTACATTGTGCATGCTTGGCTTGCCAGTGTACCGGAAGTATTGCGAGGCTCGGGGGGAAAAGGCGGGCGGCGTGCTCTCGCGATGAGGCTCGCACCCTCTGGTGTGTACTGTCACTTCAGTGGAGGGGTTCCTCCAACAAGGTGCAAAAGGAAAAGACAGCAGAGGAGAACAGGCACTGTTTTTACTGTGTGTGGGTGTGTGTGTGTGTGTAATGGGGATGGCCTCTTTTGTGCTTCAACCATGTCTATTCCCTCCTAGTCTTTCCTCCTGTGTGGTTTAGTATTCAGCACAGAGCGCTTACAGCTCTCTAATCAAACACTTTAATTAATTAATTTAATTTGTGTTCTCAAGCCTGAATGTCTGTACAGGTGCAGCCATTTAAATTACTAAAGGTATATTGTTTTAAATTATACATGAGGCAGATAATTACATCTGCCTCATGAGATGTCATGGAAACCTCTCTAATCAGATGTGCTGCGTATTGACCACTAAGCTGCTTTTAGACACCTTTCAATAGTGTAAAAGTACTGAGCAAAGCTCGATTTAATAGTTGATAATGTAAATAATGTATTAGTACATTTAAAGGCTCTGAAATTAGTTTTTCAACTTCTTAAGTTGTTAATGGACTTCTACATGAACGCACAATATTCTACCAAAGTGGGTATTTTTATATATAAATGTGCTGTTTGTAGGGCTGCCCCCGAAAGATTTTCCTAGTCAACTAGTAATCGTTAGTTCAAGCCATCAGTGGACTAGCCGTTGCACGTTTATGATGTTAATTTAATTATTTAAATATTTTTTTTTTGGGGCGTCAGAAAATGGTTTGAGTTCCAGGGCTGAGAAAGAATGTTATAAGTAACATTGTTAACACTGTGCTATATTACAGAGAAATACAAAACCGTATAATGAGCCTTTAAAATACAAATTTTACAAGTGCATGCATGAAGAGAGCCACCCGTTAGCAACAATGCTAACGGCAAAAGTCGTACTGATTCTGAATGTGTAGGAAAAACCAGCAAGGAGACTGAACATTTTGTTCATTTCCCTCCCCTGTCTCCGTCAACTTTAAGATAGGCTAGCATGATAAATTAAACCTTCACTGATACTTAGTCTATGGATAGGTCTAACAGATGATATACATTTACAATCTTCAACAAATAAACATTACCTTAAAAACAGAAAACACTTCCATTTTGTATCTTTTACTTACAAAGTAAAAAAATCTGTTTTTCTACTGTAACTCTGGCAGAACTGATCGGATTGGGCTGGTTTTCAGCTGCAGACTAAATGACGGGGTGTACTGAGGCACCGCGATGAGGATACGGGTAGGCCGACCCGGTCCCGAGGAAAGTCATTTCCATGCTCATCCTCCCAAAGTTACAAGGAAACTGGTGAAAACTGTCTACAGCTACAACTGAAGCAGTATGCCATGCTCACATGGATGTATAAAGAGAATAGGACTTCACAACATGTTCCTGACTTCCACGTTACAAGAGAAAAGGTCCATGTTGCCACTGCCCCCTGATATTTTCATCCTGGCCGTAACAATAGATGAGAGAAAATGCGCAGGGTTGTTTTTTTCCAGGTGAGTTTTAATTTCTCCATGCCCTCTAAACACCTCCTTTTGAGTGCAGATACAGTACAGCACGAGTGACATTCAAAGAAAAGTGCTGCTGCTGAAACACCACCGGGAAATAAGATGTCCAGACAAAGATGTCCTGACACCCAGGTATAACATATACAAGTATATACTGTACACACACATTTACACACACCTATAAACACACAAAGGAGATTTACAAAGGTGTCTGAGAGATGTCTGCAGTGTCTGAAAAGCAGTGCAATCTGATAATTATTATAAGGATTATTATTGCTTATCAGGGCCTCAGAGGAATCTTTGCCCTATTGGATACATGATTAATCTGTGAGCAAATTATTGTCGGCATCCTTGGAGGCGACTTTTTAAATTGCGGTGCTGTGTCCCTCATTGAATACCAAACCTGAAGTAGGCATATCATTTATATGAATAAGGCTTCCTTATTCACCATTTCTTTTCAGAATAGTTATTCACTCACCCACTGAAGACCTTCAATGTATTCACAATAAAAAAGAACCTGCACCTGTCTCACTCATACTGCACTGACAGCTTATGGTACATAAGTAGATTACGTAATGTCCAACCAACCAACAGCCAAGTGCATTAGTGTCACATTCATGCAGTGATAGACTACTGTGCTGTACATCCAAGTGGATCAGTGTATCTGTGTGGATCAACACTTAATTGCTTGGTGAAGTCTCTGTCTTTAAATTCACATCTACATGATGCAGGGTCGGTGGAAATGACAACGACAGCATGGCTTTTTAAATCACTGTTTCTTCTTCTTCTTCTTCCCCTTCTGTCACTCACTGGGTCGTGGTGATTTGGTGTTACACTATGTTGGCCCCGACCAAAATGTTTCCATGGCACCGAGTATCTAGTATAAGTACTGAAAGCTGGCATGTCTGGGCAGATTTGTAATCATTGTGTGAAAAGATTCCTAATTTCAATCTAAATTTAGCCAATTTTAGACAATTTTATGAACTAGCTAGATAATGACAGTGGAGAGACGACAGGTAACGAAGGGCGCAAAAGCGTTCCCTGGACGAACCTGAACTGGAGACGCCACGGCCCACGGCGAGTGCTTCAACCCCCCAGGCCACAAGGGCGGCCCTAGTTATTCAACATTTGGCTTCTTTTATTAAATGGGAAGAAAGGGTTTTAAAAAAAGGTATCGTTTTGGGTTAGCATTAGGTATTGTATCTACACTAGTATGGAAAATTTTCAAACAATACACAGCCCCAGGTGTAACTTTCCATAGATGTAAAATCCTGCCTCAAACAAATTTAAACTACTGGAATGAAGCATAGCGCATTTGCTTTAGCTAATTGGCATTAGCAGCTACAGTCATGCTTCACAATTGCTCGCTCAATTATCAGCTGTTTGGCTACAAACTGACTGATAACATCCAGTCATATTTAGCATGGCCATTTTAATCTGACACTTCTCAGTATTACTCTGCTGATGCGCTCATGCCGACACTGTTTGCTGCTGCAGCTCCCTCCACCACCTGCAGCCGGCTCCCTATGTGCTATAGTTTTAGTATTGTTGATTTAACTTTGATTTAATGTTCATGTATGGTTTTATAAAGGGGGGGATTAGTTTTCCCAACAGAATCTTTTTCTGCAGCACAGATCCTTTGAGAGCTTCCTCAAAAAGCAGAGCCTTGTGAGGCAAATCTAACTGTATAACCATTTGCTATAAATTGTCAGTTCCTTGACATGAGTGTCTCTGACAGAACAGTGTATTTGTGTTTGAAACCCACATAAACGCTCACACCAACGTACCAATTGTTTGATTCTGTGCTGTTGGTGGTCTGAATATGGCCTTTGGTGGTGAGGGGCATCCAGATGGGTCAGTTTACTGGCTACATGAGTTCAAATGTCAGCATCATACTGGGCAGCTGTGATTTGCATTTTACTGGTTGCCTTTAGTTTTGATAATTCTCTGTACAAATCCCAATCTTTGCTCTGTGATCACATTTGAATATAATGCACAAAAGCAAGTCTCAGATAGCTCAACAGGCCTTAATTAAATTAGACTGCTGTACCAAATCCCCAGTTCTGTGTCCACTAACAATAACTTCATCACTATCTGGGACCTACAATGGAACGGACCCGCGGTTGTAATAGGAGCTTACAGAAAAAAATACTCTGGGGTGTGGAAATGTTAAGAAGCAGGATTACACTAAAAACTGAAAAGGAATTACATGTAAATCTATAGATTCTGGACAATGTCTACCTAATTAAACTTGAATTCTGGCTCTCGTGGGTGTCTTCCACAAACCGGTAATTCTTCAAGTGAGTTGTTATTGCACAGTATTTTTAAGGATTATTTTATGGCTTAACCTGCTTCTTCCCTCCATCCTTTGTGTATTCAAAACAGTAAATTCACTTTATAATAGAATAATTAGCAAGTAGACTACTAGAAAAGGGTGTCATATTAATAAATCCACTCCTTCCTATGAGCAGCAGTTAAGACTACTGTGAGTGTGAATTAATTTAAATATGATGAATGGTAAGGCGTAAGACAAGCTCTAGAGCTCTATGGCCGAATCTGGACAATGCCAGCCCAGTGGGAACATTAATAGTGAACTCAGATTCCAGGGGCTAAGTCCAATACCTCATGCTTCATTAGCATTATGGGCATGAGGATGTTCAAATATAATGGCTGGGATAGAAATGTTCACAGATGGCTCACTGGAATAATACTGATGAGATTGAAAAGGCAAACACCTCTCATGAGTATTATGGATTTGAATCCCACGTGTCCATTATTTAAGCCAGTTTAATTAAAACATTTAATTGATTAGTAACAACCATGAGAACCTGCCTGTTTGAAGTATTAAGAACTGGCATTAGTACTTTCAGGAAAATCATGTTTCCTAATTAATATGCAATATATAAATATATGCAAAAAAGTACTCCAACATAATACACGACAAACTACAAAATAGATAATCTGACAAAGTCCTTAGAAAATTAGCTTAATGGTTAGCTCAGTAGATTAAGGCAGCAGAGCATTGCGACAAAGACCCCTTTAAAACAAAATGTCCCATTTCAGTAAGCCAAATACTAAATGAAAGTGTTGGTTGTAAACGTGCATCTCAATCCAGTGTCTGTACTTTCAAACATGTTTTTAGGGAGTGAAATGCCACTATGTATTGTTCGGATATTGAAAAAATGTATTGTGTCTTTTTCTTTTCAAAAAGATTGATGAGTCTGTCGGTCAATAAACTAGCATTAGCTGTATGCACATGTAATTTTCCTGCTATGTTGTAGCTAGATAGCAGTCGAGCACTGACCAACAGGTCGACCTACATCAAATTAATAATTTTATCATCTTAATCGGGATCTTTGGACATTCAGAGCGGAGTAGCAGCTTGTCCTGTCAGTCTGTGAAATTATAACATTAGCATCCAAAGGGGAGACTGAGAGCTGTGAGCAGGATGAATTTAAAGGATATCTGATAACTTCAGCTTTAATTGTCAGATGCGACTCAAATGCCGGTTTGTCACTATTAAGAGGTGGAAAACTACACAGCAGTCACCACTAAATATAATGCCACCTTTGAATTTAATGATTAAAATAATGAAAATGAAATGATCACATTTATTTCACAATATAAAGATTAAAGAGGCAACTATTTCTTTCCCAGATTGTCAGCAATCATGTTTGCATGTAAAACAAAACAAATGTCAAATTTGAAAAATAGAACATAGAACATGTAAAAAAAATTGCATTTTTAATTCCATTTTTTAATTTAATAGTTTTGGCACTACGGTGGTATTTATCTGCACATGGTTATTGTATGGATCATTGTCATGACAAATAAAATTGCACATTACTATGCATGGAAAATATGGTGACAGTAGGAATTTCAACATGTCCAGAAACATGAATTCCAGTTAAAGAGTCATGAATATTCATACATATTCTTATTTCAATCATTCATTGCGCCATGACAGGGAGAGCCCTGTGTTTAAAGGGGATTAAAGTACCGGATGTGATTGGCTGTGATTGTCACAGCCTCTAACACACCTATAATGTATTCTTTCTAATCCCACCCCATACCCATACCCCACACATGCGCCCAGTGAGTCTGGCCACGAAATTACCAAAAGTGCATTTGGCATGCCCCCGACACACTGGGCAGAGCACACTTGACTGCAATCTGCACCACGCTGCAGGGTTCATGGAAGTAGAGCCCTAAATATAAACTACAGTAAATTGGTCAGGTTTTCTAGATACAGATGAACTTTGAAGTTGAAATACCAATAAATATTTGTCACGGCACAGTTAAGTCCTGATGAAAGGGAGTACTTTCTCACCTTATTTTTCATCATGTGATTCAACATGTGATTTTATCATTTCTTTGAAATTCTTTAATGTTATCAAAAAAAATAGTTGTTTGTCTAATAATATAATATGTAATACATAAATACATAAATAATATGTCTAATATCAATTAGATGTTATGTAGCACTTACTGGGTGTACAGCTTTCACGGTATTCTTTATTGTTCCCCTTGGATGGAGCAGTGACCCCCTAGAAAGGTACTACTGGGCCCAGACAATGGCTCAAACAGTGAAGCAGTATTTTAGAAACACATTCCCCTGTGTTCATCCTCACATTAGACCTTTTTAAACTTTATTTTGGTATTGACTGTGAAACTACGGGGGATTTGGTGATTCACATGTGTGATGCCAAATATCTCTTTGTTGCTGGTACTTACAGTCA
This sequence comes from Siniperca chuatsi, assembly GCF_020085105.1. Taxonomy (NCBI): domain Eukaryota; kingdom Metazoa; phylum Chordata; class Actinopteri; order Centrarchiformes; family Sinipercidae; genus Siniperca; species Siniperca chuatsi. The sequence goes on from NC_058064.1 coordinate 8,682,689, forward strand.
ATGACTAAGATGATAAATAAATTGGAAGCTGAGGTCTTATGAACCTCAATAACATGTCTCAATGACATAACTGTATCATGACAGATACAGTACATGTGTTGCACAGTGAGATGCTGGTTTCAATCCCACTGCCATCTAAATTGTCAGAATAGTGGAATATATGAGATGATGAATAGTACAAAAGGTACATTTACAAAGAGAGCTCACTGGGAAGAATATAGTTTGCACTTATCAGTTGGACTCTGCAACTGTTCGCTGTCAGTAAACTAACTTTGAATCCAACAGCAATTTAATCTAAAGACACTCTGCTGTTTATGCAGGTAGGAGAAAAGAAACATGAGGAAAATACAAAGAGGCACTTGAAGGTAGCTCAGTGACATGCTGAGCTGCTTGTAATACACAAGGGAAGTGGTTTGAATCACCTCCGATTTGTACAGTTGTGTGTTACCGTTGTCTGTGGTGTAATATGATGATGTGCAGATGATGTGCAGAGTAACTCTAATGCTCTTGAAATCACTCAGGGATGAAGCGGCTGGCATCCCCCATAAAAAGCTTTTTCAGGGTAGATTTCATCCCTGATGGTGGAAAAGCTATGTTGATAAAAACATTGTGTAATGCAAGTTAACAATATGGCAGATTAAGTTTTACTGTGCTGGTTTTAAAAATGTACACACACGTACACACAGTATGCTCCAAATATAGCAGATGTACAAAAGCATGTAAGTAAGAACTAAAAACTGCTACATTACGCTTACTGGCTCCTATGTAGCGACTCTGCAGAAGCTCATAAGAAAAACAACTGATTTTGGGCTAATGGCTTCTATTCTTAACTTTCTTGTGCGTAGAGCATGGAAAATTATACAGTCATTGTTAAAGAAATGTTAATTATCAGCCAGCTGTGCCTTTTCTATTTTATTGCTATATGTCCAAACGCTTTCATGTCCCTCCTGTGAATGCTGCTCGGCTCTCAGTCTCTATAACCTCGACATTGATGCAGAGTCCATTCATTTAGTCATACTGACTCTGACCTTCTTCTCTGTGAGTTTTTTAGTCATTCTGCAAATGCCAGAGCTCTCTTAGAAATACAAAATTTTGTGTAAAACTCCACAACTTTGTTTTATCAGCTTAACATGACAAGTTGGTGCTGAGTTTGATGTGTAAGATAAGTTTAACATTTTGCATGCTTTGTTAAAGATTATTTCTTGGGTGGGATGAACACACAAGTTACTCTCTAAATAAAAGCTAAATCCTAGACCTAGATGATTTTCTATATTGAAAATATTTGTTTTAACTACAGTAAGTAATACTTTACTGTAAATAGGAGACAATACATTAATGATCCACAGTGTATTTTAAACCCTATCAAATGCCAAATTTCAACATTTAAATTCAGTGTTAGGTTTATGCAGATCAACTAATCAAAGTGGTTGCACCAAAAACAGGATATGTTTGATTGAATTGCATAAAAGCTTTTGATGAAGGTCAGTTATAAAACTACTCAGTTATAAAACACTTGACTGAATTACACAGATTAACTGAAGTGAAAATTAGCCATTTTTAACTCTTGATCAGCAGCAAACTTATGATAAATAGTTTCACCCAAAGTAATTTTATTCTAATGCATAAATGGTATTTAATTTTTTCCATTAACATTTTTAAACTGTAGAGTAATGTCCAAATGCTGACTCATTTTATAACACCATCTGTTCATGCACATTAAAAGTCTGATACAATGAAAGGCCATTGTGACAAAAAGAAGGCAGGTTTGTCTTTCTAACACATCTCTTAAATCTGATGCCACATATAAAACCATGTGTGTTATGTTCAGCAAATCGGGGCTGGTCACTTGTCCTGCAGCGTTAATATTGGCCCCCAACTTGTTTCTACCAGATCCTGATAGTTCACACACAGTGCCCATGTCATTCCACTCTGGACAACCACTCTCCTCAGTGAATACATTTGTCATTTGCAAACTTTAAACATACAGTAGTTGGTCACTCATTGTCGTTGTCACTCAGCATTATTGCAGCTTCTGCTTTACACAGCAGAGCAGAAGCTGTCTGGATTCAGCTTGAGACAAGCAGCTAAAATATACATTAATATAATATTGTTCCTACCGATCATCTAGATGAAGATTTATATGGTTGAGAAGCTACATTAGCCCTTTATTTTTTTATTTTAGCTATTTTAGCTTTTATACTTATATCCACTTTGTACTTAATTTATCTTACCTGTATTATAGTGTATTATATTTTGATTTGCTTAGAACTTCTATTCCTGTGTGCATTGACGTGATAGTGAGCAGCTGTAACAAAGAGTTTGCCCTCGGGGATCAATAAAGTATTTCTGTATTCTGATTATTCAGTCCTACCGATACCTTATAAACATGCCTTGACAATGTTACGTTAGCTTAACTGTTAGCTTAATTTTTTTTATACATCTCAGCGTGCTGGCCTTCCTGTTTTTGTGGTTCGACCCAGCTCTTTTATTGCCACCTCTTCTGTACTTTTCAATGGGATTGTGGATACATTTCGCTACTCGCTAAATCTGTATACTGTATACTGCATTCCAAGACCCAGTGACGTTCGCTAACATTACAGGGTGGCCATAATGTTACACAATCAATATGATGCTTAGTAGCGCAACAAGTCAAGCTAGCTGCAACTAGCTGTGTCCGAAATGCATACTAGCTACTAATTCTAAGCATGTTTGGAGTATGTAGTGTCTTCACACTGCAAAAGTCACAAAATAGAGTATAAAAAAACAACTTGTTGAGTGCTGTTGATGGACACTATTCTCCCACAATGCAATGCACAAAGGAATCTGAGTACCTGCTCATAGCTCCAGGATTTCCTTAGAAAACAAAACATGACTATGGAACTTTTGAAAAACATGCTGCTTTCTCTCTTCGAAGTTTCATTGGCACTAGCATTTTAAAGTTGCAATTTGATTGACATCCAATGGCGCAAGTATTTAATCATTCCCTGTTAATATAAAACAGTGACATATGTTGATTTCTTGTATACCGACTGCAAAAACTATACTATAAAGATTAGTATATACAGTATTATATATTGTATACAATTAGTATGGAATTGGAACACAGGTTGTGCTTTACCAATCGGGAGCATGTATTATTCTGCAGATGCATGCAACTAATTGAATAAGACTGCATTACAACTGGAATCAGTTCATTTGTTCGTCTTTCATATTATTGTTTATACATATTTTTTTTTTTTGTTTTTTATTTGTTGAAAATTCTAATACATTTCGTCATAGTTCTCATTTTCAAAGGTTACTTTATTTAGGTTTGTCATGTTTTCATCATGGATTAAGGTTGACGACAAATATTTTCCACCATAGTTTTCGTTGACTAAATGCAGCTTTAGATATCTTTACAAAGTGCTGGATATATCTGCCGGACGGACAGCAGAAGCCCTTTCGGACAAGATTCCATCCCTAAAATTATAATTGCATCCAGGAAGAGCTGATTGCATGTGTGCTGCCCTCTGTCCTCCAGTGGCTTGGATCCTGTAGGGGCTGAGGCAGGTACATTTTAGACACAAACTACACCACTGGAGGACAGAGGGCAGGACGTGAGCGGGTGTTACTGAGAGATAAGGAAAGACCGGGGAGCGATGCAATATTTTTTGAGGGGGAAGGCATGAAATTAAGTGGCATGAACAATAAATTAACAATTCAGAAGAGCAGATTGACATTATAAATGGAATAAAATTAACTTTGTCTGCGAAACCACATATTTTACCCCCTGATGATAAGAGTTAATCAAATATCAGCTTAATAAAGCACTTGTAAAGGATACCAACGTTTAAAAGATGATCCTACTTTGGAAAGATCCATGAAATGTTTATATATCTGTGAAGTTTGGCTACTTCTTAAAAAAAACAGAACAATAAAATCCAAGAGTGACTCAAAGCAGAGAGGTTCAAGAGAGAAGTAAACAACAGTTTGACAATTCTGATCTCTGTGACCAGTGGTGCGTTCACTGATACTACACACAAACTGTAGACACACAAACCATGTCGCTGAAATCTATCCTACATTCATATCAACCCTCAAATGTGTTTAAAAGCATTTTCTTTCTTCTCAGGTTTGTGAATTATTGGTTTTATTTCCTCCTCAAACCCCTAAGAGGGGAAACGTGCCTTGGGTTCATGAAAAACCGTCTACTGTTGCTTTTTGTTCGCAACAAATCATTGATTTTGTGCATTTTCTCTTTCTGGCAGTCTTGTAGCTGCACTGGTAACACATGTAAACACATAGATAGATCACAGAAAAGCACCATTTGCCTAATTGAAAAAAGGACCTTGGTGATGGGTGCTTTTCTCTTCAAAACAAGGCAACATTCCATGGTTTAATTGTTGTTGACACAGTTTTGATGCTGTGGAAGGCACCGAATAATCGACATTTCTAAGCAAACAATTTGCTGACAACAGCTCCCTGTAATCTGCGTGTTACGTCTGCTGGGTGTTGCTTCAACTATGACAGCTTTACAAACAGAGAGGAGATGAAACCAGAAGGCTCAGCTTACAGCTCAAACAGACAACCACTTTTCATATCTCCCATGATCGTTTTCTTTTTCTTCCCTTTTTTACTTTAGTAAGTAAGCCCAGTAGCGATCTCATCCTCAGAGAGGAAAAGCAATGAGGCGAATGGGGAGAGATATGGGAGGAGGGTGGAGAGACGATGGATAGTTTGTGACAAAAAAAGACAAAGGACATGGATCTATAAGACAAAGTCGTCTCACCCAGTCCATGAGTCAGCTGACAGGACAGACAGGATTCGTAATTGCCCTTAGAGCATATTTCTCATCCCAGCCTCTGGTAATTGGACATGAACACCGGTGATAAATTGCTCGGGCCATCTTTGATGTGGTGGCTCCTGACTGCTGTGTGGCACCTGGAATTAAGACTGGCATCCAGTGGGGAGGGATGTTGGCAACAGTTTCTCTCTTTTTTTTTTAACCTGCCTGACTTTAAATTCCACACATAAATGTTGATTAATTTAATGACACCTGGTTTTGTAACACCTTAGTATGAGCTTTATAACCGATACAATACAAAGCTCAGTCATGAATAGTAATTGATGCCTTTGGTTCTTACTGTGATCATGCAAAACCTATTGTGTGTAATCTATCAACCACAGAGAAGGTCATAAAAAATGAAAGCGCTCCTGCCATGTCTAATTGAAAAACTTGTCCTCGAGGCTGAAGCTGTTCACAATTTCACAATTTCACAATCACAATTTGAATTTGAGTAGGTATTTTTATCTTTCTCCACCTCTTTCAGGGCAGTTTACGATAACAACCAATGGTGGTTTAATTTCAACATGAAAACAACCAAGCGCTCCTTTGTTCTCACTGCAGTTGCTTTTCATATTAAAGTCCAACTGAAATTAAATTGCAAGTTTGTTTTTACTTCTACAGCGTACATATCTGCTCTGTAAAGCACATCTTGTGTTCTCCTTTGGGTAAAAAGCAGCAACCAAAAGGGAGGATTTATATGTTTTATATTTTTTGGTTTCCTGATTATGTCCCCTGTTGTTGCATTGAACAGCCAGAAAGCCATTAGTTCTACGTTTATGTAGATGGAGAACTTGTTCTCATGAGTCTGATCAAATCACGTCATTTTAATGTGTATTGGCAGTAAAGTCACTGTTCTATCATTGGCAGACGCTGGCTGCGTTTCATTAGTAGTTCCACTTCCCCTCAGTCCTTGGTATTACGTAACAGCATACGTCACACGGAGGCCATTGGAGAGCAGAGGGTAAGTGGGTGGGGGATTTAAATGGAATGCCCTTGTACACTTTCAGCCCAAACTATCATGGATCGACCGCCAGATGTAGGCTTAGCGCTGTACAGCTTTTTACAAATCATCAGAAATACCTGCCGACTCATTTCAATAAGGCGAAAGTGTTTTTTTGCAATATGTTGGCACTTTGTAATTAGCTGCATCAGTTTCTGATTTAGAAATTTCCGTTTGTGAGCTATATCATGATAATCTTATTATTGCTACGTGTTTATATCTGGCAAAACAGCAGTTTTTCCATGCATTTACAGAAAATGTTGGGGGGAAAAAAGAAATCACACAAGCTGAACAACAATCCAAGTAAATATTAACTGCAATTAGTTATATGATATTTTTCAGTAAAATATCAAGCTATCAATGAGATTTTCTTAAGAAACAATCTGCTAACTTGGCAACAGGAGTTTTATGTAAGCTACATTACTGCCACCTAATTATGGATGTTTTTTCTTGCACCAAATGCATGTATTGTAGGTGATATACACTTCAAATGACCAATCGTTGACTCGCTTCCTCAGCTCTCCGAGGGTCAATCTCACCTTTCTTAGTCTCTTAGTCAAGTTCACTTGCAATTTCACTCAAATTTTCAGACAAATGGAATGACACCTAAATTAATAAAATCAAAAGTTAACAGAAGAGGAGTTATACATAAAAACCTAAACAAAAACGCTGAAATAGTACAACACAATAGGATAATTAAATGTGGACTGTTAGACATCAGATCATCTAAAGCTGTACTAGTGAACGTTTTAATATCAGAGTATCATATTGACTTAAATTGTCTCACTGAAACCTGGATGGGTCATGAAGAATATGTTAGCCTGAATGAATCCACTGTGCCCAGTCATATTAATACTCACATTCCTCGAGGTACCGGCCGAGGAGGTGGAGTTGCAGCCATCTTCGACTCAAGCCTATTAATTAACCCTAAACCTAAACTAAATTATAACTAATTCGAAAGCCTTATTCTTAGTCTTTTACACCCAACCTGGAAAACAAGACAGCCAATTATATTTGTTATAGTGTACTGCGCTCCTGGTCCTTATTCTGAATTTTTATCTGAATTCTCAGAGTTTTTATCAAGTTTAGTCCTTAAAATAGATAAAGTAATTATTGTAGGTGATTTCAATATTCATGTGGACGTTGAAAATGCTAGCCTTAGAACTGCATTCATCTCATTATTAGATTTGATTGGCTTCACTGTTTTAACCATACCCTCGACCTTGTTCTGGTTTATGGCATTGAAATCAAACATTTAATAGTCTTTCCACAGAATCTTTCATTATTGGACCATTATTTAATAACTTTTAAACTACTATTACTGGACTACACGCCATTAGGCAAAACACCTACTCTAGATGTCTGATAGTGCTATAGCTAAATATAAGGAAGTGATTCCATCTGCATTTAATTCGGTGCTATGTCTCAACATAAGAGGACTCCTATGCTAATTTCAGCCCCTCCCAAATTGACCATCATGTTGATAGTGCTGCAGGCTCACTGCAAACGACACTCGATTCTATTTCCCTCTAAAAAAGAAGTTAATAAAACAAAGAAGGTTAGCTCCATGGTATAATCCCCAAACCTGCAAATTAAAGCAAACATCGTGAAAACTTTAAAGGAAATGGCGTTCCAACAATCTGGAAGAATCTCGTTTAGCCTGGCAAGTATTACATTATATTACTTAATTTATCTGACCTGTATTATAGTGTATTATATTTTTTGCTTAGTACTTCTTAGTACTATTCCTGTGTGCACTGACGTGATAGTGAGCAGCTATAACAAAAGAGTTTCCCCTCGGGGATCAATAAAGTGTTTCTGATTCTGATGCCAGAGCAGCCTATTACTCATCAGTAATAGAGGAAAATAAGAACAACCCCAGCACTGTAGCCAGGCTGACAGAGTCACAGCTCTATTGAGCCTTGTACTGTATTCCTATAACCCTCAGTAGTAATGACTTCATGAGCTTCTTTAATGAGAGAAAATAGAGAAAAAATTAATCACGACCAACCGGTACTGATTTATCTTCAAACACAGGAACCTTAGAAACAGCTGTAAAACCTAATATATATTTAGACTGCTTTTCTCCCATAAACCTGATTCAACTAACTTCAACAATTTCTTCATCTAAGCCATCGACCTGTCTCTTAAACCCCATTCCAACTAGGCTGCTTAAGGAACTTTTACCCTTAGTTAGCACTTCTTTACTGGATATGCTCAATCTGTCTTTATTAACAGGCTATGTCCCACAGTCTTTTAAAATAACTAATTAAACCTCTTAAAAAGCCCACTCTTGATCCAGGGGTTTTAGCCAACTATAGACCTATATCTAACCTTCCCTTTCTCTCTAAGATCCTTGAGAAAGCAGTTGCCTATCAGTTGTCCGACTTTCTACATAACAATAGTTTATTTGATTTAGAGTACATCATAGCACAGAGACAGCACTGGTGAAAATTACAAATGATCTTTTAATTGCATCAGACAATGGGCTTGTCTCTGTACTTGTCTTGTTTGATCTTAGTGCTGGATTCGACACCATTGACTATCACATCCTATTACAGAGATTGGAACATTTAATTGGCATTAAAGGAACCGCACTAAGCTGGTTTAAATTCTATCTATCAGATCGATCTCAGTTTGTACATGTTAATGGTGAGTCCTCCGTGCACGTCAGTTAGTCACGGAGTTCCACAAGGTTCTGTGCTTGGACTGATTCTATTCACCTTATATATGCTTCCTTTAGGCAATATTATTAAGAAACACTCCATAAATTTTCATTGTTATGCGGATGATACCCAATTATATCTATCAATCAAGCCAGATGAAACTAACCAGTTAAGTAAACTTCAAGCATGCCTTAAGGATATAAAAACTTGGATGACCCGCAATTGATGTTAAACTCTGACAAAACTGACGTTATTATATAAACACCTCCGAGACACATTATCTAAAGATATAGTTACTCTAGATGGCATTGCCCTGGCCTCCGTACCACCGTAAGGAACCTCAGAGTTATCTTTGATCAGGATTTATCCTTTAACTCCCTTTAGTTATGCTGCTGTAGGTCTAGACTGCCGGGAGACTTCCCATGATGCACCTCTTTCCTCTCTTCTCTCCATCTGTATGCATTTTTATTCCATTAATGCATGTTACTAAGTCGACACCCCCCACCCCCACCCCTCACCAAGTGCCTGCTCATGGTGGGATTTGTTGGTCTCTGTAAATAATATTATAAGAGTACGGGCTGGACCTGCTCTATGGGAAAAGTGCACTCTGATAACTTCTGTTACGAATTGGCGTTATATAAATAAAACTGAATAGAATTGAACTTATGATGCCGGTGGGGAATACCCCGAGGGCAAGTGCCAAGGGGAAGTCAACGAGGGCATGTTGAATGACTAATGAAACGCAGCCAGTGACACTAACTGTCAGACTGCTACTAGGGCTGTCACTTTTTCAAAAATTCAAATTAACACAATTCGTTCAAACTAATTCAAACCATATAGCGTATATATCATGCTATCTTATCAGCGCTGGCCTTTTTACAAGCTTCTGTCAAAGGTCCTGAGGAAGAGTGTGGGGAAAAGTAGACAGCCAGACGAGGTTGTACAGTTATGGTTGCTGCTCTCGTAGCAGTTTAGTCCTCAGATTTGTTGTTGTAGTGTACGGCAGCTGCTTTTTACAAAATCTTCGTTGGTAATTTTGCCACCTACGGTGTAGAACCCAAAATACTTCCACACACTATTTATCAGATACTTTGGTGTCTTGATTATCTGATCAGCACAGCTTTGCTCACTAGTGTCCTTCATTTTTATTTATTAGCTTAGTTTACTGATAGGGTCATGCAATAGGCCAAGCTGATAGTGAATTTTAAGAGCGCCATCTGCTGGATCACATGTCAAACCGCCCACTGCGCTGTTAACAACACACTGACTGCCTTTGGCTTTAGCTACAGTTTCCAGTGCAAATGTGTCTCTCTTCACAAGGTGAGATATTTCCCCAGAGAGCCCTTTCTTCCTTTTTTCCCTAAAATTACTTTGATATTATTTTTGACTGCAAAAGGGGCGTGATATCAGTTGGACTTTAAATGAAGAACTGTTATGAAAGCACTATTGTTTTGCAATGATGTGTGTCTTTATTGTGCTATATCAGCAGCTTATGTTTGTCCATATGGTACAGAATGGAGTGATTTGTTATGCCATGTGTATTTAAATTGTAAACCCTGTCTGGATTTTTTCATAATGGCACAAATGTAGTTGAAATGTAAAGCAGTGAATCCAGTCTAGTGTGTGAACTGTTTTTTTAGAGATTTATTTTTGGAGATAGTCACTGTGGATGCTTCACACACTGAGCTGTCATGCAACATACTTTTGAACTGATAGATGTCCACTGTGGTTTAAAACATCTGCTATACGTCTCCAATGTAAATGAAGCATCTGCCTCATCCATGTAAAAAATGTCTATGCTGTTGCAAATTCAACGTAAATGTAGGTGCATCATCAAGGTCACCTTGATGATGTAACAAACGTATGAATACTAGTATATAGCAGTGTTGTTATATTCTGTAATGGCTGTATCCTCTTTGGGTTCAGCCAAGCATATATGGTTTCATGAAGTGAGCTTTAAACCATATAAATGATGATATGAGGAGGCAACGATGTGGTTTATGTCAGATTTGGCAAATCACGGTTGCTCTATGCTCAACAGTCATTTAATGTGGAATGGAGCATTTATTTATATGGCAGGCAGTATTAATATAATATAATATAGTAGATGGCAGGTGGCTATGGCTGCAAAGATGGCTGAAGACTGACCCAGAAAACAAAACTAGTGCTACAGTATATTTAAATGCATGCCAGCTGTACAAAAATGGAAACTGAAAAATCACAAGAAATACCTTGCTACAATTTTAATGTAAAGCTACACTCAGCAAGTACATCCTCGCCAAAAGATTAAGCCCACTTTCAGCAAAGACGTCCAGCCAGTAAAACATATGTTGGGCATTTTAAATGAGTTTATACTGCGTAACAAGTTGGAGTTTATTTAAAACATCACCTATTGTTGATCCCATCGAAGTGTCATGTTTTATTTTGTTTCTTGGCATTGAGATCACAAACACATTTCAGACATGCACTCTTCAACCTTATGTAAATTCAGCAGTTGTCCTTCTGCACAACTTGCATAAACTAAGTGAAAATAGTCTATTTTACACTATTGTTTGGCAACAGTAGATAAATAACACTTATCTGCTAATTGCAAATTAATTGAAAAAACTTCTAGGCTTTTAGTCAAAGACCTTTGTCAGTGTGTTTTGTTTTACAGGTAACAAAACCTTTTATCTGCTTATGTGCTCTTTTATTTTGGTACAATGTTTTATTAAAATCAAACATTCAAATTAAAATTCTGTGTAGAAGTCATGTAGTCCTTAAAGGACTGTCTATAAAATTCAGAAACAATTCTTCAAATTTTCATGAAAAAATGTACACAAAACACTTTCACTTTGCTTATTTTTATTCAGCAGATTTTTAATAGAATGCAAAGGTCCATTATGTGGAAACAAATTCAAACACTGTTTCTGCTATGGCATACAGAGACAGAAAGAGAAGAGACTGCCCAAGACAGGATCATAACCATTATTAGAATGTAAACTTTACAGAAGGAGATAGAGAGACGATAAAATGCCACATGATGGCATCCATTTTTACTGGTCATAAAAGTGTGACATAGTGAATAAATGACAAAACACTCCCCACAAAAACATCTGCAAATGTCATCATCACACAGATATACATTGAAGACAAATATAAACTCATCCTTTTTTTTTTGTCTGTGTGGCTCCACCTACAGTCTCTAAAATAAATCCATTTACACTTTTCAACATATCCTCACATTTACATGAAATTTATTAGGGAAGCATTTGTTTGCAAAAATCAAGTGTCTCCCCCAAACACCCAGTCCCTTCGAAAGCAGGGAATGGGCTAGAGCATCAGAGAGCAAAGAGCATAATTGGCTGAAACACATACGCAAGTATTATTATCATTCACCCAGGAAGTCTGCTGAAAAGGTAACATGGCAAATAACACAGATTGGCAATAGTGCAGGCTGCTTGAGCTGGCAGTGGCCCATTAGGAAAATGAAGGATGAATGGAAAGTGATTCTTACATGATAATTTTTTTCTTTTAGCATTGCTAGCATGCTCTATTTGGAGCTACAGGGGCTAGCTGAAGAAAAAGGTATAAGCATAAGAGAAGTCAGGACCGGAGGGATGAAATGTCAAATAAAAAGGAAGCTTGTCGTTTAGTTTTTCGTCATTTATTTACTTTGTCTTCTGTCCAATGCATCATTGCTGTCCACGCTTGGAATGGTGTTGATTGGATGGTCGGTTTTGTGGTTTTCTTTCTCTTTTTTAACGTCTGTAACCAAACTCATCGGCATCATCTGCACGGAAGTCTCCGTAGCGCCAAATGTTGAGCTGATGGGAAGACAGAGACAGATTCTATTGACTATAATGAAACAAATAACCATAAAATGCTGTTATGTTCCCAATTGCTTTGAATGGGACTTCCATAACCTCTCTAGCACATTACATGTTAAATGGTCAAGAGAAAAAGAGTGGGAAAGAGACAGAAAGCCACCAATGTTGAGAGAGAGAACACAGCTTTTACAGGCCTGTGCAAAGGTGCCTGCATCATCATCATCATAATCACCATTTAATCCAACTCTTTGTGCTTGCCCATCCAAGCTGGAAGCCACAGTGTCTCAAATACCACCCAGTCTATTACTTCTCCAATTCCATTACATTCACATTCCTGCATTGGCTCGTACACCATCACATGTGTTTTCCAGCTAAATCCAGCCTTTTTTACAATGCGAGTGTGTGTGTATGTGTGTAGTTTGGAACAGCATCCAGTATGGTATGGTGGTCATTTAAATGTGATAGAAATTGTGCAGAGGGGTGTTTGTGTGTGCGAGGGTCTGTGTGGGATGTTTCTTTTTTGGCTCTCAGAAGCATGCACCCTCAGCTGTGAATGCTGTGATTCATAGTTAATTAGCGACTGTGCTAATTAGCACTAGTTATTAGGATGAATGAATGAATCAAGCCATTTGTACGTATTGCCATTTCACGTCTCACTCCGCTGCCTTTTTTCTCTTCCTCCCTGACACCCTGAAATCATGGTAGTAACTCCAATTGTGATTATAGTCAATTCCACCACTGACTGACTCATTGTCTGAGCATGCTGTATAACTACCGGGTACCAAAAAGAGCACAGGAGGAAGTGCTTCCTCTAGGATTTTGATACCATTGACATGAGTAAAAATAAAATAGGATTCAAGTGCCTATGCAGGCTTGGCAGGGTTAAGGCACCTCGGATATGTACAAACACTTTTCTGTCAAAGTCTAAAGATAAAAACCAAACGTGATCCAGCATTTGCCAACAGAGCTCTGACACTTTGGATTTTCAGTACCTGAGGAGCTCAGGCTATTAGACATCTATTATTATTTCTTAAAAAGGATAAGGCTGCTGATATTCTATATTGTATTATCTATTTTTGTCAAAATGTCCCATGAAATGACCAAAAACATCAAATCGATTAGTCCTTGTCTCAATAATTTCTGACTTCCCCAGCCTATGTGTGGCACTCAGCCACTGATGATGTACAACTTTAAAAGCAGGTCACAAACAGTTAAATTTAAATAGGCTACATAAATTCTTAAAACAGCCGGACACTGTAGTTTATAGCAAATGTTACTGAAACAGGAGTAAATAGAGCATTTGTCTGGGACTATTTTCAGCGGCGGATTTGATGCACTAGTGAGTATTTACGGCAGCAGGATTGACACACTTGGTGACATGTTAATTCAACATAATGAAGGAACATTTCACACAGTGTTTGTAATAGTTTTTGGACAACAATGGAGCTCTACTGAACAGAGAAATAAGCTATATCAGGCTTTGACTACACAGTCAATACGTCAATTCAAGATCAATTCATTATTGGTGTAGTTTTTTTCATGGGATCTGTTGACAAAAATATACAGAATATCACCAGACTTATCCTTTAAACACAGACTTGCTTTGAACATAAATTCTTTATGACCTCCATTATTATAACTATAAAGTTTTAAATTCATGATGCTCCTTTCCATTATTTTGCTGCCAGTTTCACCCTGACTGGCCAGACAGTTTACTGGGCTCAAAGTCATTTCTACTGGACAGTGTTGTGTCAAAGCTCTGTGACTTGATTCATCTCAACACGGGAGCCCATGTGTTATGTGCTTCCTTCTATTCGTTCTCCATTTTTTCTCTTCTCTCTTTCGGCCCCCACTGTACACTTTTGCACACATCCCCATCCCCACCCCCATTTTCACAGTATGGACTTGCACAGACTGTGGGCAGCAATCCATATGGGACAATGGTGACTGCCAATGTAATGTGTTGCATCTTGAGAGAGCGAGAGAGAGAAAGGCAGCAAAGAGAAAAGACACTGTCTCCCTTGTAGTCGGTGTAGAAAAGTAATTAGTGTTGTAATGTATTCTTGTTTTGGCAACATTAGATTTCTCACTGAGTGGCAGACAAACCACAATTATTAGGGGGAGGAGGCAACAGAGAAGCTGATGAAAAGACAGAGGGAAAGAATGAAATGACTTACCCTGGCACTCTTGGCAGATTCTTGACTGTTCAGGTACTCTGTCACCTAGGGCAGAAAGAGAGTCATTAGCATATCACATCACTGTGTAAAACGTAGGATTTTAAAGGATTAAGGTGAATCAATGCATCCTTTCAACCTCCTCTGCCCCTGGAGACATTTCCTTTACCTGCTTACATGGAAATTCACAAGTTTTTTTGCACAAAGTTCACATTTTTTTCAGAAGGGCACTTGCTCACCCTCCCAGCTTGGATGTAAGGAACACAGTGTTCTCTGAAGATCAGCAAGATCAAGATAACAGACACAGAGTGGTTATGTCACTGCAGGGGATGCGGAACGCAAAAACGTGAAGGAAGTTTACGGAGCGCAGGATGCCACATTATGGCTCACTGTTTGGGGTCATTGCTTTATCCACCGTGTGCAGGGCATCGCTTCGCGCTTCATGCTACAAGATACGAGGCTCATACTCCCATGAGCCTGCCAGCCTCAGGCCAACACCTCCCTGGTTTGTAGCAGCAATTTATAATCAAGTGCATTCACAGGATGTCTTAAGGGAGCTATTAGCTAAAAGGGGGTGAGCCCCAAGTTCTACCTGTATTTCATGTAGAAAAATCACAGCTCCATTGTACAGTAGTCAACAGGCATGTTAGTTTGTCAAAGAGATTCCATAGAATAGTGCAGTTATTCATAGTATTTCTGAGGTTTGCCAATACTATCCTTTATTTAAGCCAGACTATAACTTTTGAAAGAACAAATACACTATTCCTCTTACAACTGAAAAGTTGATTTCATAAACAATAAAATACACCCTTGCTCAATTCAATACACTCAGGACTTTTGCTGCTACAGCCTCATGTATAGGGCTGCAACTAACGATTAATCTACCGATTGCTTTCTCGATTAATCAATTGATAATACGCATAACGGCGACATACAGCAGGCTCCCTTCCTGTCAAGATGGTAAATGGACTGTACTTGTATAGTGCCCTTCTATTCTTCCGACTACTCAAAGCGCTTCACACACTACATCACATTCACCCCATTCACACACATTCATGCAGATGATAACTGCTCATCAGTCCAAAGACAGTAACTAATCAGTCACACACACACACACACCGAAGACACAGCCCTCGGGAGCAATTTGGGGGTCAAAGACACTTCGACATGTGGGCTGGGGGAAGCCAGGATCAAATCGCAGACCTTCCGATTGGTGGACGACCCACTCTACCACTAAGCCACAGCTGCCTGCATGGCAACAAAGCTAACAAATAAGGGGATTTTTTAATCTCGCATCATGTCTAACTGTAGTGGATAATAACATATTGGGTATGGAATTAATCTGTAGATGCTCCAGTTCAAGTTGAGACCAAATGTTTCTATGGATGTCAGTTTTTGAGCCATGACAAAGGCCAAAATGCAACAGACTAGGTAGGCCTTGTGGAAGTATAGCTCTGTAAGTGAGCTCTGTGTGAAATTTAGCATGTGGTAGACTTTAAAAAACCCCAACAATTTAAAGAAAGCAACTTGAAGTCACTTGAAAGAAGGAGACAGTAAAGAAGAGTCATTCTGTTCTTGTAATGGATTCAATTGTGCACCATGTTTTGTAGCTTATTATAGTAGCAGATGAGCTGGCTTTCACACTCCAACGCACACACACACACCAGAACAAGGATGCCAGATGTTAAACTGGTGTGTGGATTGGGCTCTGGAGTTTAATTGCTTAGCTAGCTCGTGCACATAGGTTGATTTGATAGCTACGCTGCACATGGCACCGCCAAGACAACAGACCTGCAGCTGGATGGTACAGCCACTCTGTCTAAGAGAGTGCATGTGTGAGTGTGTGGCTGGGGAAAGTGCAGTGGCTGCACAAGTCATCCATCAAAGCCAACTAAAGGAGAGATTTTTTGGAAGGCGTTGGGATATGGCATCTTGATCCCATCAGGCAGACGCCACCATATGGAAGACCCAGCTGACGATATTTCACGGACACAAAAGGCCAGTGATGCCATTTGGGCTTTGGAGGGGATCTATCAGTGCCTGTAGCAGTTTTAGCTGTCTTTCCTAGTGCTGCACTTGGAAAGCTAGTGGGAGACTAAATTGATGTGGAAGAGGGTTTCATATCTGCCAAAGTGGATCTAGCAATATTTGAACAGAAAAGAGAAAAATTACATTTGTGAGAAAAATGGCAACCTAGGAATATAAACCCCTGCTCAACTTTAAAGGACATATATTCAGTCTTCACTTTTGCCAAACTCTATACAGCTGAGAGTCTGCATCCAAGTGCAAAGTATTCTCTGAAAGATGCTAAGTCAAGAGCACTAAAGCACAATATGAACAGATGATATGCTGCCATATTGGAACTATCACGGTGAGCCTCTTTGTACTCTGGTAGGGAGGGTGCCTTTCCTGGCTCGCCCTCATCTTTTCACTGTTCTGCTCACTTCAGCTCAGTGTAACACAACACAATTCTGAACAGCTCCACGTATCCTGGTCCCGGATCCTCCTTTCACAACTTTTCTATTGGCTCCAGTAGAGAGGCATAATGGCTCATTTACGACACAAACAGAAGCAAAACTCGTCTGGAGACGACTTAAAGTGGCAAAGGAAAGGAATGTTTCTTGTCAAGTGCAACATTAAATACAGTGGGAGTATGGGAAGGATGATGGAGGGGAGGTACGATGAGGATTGTCAGAAAAAAGAAATTATGTTCCAGCAAAGGAGACAGCCCAACAAAGGAGAAGCTTAAAGCTCATTATGTGGAGGAGGAGGAGAATATGAAAAAGGGCATAATGAATGATGGGACAAAGAAAAGAAAAGGCTGTGTTTGAAGGGGGTTTGGGTGGCAGAAGGCAGCGGGTGACAGCGTGTTTGTCTGGATGACCCTACAGAGCTCCCATATGCTAGACAGATGCCATGTTTGGTGAGCAGTGGCCATGGACACTGGCAGTAGCAGAGAATATGCTGTTCAGCTAAGGAGGATACTGTGTGTATGTGGGAGTGTCCCAGAACGCATATGATTAATTCTTAGCATCCATTTAACTCTGCTCAGAAAGTTTAACTGATTACAGGAGTCAATTTATTATAATTTCACACCAAAAGTTCACATTTGAGTGAATTTATCACAGCATTCTGAGACTAGAAAACAACTATCTGATACTTTGTTCAGGAAAAAAAGATAATTTACAACTACTGTCTGAGTCCATTTTAATGTATGCAGGTAACTTTCTAGTCAGACTTGGTTGGAGACTTGGTGTTAGTGTGCTTTCGTAAGATGAATGACAGGTGGTGCAGGTCTGGTGTTTTGGCACAAGTCAGTGTGTCTGCCTGGCTGTGAATCTGTCTGCCTGAGTGTGAGAGAGAGAACGTGCATTTCCCCGCGCTGGCCGGCATGCCGTGCCCAGGTGGTGTTCTGGTAAGCATGGTGTGAAAGTGATGGATCTGAGCGAGAGCTAACATGGCAGCTTTCTGACAGGTTGTGTGCGACTGGTGCGTAGGTGAGCTGCCTCGTTCTGATTTCACAGCACGTGAAAATGCTAAGTGAAACCAGATTTTGGATGGAGTGCATATGAAAAGCAAGTGACTAATCAAAGTTTCAGCGCCGGGTGTACTCTCCTGGTGCTCGCTGCCGAGATGGGACGTCAGGCAACGTAAAAACCACTGGAGTGGAAAGGGAACAATGAGGCTTGTCCTCCATGCATGTTGAGCTTTTCTCATTAACAGCAATGACGATCAGACACACAGCCTCCCAGACACGAGCAGTCAAACTCCAACTCCCTTTTGTCATTGTTTCTGCATTGTTCTCGCTTTTTAATATATCGCACTCTCAATCCTCATTACATCTCGTTTCATTCTCCCTCCGTCTGCCATCTGTGTCTCCTCTTGACTCCACTGAAAGCAGAAAACTACATAAGACAGGTCGTCGTCAGAGCGTTTGCCGGAACATAGCGGCTTTTATGTCTGTAGCTCACTGTTTAAACTTGAGTGTACTTGGCTGAGCTGTGGATTGTAGTCCAAAGAGATGTCTCTCAATCAACAAGCCAGTGCGCATGAATACTGCATGGCAAGCAGAGAGGAGGCCAAGGCCAAAATTGAGGTCCCCATGGGTAGAGACTGCTTTTTGAGGGTTGAGACTTGGTTTTAGGATACAGGTTACAATTAGGTTAAGGTTAGGGTAAGGGTTAAGGATAAGCATTTAGTTGTGATGGTTAAGGTTAGGGACTAGGGAAAGCATTATGTCAATGACAGTCCCCCATGGGTATTGTGAAACAAATGTGTGTGTCTGTGTGTGTGAAAGAGAGAAACAATGGAATGTTTGAGTAAATGTAGGATGAAAAGATTGCCATTGGCTTTGCTAATTTTTACAGATTTATAACTTTACATATACATTTTACTTTACTCATTTAAAAATGTTAAAAAATCCAGGAATGAACCCAAAAGGGTGAACATTGAATTAAATAATAAACATTTGTGAAAATTAAAATTATTATTATTATCCATAGCTCATTTGCATGTGCTCCCCATTTTTCTCTTCACATTCTATTACTTGAAGCATTTTCTGAGCTGTCAATGATGCAAGAGAACCTTGTTTACTGTAAACTGCAGCAATAACGCTTCCTTTTTGCAGGCAGTGACTTTTGCATGCACATGGACACCAGTTTACACCAGTCTGCTGTTTCATAAAAAAATCTGTTTTAAAAAATCTGAAAAAGAGTCATGCATGTACATTGTGCATGTGCATGTGTCATTGTCCCTATCTGAGGTAAACTGGGATTACGCTATGTTGCACGCAGGTCCCCCCAGCATGGCTGTCGAAGGAAATCAGGCGCTTTGTCGGGAACGTGGCATGACAAGCCTACCAGCATGGGTTCATAGAGTTAAGGAGGACACACACATGTAAAAAACATGTGCAGGCACGCACGCACGCACACAACAAATGCAAAGACTAACAACAGCTATCACTGAGAACATTTTCCAGTGCTCTCCCAGGGGCACTGGAAAGAAAACAAGTCTTACGTAAACACTAATGTATCATAGAAATACATCACACACACACACACACACACACTTTTATAAAGGCTGCGTAAAGAGTTTGCTCTTCTTTTTCTCCAATAAATCACTTTTCTCTCTCCCGCGAGGTCACACAGCTCAAAATAATCTAAGTTTGAACAACGTGGTGCCTCCACTCCCTTCCTGACTGTCCTCTACTCACCCCCAGGGTGTGTGGTAGGGAGGATATAGTGTGTAACTGTGTGACTGTGTGTGTGTATATACATCCGCAGAAGATGGAATGGCATTTGGGAAGTCGCGCGTGTCAGCTAGGACATGTCAAAACGGCCCTCAGAGCAGTGGCAGCAGGGGAGGCAACTGCCTGTGCAAGTGAGTGTGTATGTGAGTGTGTGCAGTCAATAACAGGGGAGCAGAAAATGTCCATTAAAAGGCCCCATCTCTAACTCTACTTGTAAATTAGGTATTGAGCCATTGGTGGGGAGCGGTCATGCTGTCACATACCCATGAAGCTCAGTGTGTGTGTGTTTATGTGCCCTGTGGTGTTTTTTGGGGATGTAGAGCGGGGTTCTTGATGGGCTGTGACAGGCGTTGGAGTTGAACAGGGAGGGCAGCGACCTGAAAGTGAGTCAATTGGTGGTCCGGATAAGGCTAAAAGCCATATATAGATGACATGGTGGAGAATTTTTGGGTTGGGGTGGAGACAATGGGAACATAATCCACTGTGGCAGGATCCATGGGGTGCTTACTGGCTCTACTCGAACAAATAAACTCCAAACCCCTATTTTTGTTGTTCTTTTTAAAAATATTTCATTGTTGTTATTTTTTTTCACTATTATTTTTCTTGGGTGTGATCTCTCAGGTATTGTATTGGTGCATTTTTCTTGTTTTTCCCCCTCTACATTTCAAATAAAAAGTGTGTGTTGGAGCTCATGAGGGACCCCCGCACATGTACTATGTTCGTCCTCTCTGCTTGGGGGCAGCTCATAAGCGACAACAGCAGCGCTACTACATGAAACGTTGTTTGCCCACAAGGTCTCATTTTGTTACAGTGAACCTTCTGTACAGACACGTCAACATTCCCATGAGGCATTACATCAGTGTCCAAACCAGTGCAGAATGGCAGCAGCAGACTACATCACATGAGCCACCTTACTGTAGAGTATGCGTACCAAACAGCACAATTGCACTTTGATAAATGGAACAACCCATCCCTGGAGGCATCCTGTGTATGTGTGAGCCTCCTTCCTCATTTCCTGTATGGATTCCCGACATGCAGCTGTAGGTGTGACTACACTTCTAATCACGCCATTTCATCGTCATCTACAGTTTTATCCCTCATTAACACAATTACTGTGCAATGCAATTGCTGCGCTATCAACTTCACTGGGGACTTTAACTGGATGCTGTAAGAAAACTACACTACCCATGAGGCAGTTTATGTGAAAAGCCGCAATAAATAAAAAGTACCTGCATCTCATGTGAGTCACCACTTAAAGGCTGCCCTTCAGGCCCCTCAAAGCTATTTAAAAGCCCTCTGCTCAACATTCATACATGAAAAGCATGGCCTCAGTGTGAATACAGCAACAATACATGGCAAGAAGATAAAAGGAAAAAATACAACTACATTTCCCAGGGGACTGCTGGGTAATTAAAGATTCCAGGACTCTCATCTGCAGCTTTCACTCATAAGGAGCCACCTCACAGTTTTCCCCTATAGTCTGCCTTCTGCTAATACACCAACATTTTAATAAAGATCTTAGGCATGTCTTTACAAACATTTGTCTAAGGTAGTGAATGCTACTTCTATATTTTTATTTCTTCAGTACGGAACATAATGGAAACTAGGCCTGGGTCGATACAGCAGGCTTCCTCTGTGATGGTGATTGATAATAATTGCGCTGGTGAGGGAGTGACAAACACTTTTGTGTTTGTAATTGACTTGTAATTAGCAAACAGGAGATTATTAGCTTGTAACACTAATGCACTTTGGGGGCTAGCACCGGTGTCAGTTTGCTGAGGCGACTGGGCGAGACGCTTTGCACCCGGTGGCCTGCCAGAGTTTGAATCAGTCATGTTGTTGGCGGCTGCTGACAGAAAACACTGGTGAAAAGCAGCAGAGCACAAAAGATAGTGCTTCTAACCACACAGCCATCTTCCAATTGAGCCATCATGACAGACTCATTTCAGCTACATCTGAAACAAAAAAATATCACATCTGGGTGTGAGTTTCTGTGTGTTGTTCAAAGATAGCTGCTGCTGGCACTTATTACGTGTGTACCCAATCAGGTAGAAAGAAACATTTCTAGTGTATCTAGTTATCTGTTGAGCCCACTATCTTTTTCACTTTCTCTGTTAAATATTAGCCTACAGAAACACACACACACAGTTTGTGTGTTTCTACTGTATGCCTTCACTTAAAATTATAAAAGACAGGCATTACTATCAACCCAGTGTGGGTTCACAGGGCAGAATCGGCTGATGCAAGTAACTAATAATTGCAGATAACAGCATTTTAAATCACAACTCATTATGAAGCTGACACTAGGTCTGATCTGAGTGCCTGTCCACTTTAATTCCTGGGGATTATTGTTCATCATGACATAACACTGAAAGACAAAATGCAAATTAGCACACGCAGAAGCCAAACGAGCTGCCTCCCCATCGCTGTCTAAATGAAGTGCTCAAGCTCAGTTTGGATAAAATGAATAGCAAAGGTTAAAAAAGAATGCAGGGAGGGGAGCAAGGGTTTATGAGTATTTGAGTGTGAATCTCTGAGTGGAGAAAAAAGTAATAATGACAAGTACGGCGAAGTGAGGGAGTGATATGCAGAAGGCAGAGAAATGGAGGAGTAAGAGGAATGGCAAGTACAGGGGTGAGTAAACAAGAAAGAAGCGATGAAGAGGAGAGCACTGGAAAGATAAGAGGCGATAGGAAGGAGGAAAAATTGAGTGATGTTGTGGAACTGGGAAAAAGGTGGAGAAAAAAATGGAAGAAATCAGACTGAACAATGAGTGGAGAGAGGGGGGATGAAGGAGGAGAGAAGTGTTTTAGTGAGTGAGTGTGTGCCAGTGTGGCAACTTGCCATTCTAGCAGTGGATAGTTGATGGTGCCAGGACAGTTTAAGGATGGCTTAGTATATCTACTGTGCCTGAAGTGGAGAAGGCATGAAGTCAGTGTGTGAGTCTCAGGTCAGAGCAAGAGAGAAGAACTCTAAATGCGGTGTGTAAAAAATAGCTTTTTTGTACACACATAAGAACCCAATAGGAAGTTTGGCAAACATCCATCTCTTTTTGGTTTCCAAAATATATTTTAACTGTTTATAGCTGGAGTGATAATACTTAAATGTAACTATAAGTAAATTATAAGTTATACTTCAAGTTTTGATGAAGTTTCTGCTTCTCCTTGAGTTAGAGTTAATAGCAGTAGTTTCTTGTGCTTGCTGATGCCCTATTGATTAAACTCTACACTTACTTTTATTCTCGCCATTTGTGACGAAGAAAATCAATACCCTCTTATTCACGCTTTTGCTAGATTTTATACTGAAAGGAAGAAATTAAGATTTTCTCTCCTAACTCAAGAATAGCAGTTGCCAACAGGGGCAATCAAACCAAATGACATGGTTAACACTGTTCCAAATCTGGCAACTATAACAGTTGAGCTTTGCTAACAGCTCATTTATGATAATAACATGATGATAGCACGTATAGGGCTGCTACTAATGACCTATTTTACCTATTAATTGATTAATCTAAATGATTAATTTCTCTCCAAAAAATCTAATTGAGCATTTAATTTGAGTTCATTTTATTTTGACGAACTGTATGTCATTGTATAATGTAGCCCAAAACAAAATGAACAAACATGATAAAAGTGCAACATATTAAAGTGCAAAACTGTAGGTTTAAACTGGCAACCAACATGTTAAAAATAAACACACACACTGGCACCATCAAACAACATAAAATAAGATTCTAACCTAAACATTTTCACAAACACTTAATGTGAACTCAGAAGGAAAGGCAGAAGAAAAGTATTGTGAGAGAATGCAAAATATTGCGAGGTAACAAAACATATTGTGAGGGAATGCAGAAGTAGTTCTCAAAACGATCAGACCGGTCACACTGCTCCACAGTCAGCCTGAAATATCACTGAAACCAGTTCATGGACAAAACTATGATACTCTCCCAGTTGTGTCCTCGCTTGGTTTATTTCATGTACCCAGCTTAGACATCTGTGTCTGGCTTGCAGTCTATGCTGAAAAACAGCGATACCAAGAAGCGTCCTTTGGTTTGTTTGTTTGACAGACAGCTGTGGTAACCACGCAGCCACTGTGAAACAATCAGAAAATAATGTTTTGTTTATCTATATCGCTCGACACAGATAAATAAAATGTTTTGTTTTTTTTTAACAGTAAAAAAATATTTATGTCAACGTCATCGATTACGTCGACTACAGCCCTAAGCATGTACCTGACAATTTACAGTGTGCCTTAGGGAACGATAAAATAAAACACACCGTTACATGTTCATACACTGTTCTTTGTTACAGGTTGATTTCCACAGAAACCTCAAAGTTTTTTTCAAGCTCAGAGTGGTGACAAAGAGGAAGAGCAGACAGAGAAACAAAGAGATGGGTAATGCTGTAAGACAACAGAGATGTATTCTGGCCCATGATGCCCGAAATTCTGTAGCTGTACTGTATATAATGTAAAGTACATAATGTCTCTTCTGTTTACTATGCTGTGATGGTGATCAAACAATTATAATCTAAATATCCTCAAAAAGCCTCATAAACAACACATGTGCACATGATATGCCAGATGTATGACAGATTAAAGCTATGACATTAAATCTGCTTGATTGTCAGTGTAGATACACTATGTGCAAACTAAGCAGGTGTAATGGATATAAAACAGTATGATATAGATAGATAGATAGATGACTGTTTATCCTTTGCCATGATACTGTTGTATAGCTGCAACAATAGCCATCCATATGGTGTACATAGTGGGCATCAGTGAATGTAGGGTTTAAGGCAGAAATGCACTTGAAAAAAGAAATAAAACCCCAAATGGGTGAATATCCCTCTGCTCTCCCTTTCTTGGGTCAATGCCATCCTCAAAGACTGGTATTAACCTTCAGTGCACTTATGACTATTGATAGTCACTGAAGTGCCAGCGAACATTACAGCCCATCTGTTATGCAGTGCTTAGCACTAGAGTACAGATTACAATGACCATGTTCCAATCCCCTGGAATGGATAATGAATAAAGAATAGAGCTAAAATGGAGCAGATAGGAAGGACAAAAGTCACTTATAAGGAGGCTGATAGTGTGGATGAGTGAGAAGAGTAAAAAGGAGGAGAGAAAGAGCTCAGGGTGAGCCAGCTTGGATACTACACTATCAAAAGCTTGAGGGGAACTTTCGATAAAAGGGGGGAAGAAAAGGAGCATGAATCCAGAGGTCAACAAAAGGTTGTATCTTAGAATATGTTTTGACTCTACTGCCCCTGCAAGATAGGTTTTCTGTTGTCGCACCAGCTGCAGCGCTGCTCATGAATCTGAGCCAGACATGTGGCATGCAATCAAATTACTCTAGGTCAACTCTGGTAGATTACAAATAAAAGATAGTATACAGCAAATTAACAGATTAAAATTGTAAATGCCTTCATCCAAAGCAGCATACAAGTCCAAGAGTGCATATCAGGGATGGGTGAAACTTATTAAATAATCACAATAGTTTTGGTTTGTAAGGAAAAGACTCACTGTCCATTGTAGGGCTGCAATTCAATTAATCTTTTTATTGTTTTCTAAATT
The DNA here is from genome assembly GCF_020085105.1 of Siniperca chuatsi. NCBI lineage: Eukaryota > Metazoa > Chordata > Actinopteri > Centrarchiformes > Sinipercidae > Siniperca > Siniperca chuatsi. The sequence continues at coordinate 8,707,988 of NC_058064.1, forward strand.
AACAGATAGTTTCGTCTATAAAATGTCTAAATAGTCCAAGTTGATGTCTTTAAATGTCTTGTTTTGTCTGACTAACAGTCCAAAGATATAAAATTTACTAGACAAAGAACGGTAGCAAATCCTCAAATTTGAAAAGCTGTAATGATGATGAATTTTAGCTTTAAAAATGACTGAGGCAATTAATCAATTGTCAACCTAGTGGCAAACAAATTTTCTGTCGATCAACTAATCGATAGAGTTAATAATTGACTAATCGTTTCAGCTCTAGTACATTAAGTTGAAAAAGTTTTATCATCGCTATTAAAGCCTTTAAGACAAGAAACATCACTTGTGATTTACAAAATCACATTAGATATTGAGTTTGACTATTACATCCCTCAGCTCTAATAATAGCTCTAAAACTTCTAGCTGGGCAATGCAACTACAGTATACAGCAGAACTGCAGTCTATAGAATCAGCCCACACTTTCTATGAATCAGAAGCAAATTTACTCAGTTTAGAGGTTTGAAAAGTGGCCTAATCACACTTCAGCTTGTTCGGCTTTGAGCTTGGAAGCAGACTTGATGGGTGGAATTACCAACAACAAATGCTGTAGAGCTTACTTTAACACTCACTTGTAAGCACATTGGCAACACTGCTGCTTGTTAAGCTTTCTCCAGATCAAAATATTCATCTGTAGCCAGCAAGGAAGAGGCAAATGCTGGAATACTAAAGAGAAACCATTTGATCCAACAAAACCTAAATCTGTGCAGTCTATAAGCCTATTAGTCGTACGGCTGGAAGGTTTTAATCACTGTCCTTTGTCTATGGGGTCCATTACCTAGACACTGCATTGTGGTCCCTGGCTACTCTTTGTAAGTCAGAGGTCAAAACACTGACTGCTTTATTGACTGACTATGAGGCGGGAAGTGCTTTTATCTGTGCTGTTTAGTATGTACAAAAATGAGTCTCCGTGTGAGTAAATAAATTATGTGAATGTCTTTATAAATGTGTTCTTCCCACCAGCTTCTAATTTATATGAATATACATTTTGATTATGTTTATGAACAATGACTCTTGTGGACATATTTCTCCATTCCTTTTTGCGTTCCAACTTTTAAATAAATAACAGAGTGACTAATATTGGGGTTGTGTGGAAGCAGTAATTGCAGCAGGAATAAATATCCTCCATTTTTCCCTTTATCTCTCATGTACAGAGTGGCTTTGAGTCTGCTGACCGAATTAGCATAATGAGAGGTAAGTAATTGAGCGACGCTTCATGGTTTGACAAAATGGCCACCATTTCAGGCAAATTGTAGAGGTGTGTAAGTGCATATTGTGTTGCTGTGGATTGACAAGTGAGGAGTCTCCTGTGCCACAGCGTTCACATTACAAAACCTACAGGCATTTAGTGTAATACTAGCTTTTCATTTGTCAAAAGAAATCTATACATGACAAACTCTGGGATGTAAACGAGTAGGTAGATGCCCGCTAGCATGGAAATGTGGTAATTATTGGACTGTCAGAAAGCCATAGGCGGCATATGGACCTTTTACCATTAAATAATACACAACGGGGCCATTTACCAATGAGAATGCTAAACATTTACTGTGTGCTTAAAGTGGCACCTGCTACCATTTGATCAACTGACACCATTGTCTACTTAGAACAGTGGCAGCACAAATATTGATCCATGCTGTGCATTTCACAGCACCATGAGCCACTGAATAACAAGAAGTAGGTAGAGAAAAATAAGTCATATTTTGGCAGATGCTGATTTACTGTTTGGCACATGCACAAACAACAGTCAGAGTAGGGCTGGGTGATCAATTGAAAATTTACCTAAACTGACATGACTCTCTAACTGACTTGTTCAATAAATTCATTCTTTCACACATACTGTCCCCTACCTTTAATTCACAATTAACATCTCACCCTAAGTACAAACAACAAATCACTGTCAGTCAGCATTGTTTTCTAAGTGAGGACTCACACCAAACAGAAAGTCGAGTCTGCATTGTACCACAGTTTTTGGTGATATAATTAACCACGACGGCCTAGTCTACAGCCCCAGTGATGTAATGTAACAACAACAACCAATATAGTCAGGGAGAGAAACAGCACAAGAGGCCTCAACCTCAAATTTAGTTTTAAGCCTTCCAAAGCTGAATTGAAGACTTGAAACCGCTTTATCGAACACTGCTCTCCCATCACCAACTGTATATTCCATCTCTCCACTTACCATCTTCTGCAGGTGCTTCTCCTTGCGGACGTCCACCATGACCAAGCCCTCCTTGACCAGGCCGAGGCCCACATCGTCTTTGGTGTCCCCAAACTGTATTGTGACAAGTGGGCAGGTAGCACCCGAATACTCCACATTCAACAGGCACTGGGTGTTCTGGATGTCTCGCACAATGCAGTCCACCACGTCCGCACGGGCATCCTCCTGAAGAAGTAGGGGGTTGATAAGGGATGGGATTAATAAGATAGAGGAGGTGAGAGAAGGAAAGGAAATGGGACAGTAGTGGATGGTTGGATCGAAGCAGGTAAAAAGAAGATTGAGGAGATAATGGAAGAGAAAGAGAAACAGAGGGAAAAAGGTGAATTAGTATCATTCACATCATTCACCAATTACATGATCACTCACACAGAAATCTGTCATATGGTGGGATTTGTTGGGTCTCTATAAATAATATTATAAAGAGTACGATCTAGACCAGCTCTATAGGAGAAGTGCAATGAGATAACTTCTGTTAAGAAATGGCGCTATATAAATAAAATAGAAAATGTTTATATAGCACAGCAATTTAACTATAGCTATTTAACCAGTTCAAGAGATTTTAGTTTGCCTGAACTACCTATTGGTCTGACTCTCACCCACCCTCCTCCTCCATCTCCATCTCCATCCTGTCCCTTTCTTCTCTTTCTTAGTTGGAGAAGGAGTAACCTCACTCTCTCTTATTCCTAACCTTCTCGAATGTGAAAGGCCAGCATTTGATTGAACACATGGTGGAGAAGGAGGTGGAACAGCTGCAATGCAATCTGACCTCATGTCCTCCAGCAGTCAGGGCGAAAACGAGAAAAACAAGGGAGCTGCATCTTCAGAGGCAGGAAGACACTTAAAAACAAAAATCAGTCCCTGGCCATCATCCATCCCTCCCCGGCCATCATCCATCCCTCCCCTACACCATCCATCTCTTCCCTTCTTTCTCACCCTGGTCTTGTCTCCATAGCAACCCCCTTCGAGCTAGCCGCCCTTGGGTATGTGCGCGTCTGGTGTATATGTGTGCGAGCGTGTGGGGGCAGGGAAGCTTGTTCAAGGCACAAAACTAAGGGCCGTTTTTTGTCCCCGCTCTCCCCCTGGTCAACTTGTCAGAGGCGCTGCAGGGGAGCTCAGGGCGAGACAGAGAAAGAGAGAGATAGGCAGAGGGAGAGTTAGTGTGTGACAGAGAGAGAGAGGAAGGGGGAAAGTGAGGGAGAGACAGCCGACACAGGAGGAGAGATAAGAAAGAAACGCAGAGTGTTACAGAACAAGAATACGTTGACACTTGTGAAGGGGGCAATACAAAATGAATGAGAGCCTTCTAGCGACCATCTCTTGTCTACCATATGTGCAGAACAGACCTGGTTCATTGTGTTAAGAACAGGTTAAAAAAACGTACATTTTACTTATTGTAAATCAATATAAATTGGATGTGCAGCTGGGTTTTGTTTGAGTTTTTCCAATGGAGCAATACAATAGCTCAGTTTCAGTGCTGATACAAAATAATTTTTTTGATCCCTTCTTTGTAAAATCTATATGTTTTTCTACAAAAACCTTTTTTTCTATTTAACAATATAAGCCAAACATCTCAAATGCATCAGAGTAAATTTTGTCTTGACACAAAGCCACTGTACAGGAACTTTGCCTACACAAAATACTGTTCAATATTAGAAAAAAATGTGATTTAAATCAAGAAATGTGTGATCAAATAACATGTAATTAATCGGACCCAGAATTAATTGCAATTGAGTTTGCGAAACTCTATGCTATAGACAAGTCATGCTTAAGACTAAATACATGAAATTAGGTAAATAATACATCAATTAAGTTTTAATTTCAAATAAAAATATATATACATATTACTGTGAAAATGTCAGGGTGGATGTGTAGTGTCAAAAGGTATTTTTCAGCCTTGTCCTGTAACCTTTAATTTGTAATTTTAGCCAAAAATCAAAATGTAACCTCTTGCTGCCAGTGGATTTTTTACATGACTGTTAATGATAAAAGGTAGATGGTAATGCATTATAAGTAATGCAAAACCACTGATATTAGGGAGTGGCTATTGTGTGGTTGGACTGTTTTTTTTTTGTGTGGCATTTTTTAGAATTGATTTTGTTCATCTTTTTTACAAGTGCACTTTTGGCATAAATGACTTTCTTTAATCAGCTGACCAGGCATAATAAAGAGGTGGCTGTGTTACCTGAGTGGAGGCAGCTGCTGAGAGTTCACAACATCCGTAATAAGACTGAATGAAAAAGCGCAAAAGATGTAGTAGCAGTTGTTGCTCTGATAGAGGTAACTGCTGCAGATTTCATGGAGATATCGTGCATTGTACCTCCTACTTTGTCAAGTTACCAGTACACATTTCAGGTAAGTGTTTTTCCTACAAAAACAGCAGAACAGTGAAAGGTCACCTCGTTCCTGCCGTTTTCTGAAGATATGTTCACTTTATGGAACATTTGAGGAAACTGCACTGGAAAGCAGCAGAATGATCTCACCGAGAGGAGTTAAGAAAAGAAAGATTTTAAAGCTGACTATGAAGCTATATAACTTGTGAAGACAGACATTTTGTGCAGGGCATCAGGTGGCAGGTTGCAAGACAAAGGCAACAACCTTTCCTATGTGCAGCAGCAAAGCCGCAGTACAAGTGGGGCACCGTGTTGTCAGCGTGAGTGACAATAAAAAGCTTCACATAAAGCAGACGGGAAAACACATGAAAGGGAAACCAAGAGAAAATAGAAAGAATGGGAAAAGGGTTAGACAGATGCAGAGTGACAGAGAGAGAGTGAGAAGGAGAGGTGTAAGGTGCGTGTCAGCCTCCAACATGTGGGGTAAAGCTTTGTGTGTGTGTGTGTGTGTGTGTGTGTGTGTGTCTTGGGGCTGTAAAGTGTAGGTGATGCCTTTGTCCCCCGGAACAACAGATGGGCCACTTCATCCTCCAGGAGACACTGACTCATGAGACAAGTGACAGCATGCATGCATAGACTACCAAGCCCCCCCACCCCCAAGGAATCCTCTAAGTATAACACAATACAATTAAACAGCACCACAGAGTACACCCTCTGAACTAAGCATACAGTTGAATCATAACCTCTGCCAAACAGTTTCAACAAAAACTGAACACTATAACCTTCATGAAGGTAGGATTTATGTGAAAACTAGTTATTAATTCTAGGAACATATGACATTACAAACATGCAAATGCTCTGCACCTTATTTAGACTAAGTGGAACAAATACCCTTTAAACTAACACACTCTTGAATACACGCGCACACTCAGCCAATTAAAGACATGGCTTAGTACTGTGTCAATCAGGCACATACCAAAAGAAAACATGTTTGTATCTGCACAAACTATTCAGGATGCTTGCGGCTCAGGAGGCAACCAGTGAGTTGACCCCTTGACACACACAAAACACAGTCACTCACACACGCAGAGACAAATACACACACACAAGTGGTCACCAGAGGTTGAGTAAACAAGATTAGGGCTACAGAAAAAAAACAGTAACTGCTGCTCGGCTATCAGACATTTATATGCACAGACACATACACAAAGTCTGGGTCTGGTTTGTTGAAGAAATATAGTATACCTGATCAAATAGCTCATAAAACATTAATGTCTCTATGCTACTATGTCAATTATTCTCAATTTGTTTGCAACCAAGTAAATCAGTGGCTTGATGTTTGTCATTGCTCTGTCTGCTTTGTACTACATGCATTTTGTATGAGCATAATTTTCACTAACACTTGCTTAGAATGAAAACTCGACCCTGTCTGTCAGTTACAGACTTATCACCTCGTGCGATAAGTGAAACTCAAACAGTTTTTATGTCTTGCCAGGAAAGTCAACTTTCAAAAGCTGGCAGAAAATGAGACTGAAGAAGTTGATATCGCAAAGTTAATTTAGAAGCTTTCAGCTGCAACACATATCTCTACTCTGCATGCGCGTGCATCTGTGCACTTACGTCCTGTGGGATCTGGATGAAGGCAAAGGCATACTCGGTGGCCTGTGCTGGCAGGGTCCTGGTGCTGAAGGCAGGGGGAATGGCAGCCAGACGAGTGGACGACACAACTTCTCTCTGAGGGAGGATGAACGGAGGACAGAAATCAGACCCAATATAGAACATTTTTCAAGATAGTCTTCATGGTGTTTATGGATGCAATCATACACAAAACGGCATTTATTTTTCTGTATTATCAATATTAAGTCCAAATACTGTAACTGTAAAGTTAGTAAAGTCTGGGTTTAGGGTAAAAAATAGTAACTGTTGGGAAATTATTTGTTAATGATTTTGAGGTTTTGAGACAGTAAAGTGAAGCTCAACAACTATTGGAGTGTGTGTTTGTGATGATGACTATGTCCAAGCAAAGATGACAGACATCTCCTGCTACAACTACACTAAAGGAAGCCAACAGAGATTAAGGCAGAAATGTCTGGCTTGTTCAGTTATGATACAGATACATAAAACAAACATGTAACAAGGTTGTTGAAAGCTTGCTTTCTGGATTTTTTACATTTCAGAGTGCATCTTAAAGCAAATGTCTCTACAAGAGAAGGCCATTCTTAAACAAAACCGCATGTACTCAGGCTGTAAATTCATCCTGTACCCTGTAATGTATTTCTGTTTTTCCTTGATTCTGAATCAATTCTGAAATCCGTATGTCACAACGATGATAGTTAACAACTGTGAAAGAAGGACAGATGCCATTTTGTAGCTTAAGGGCTGCATGCTTGTATGTCACCTTACCAATCATTTCACTAAGCTCCATCTGCTCTCTAGTTCAGCTACAAGCTAAGAGTAAAAAAGACAATAGCCGGCAAGTTGATAGTCACCAGACTCTTGTCAGATTAGAAAACACACCAAAATCAGTAAAAAAAAAAAAAAAATGTGCCAGTGTGCATTTGAGTACGATTATGATTGAAGGGTTCCAGCGCTACACATTTTATGAATTTGTGATCTTTGCAATGACATTAATGTGTGTTTCCCTGCATTTACAACCTGATAAAAACACTTCTGATGTGTGTTTTTAAGAATTGTGGATCTACAGTACAATAGTCAACATGGGTTCTCATCTCTATGTTCGTGCTCACAGGCCAAGTATCGTCATCTTTGGTTTAGCACCCTAGTTTGCAAAATGCACATTACTATACATGAAAAGTATGTGCAACATTTCACTGAAGCAATCACGTGATTAAATTGATACATCCTGACCAATCACTGATCACCACAGGCTGCCTAAAGGAAGAACATGTCTGACAATACAGCCGTTAAAAGAGGGGAGTTAATTTAATGACCCCCATATCTTAGGTTAATGTGTTCATTGGACTGTACAGTCTAGACAGAATACCTTGAACATTTATTATGGATTAGAACGTTAAGATTTATCAACACCATATTAGCACTGTAAATGTGGGCTTTAAAAATGAAAGAAAAAAGTGATCTGCTGTGTTTGCTAATGATCACATAATTCAGTTACTGACCTGTAGACAGGTGGCAATATTACCAACTACTAGCTCATGACACAAAGGCATGAAATCAAGGTCAAAATGACTCAACCTGAAATGACGCAAAACTACAGAGAATGAGGTAGATATCAGCTCGATTTTTTTTTTGTGCCAGGTCGGCCTCGGAGAATCACACTTTCATCAACATGCCAGGACGCATCGCGTCTGCCAGCCAAACCTCGAGCTGTCCCCCACTCTGAGGTCAGTCACACTGTGCCGCTCCACTGCATCATGGGAAATCTCCCGCAGGCCGGGGATTGGCTGCATGAGCCACTTGGTGATGCAAGCATGTGTACGCACGTGGGTAGAAACACACACAATAATGGACTCACAAGGATGTAGTGCCTTCGTCATCACAGAGTAAAAAAATAAGAGATCCATAGAGAGGGGGAGTTCTGCTTTTGTCATTATTATGAAAAGGAATGCAAATGATACACTCAGTTGCACTGCTTCAGTCATAAACAATAAAGGGAAAACAAACAAGCCTGCATCATATTTGTCCTAAAAACTCCAGCTGAAAGGACACATAAAGGCTGTTAGGTTGCTTTGAATGTGGAAATAAGCAAACAACTGGTGTCTGAATAGATGCAAGAAATAGAAAAGAAATCCTTCTTCACATACTAGATTCCCTCTGGCTGTGGGTTTGGCCGTAACAAAACTTGGCTAATGTTTGTATTTTTTGAGCCCCAAACAATAACACTGTTTTAATGATAATGCAACATTCAACACTTATCACACAGTCAAATTCATGGTTACAAAGTTACTCACATTGCCGTAGTCAATGTAGAAGACATGAACCTTTGCCGGTGACTCAACTTTCTCCACTCTGGCTCTGTACCTGCAGCAGCAAAAGAATAATTCAGAGAGAGAGAGAGAGAGAGAGAGAGATGGGGGGAAGAGAACAGAGCAGAGGAAAACAGATGAAGACAGAGGGCACAAGAGGAAAAGGAGATGAGTAAATGATTCCATGCTTATTTCCCTGGGGAGAGGTGTCTGTTGTGATCGGGGGGGGGGAGAGCAGGAGAGGATGAGCAGGCCGGGGGAGTGAAGGGGGGCAGAGGGGATCTATCAGGACGGAAGGGCTGTGAAAATTGCACAGAGGCCTCTTTGCAATAAAGGACAGAAATGTAAACCTATTTTTGCCTTGTAGCAAATAACTTTAGTGCATTAGTGCTAATCACAAAAACCCAGCAGGAAAGAACAACAAAGTATCTGAGTAAGAGCCCATTCCTACTCATGAATTCATAGAGAAGTTACAGAAGAGCACGTCGTCCTCAGACTCAATTCAGGAAGCGTCTCTTCATCTGACCATCACTTGTCTGACTCTCAACTACAACAAATAAACATGAGCTGGGAGGACAAATTGGCTAAGAACCAAGGAAAGCAGGAGGAAGCCAAATAATTAGAGCCACATGGGCAAAGAGAGAGACAAGAGAACAAAGTTAAAAACCAAATAAGTGATTAACAGGAAGACAAAGAACAGCAATGAGCGCAGACAGCAACAGAGAAAGAGTGAGAGACAAAGTGTGAGTGACTGATGAACAGAGGTTTTTCTTTTCTATTTACTTTCACTCTGTGATGTTCTAAGAGGCCTTGAAAGGCGACAAATTTCTAATTAGCCCCCTAATGAAACAAGCTGACATTCCACATGCATCACAGAATACAAAGATATGGACACAGAACAATGAGAACATAAACATAGTTAGCTCGCTGAATAATATAGGACTGGTAAAAAAAATAAATTAAAAAAAAAGACAAAAATCTCATTTTGGAGCAGGATTACTGTTTTGTTGTTGAAAGTAACAAGAAAGACAGACTTTTCTATACAAAAAAGGCTGAAGAAAGTGAAGGTTAACAACAGATGGCCTGTTTGACTTGCATTGGATGCAGGGGCAAGAGAACAACTGTAGTTTTGCCCCTTAAAAATCTGGAGAGGAAGATGGAGGGAAGGATGGAGGAACACCTGTGTCGGGGAACATTTGGTTTTTTAATCAGTTTCATGATCTTTTTTCGTGGGCACCTCATTGACATATACGCTCTCTCTCCCTCCCTCGATCACTGTGACTTTTATCTGTCCCCATGACCATCTGTAAACTTCCAACATCCGGTGAGGAGATTAGATGAAGAGGTGTGTGTGTGTGTGTGTGTGTTACTGTCAAGCAACTGCTGATTCCAAAGGGCCAAAGCAGTGGCAGTGAGCTAATTACACCCTGTGGGTGTCTGCAGTCAATGCATCACAAGGAAAAAATTAAACATCAGGTTTTCTTGAGAGGGTAAAAAAAAAAAAACACACACAAACATATATGTCTCATGGAAATGTAGCTAATCAAACAGGTGTAAAATGTCTTAGTTGTAGTAGATTTTGTTTCAGGTAATTATAAATCACCTGCTTGCAAAGTAACTTCTAACTGTCACAAGGGAAGCTGCTTGATGTAGGTTAGGCATAGGGTTCAGGATTCAGTTTAGAACCTGAACATCTTGCTAATAGGTTAAGGTCATTGTAAAGCTTTTCAATATCACCACAAGTATCAAAATGTTTGCTTACCATTCGTCATCAGCAAACTTGGCTATGCAGTAGTCCCCTCGGCGTGCAACGTAGGATCCTTCCACTGGCGGCTGGGCGGCGATCTCTGCTCTCATGGTCTCCATCAGACTCTCCAACTGGCCTCCTGACAAAAGATACAGACATGAGTGAGATGGAGACAAACTAATTTACTAACCAGTAATTCTCTCAGCTACAGAGGTGCAAGCACGTTGCTTTGGTTTGGATGTTGGCTTGACTGGGTGTGATTGACAGAGGGCGGGTCCAAAGGCAGCAGAAAATGAACACACTTGCATCTTAACCCTGCCAACCTCCTAAATAGATACATCAGTATAAATAAAGTCTAATACAACTTTGCAAAGTATGACTGTGTACTTCTTATGCACAGACACAGGCTGAGGATTTTTTGGAGGATTGTTTATGCTTTTTGTAACTGAATGGGAGTGCTTCTCTTAATCATTTTCCTTCCTCTTGTTATGAAAAAAAAAATAGATGAATTACTTTATTATAAAACACCTAGGTTCCAGTTACATTGCATCACTGCCTTAGAGAAGGTACTTCAAACCTTGATTCATATGGTAAAAACAAATAATACAAATCCTTCTTGGTGGAGCACACAGCTCCCCCCACAAACTCAAAAGGAAATTTTATAAAAAACTTTATCTTGGGATAAAGAGAAAAGACAATGTTATTTAAGGATTTTTTTCTTAATTACTCCAGTGCAAATGGTATTCCACAAATTAACTCAAAACCCATTTTAACCCCAACTGCCCTTTAGAGACTGAGACCAAAATCTAAATAATCTGTGGTTCTTGTAGCTGTTAGCCCATTAGCACCACACAGCTAATGATGGTTTGACACTGTTGGAGAAATACAGCTTTGAGTAAAGTGAGCCAGCTCTTCCAGTGGGCCCTCATGGCCTATCAAGCCATTATATCATGTGCAGCAGACCTATTATGGTGGATTCAAGGCGAGAATGTGGCTGTCGATATGGGCTGGAGTTGGAGAAATCAGATATTAAGTCAGTGCTCCATGGAGTCAATGACTGCAGTAAGTGGCAGCCTGATTTGCACCCATCAGTTGCAATCGGAGAGCTGATTGTGAGCACCACTAAATATGTGAATCTCCAAGAGAGCCACTTCCTGGTGTTTGTGTAATATGTACACTTTAGTTATTTGTGTATGGTAGAGTATGTTTACGCATGCATGTTTATAAGTGTTCACAAGTGGCTGTGTGTGTGTGTGTATGTGTGTGGTGCATATGAAATGTGCGGAAGCAATTACAGCAGCTAGTTTAGTAAAGTGGCCAATAAGAAATTGCATCGTGGCCATTTTCACTGATCTACCACCTGGAAGGAGGTTTTGTGGGTAGACCAGGGTCATCAGTAATGGAGCATCTTTAACCACACATGTTCATACAATGGGAGGGTATAAGGAGGCAAAAATCACTACCACACTTTTCCACAGTATCACTGTTGCTGCAGTGAAGAGAGATCTTTAGTCGTAGCAGTGTGTCCTTGTACTCAAACAACTGAATCCAAAAACTGGTGTAAAACTGAACCTAACAGACTTAAACAATGTATGGATATAGAAAGGGAAATATTTGTAATGTTGTAAAACAACTGATGTTTTCCCTGAGGAATGTGAGGGAGACGGAAGAAATGGTTCACTTTAACTGCAAACAATATATATTTATATCTGGATCTGGATAAATCTAAGGAAAATATGGACATTAAGACAGCAGAGTAAAAACAAATAATACTCGACTTGGTTCTCATGCCTTTTTCTGTGTAAAATATCTAAAATAACTGTTAAAAAAAAAAAAAAAAAATCAAAAGTCCAACTAAACTAAATTGACTAAGATGAATTAAATAAGTTGGTTTCCCCAGTTGAACAGTGGACTATTTGCAAAATTTGAGTATGTGCAAATAGTAGGGAAACACTGTGTGCTCTCACACTGCAGACTGTCCTGTCACTGTGCCTTCAGTCCAAATGCTCTGACCAGAAAAAAAAAACTCTTAAAGCTACAACTTTATGTATCACTAATACAACTGGAATATGCCTTGGGTAAAATCAAGACAGAAGAGAAACCTCATTACTGACCTCTGCATGTAAACTTACGGTTTTACAGTAACCTGGTTATTGCAGCTCAGGTAAACACATTCTCCTATTTCCTGTCTTAACATGATTTCTCCCACTAACCTGGTTTCCTGTGTGTACGTAAATGCCGTCAGTGTGTGTGTGTGTGTGTCTGTGTGTAAAATTACTAAATTCTGCTTACTATGCATGTTACTGTACTATCAAACAGCAGCTTGGAGGCAGGTAGTGCAGCACTACAGGCTCAAATGATAAATACATGCCTTTCTTTACTCCTTTACTGCTGCGGTGAGTAGTTATTAACACCTAATATTATTTATGCTATTGGAGAACAAGAAAATATGAATAATGATGCTGTGTTCCAAGGGTTATCTGTGCTGAGACAGCCAAGCAGCTGCCAACCAACCACAGACAGGAAGCCTTTATTAGCATGATGTCAAACGTAAAGAAAAACACCAGCGAGGGGTACGGAGGGATTTAGAGTGTGAAGGAAAAACTAGGAGCTCAGTTTGATTGTGGAGGGGGTCAGGGCGGGGGCGGGGGGTCCAAACACCTTATTGGCCACCCACTACTACACCAACTGCTGATGAATGCAGTGAGGGGAATAGGAGTATAAATACACACATGCACACACCAAACAGACGCATCTTTTTTTGTAGAGAAAGCAGTTTTTGGAAAACATGTCAGATGAATTCCTTCCCGAACCCCTCGCTTCATACGCACAAACACACACACACAGAAGTAGTGTGGTTACATCATTATGCTCCAGCTCTGCCATGGCGGCTTGGCGCAGACTTACTGGAATGGCACTGGGCTACAGCCGTCACAGCTAGCCACCTCCTTGATTTATTAATCTAATTTAAAAAAGTTAGTGTGAGCCTTCCTTCCTTCTCAGAGTGTACTAGTGTGCATTTGTGTGTGTATATTTACACACTGACTTATATATTTATTTCTGTTCCTGGGCCACTTTGGGTCCATAGAGAACCGAATAAATGACACATGAGCTTTAAGAGGGTTCTACCTGCTATATAAAATCTTACATATATTCATAATCACGCACAAGGCCTTAATGGATGGAGCCTCTTAGCTCAACCTAATTAAAATCCTTTATTAATGTAAATGGTAAAGTAGGATTGAGCAACAGTATGGAGGTGCAACTCTAATATGCGTAATATCCCCATACATTAAATGGGGGAAAATTCTAACACGCAGTGAACTGATTAGCTGATGATGAGCTGATATGAAGTGAACAAATCTCTGCTTGTCAGAAGTCTGATAGCCAATTCCTTGCTGTCAAATCAGATGGTCTGCTAAAATGCTTTCTACGCCACCATGCTGTAAGCTTTACAACTTCACTTACAATGCAGTCATGCGGCTGCTCCTAATCACGCTCATTTCTCCTACTTGATCCATGGCTAGATGGTGTTTTCTCGTGCTCAGATTTCTTGCTTTGAACCAGTTGAAGAAGCTCTGAAGGCATCCATTTCTGCCTCAAGCCCATGAGTGAGCCTATGAGCCTATCGTTATATTTTTTAAAACAGATTTTTACTGAAAAATACCCTGGTTTCTTAAAAAGAGATGACAAGGATTGCACAGTATGTTCCCACAAATTTGTTGTGTTTCCTCCTGCAAGAAGACTGATCACAGCAGTTCACAGGATTCATGGTTTTAGGATGCGTCCTTAAATAGACCAGCTAAAAACATTCATGCAATGCATATCTGACATGGACAGACTCACATACACACTGATATACCATGGTTAGCAAAGAGAAATGTGTTTAAACCGAATATATATCTATGGCATTGATGAACTCCTTAAAGTTCGATGCCTTCATTTTCACAGGTGCACTGATGTTTGGTGCAGCATGTGTTACAAATGTTGAGTTGGTTTTGTTCGGTCTGATTCTGATTTTGTCTCCGATGTTATTTTCCATGTCTCCCTGCAGGCTGATAAAAATAAGTTGGACTCAGTATGTGTTCTAGTATAACTTTTCTATAGGTTTAATTTGCCTATATAGGCTCTGGTTGGGGTTATGCAGTCAAAGGGCACTGACAGTGCAGTGTTATGGATCACCAATTTTAACAAGCTGATTTATGATCTGCTGTGACCCATAGATTCACTCCAATTACTTCCAGTCAAACTATAACAATAAATCTATGTCCATCCACTGTCTGGCATGAATCCTGGCTTGTTCATTGCTTTTCTTTAAAGAAAAGAAAAAAAGTCTCCCGATGTCCCTCTGTGCTATCTTTCACAATTTGCTTCATGACTACAACAAAACAATTAAAATTTTTTTTTTTTCTAGCTTCAAATTAAGCTGACAAATCAACTTTATTGTAGATAAATCAATATGTGGAACTCTAAAGGATCATACATATGAGGAGTTAAATATAATACATCCTTATTTACTGGATACCTGTTTTGCAACACAGCTCTAGCCTTTCCTTGTCTCAGGCAGTATCCTCATAGAATAGTAAACTGACACTTTTTAATTCATACACAGTCCCTGTGTACTTCTGAGCATTATCTGACGTACATGTCCACATTTGGAAGGTGTGCTGCATTTAGTATGCACAGTGTGCCTCGTGCATTATCATTATTCTCTGTTGGGATTTACAGGTCCAATTTGTTGTGCAGGCTTCTTGGACAAAGGTGAACTGGCTTTGGGGATACGAATTTATCAGGAACTCACGTGCAGGTTTAAGTCCAGGTGAGCACTTGTCGACAGAGGCACGGTCAGGAAATGATTTGCATAAATATGTATAGCGCAACACAAAGAAATATACAGAAAAAGCAGCATCGAAGAAAACTGAAATGAGCTTTACATGCTGCAGACGAGGCCCTCTGGGGTCAATTGAGCAAAGTCTTATGCAAGTCCAGCATCCTAGTGAAATTCTGAATGAATGTGAACATTAGGAAGGAAGTGCAGCTAGGACACTCTGCATTACAGTGGCAGAGTCCCATTTAATGTTGGCATAAAGACAAACTAAATATCTGCGTGCAGAAGGGGTAAAACATGTCGAGCGTGAGTGCTCATTTTGTGTTGAAGAGAGAGCCAAAGCGATGATTCAAAAAGCAGCCAAACCACTGACTGTGTTCTGATGCTGGCCAATTTCTCGCTGTCTTTATCTCTTTATTCCTCTGTTGTTTTTTCTTCCTCGTTCTGTAATTTGTTTATACACCATTATGGCTGCAGCTGTTTGTAAATCATATATAATTACATTGTGAATGCCCAGCGCAGAGTGAGGGAGCGATTAGGCTTAAAAACAAGAAAACAATGGAGAAGGAGAGACAGAGAAACAGAGAGAGGGTAGAGAGACTGACAACAGTTTTACAGGTTGGTTATGATCATATTTGATTATATTGTGGCACACGGTGTGTGAGCAGAGACAAGGGGGGAACAAAAAGCCAATGAAAACAGTGAATCATGTGCCCTTTCACTACGCATCCCAAGGCCGTACTGAATTCTATTAAGCTGTTTACGAAAGCCATTAAACCCCAGAAGGGTAAATAATCACAATATGACAGCAGCAGAGGCCAAGAGAGCAATGGTTGCTTATGAAAGCAAACCTAATTTCCCGGCTTATAAGAATGAAGGAATTAAGAGTCAAAGTGGAGTGCATATATGAAAAGGACACCTGCTGGGAAACAATCGACTGGAGAGGATCTGGAAACATAAACCTGGCAATAATTGACTGTAATATATGAAGGAAAAAGAAAGGCAACATCTAGAAGAGACACAAACTGAAGCTTACTCATAAATATTTTTTGCATTAACATTCCTGCTCATCTTAGAAATACTGCAGAGCCTTTGCTGTGTGCCCTGGCTGACTGGTCAAAGACTGTGTGGACACATGGATGATGCATCTACCATCTGAGAGATTCACAGTCGCTGAACAGAGCTTTGTGCTTTTGCTCACCTGTTAGTTTGGAGTGTTAAATATGCATGAGGTTTGGACAGGCTTTATCCTCTGGGGTAGAGGAATGGCTGCGTTTCAGGACATGTAAGCAACACTTCAAAAGGTAAAAGGACGCACTGACAAACAACAAAACACAGGCTCTGTACAGTATGTACTGGCTTGCGAGGCCTGAATTTGTGTGTGCGAGCAAACGCACACAGCTGTTATGAGTCTAATGACCCCTGTGGTTGGTCAACAAAAAACTGGCACTCACCCGGGGATATTTGTACACTTTCTGAAGACACAGTGTGACAAGGAGGGAGCTAAGACAAGAGAAAGGCCATTTACTCCCCTTCCTGAGTGATGTTTAAAGTGGTGTCAGCATCTGCCGAGCGTTGAGGGAGGCCACTATAAAAAACAAATGATCCCCCTGCTTGACTAATGCTGCTCTACTCCCACTGGAGAGTGATATGGATTATATCTCATGCGATACCCCACCACCACCACCAATTACCCTGTTCCATTCTAGCCTTCCCAGCAGTCTGGAGCCTTTTACAGCAAATTACTGTTTCTGTAATTGGAAAAGCCATCACTGAAAAATCTAAACAGAGACAGCATCTGTGGCTCTCTTTTTGCATCAGTCTCTCCTGCTCCTCTCTCTGCCACCTGTCGAGCATCATTGACTGCAGGTAATGCCCTGTTTTGATTGTGAGTAGTCCAAATATATTCATAAGATGGCCCTGTGCAACATTTGGGGAAGAGGACTGGGAGGGGATGAGCCTGGCCAATTTTGAAGAGAACCCCATTTGGTTCTGTAAGTGGCTCACCACTGTGAAAAGTGTCCTTCAGCCATTCAGCTTGAGGTAATAGACCCAGAAGTTGACATTACGGCAAATCATGTTCGCTAGGATAGTGAAGAATGTGGATGAAGACGCTTATTTTCCACCTGAAAATCAAAAGCACCCCACCTCAAAACGACAGCTGAGCTGACCTTTTAGAAGCTAAGTTGCGTATCTGATTTAATAATGAATGCCTTGGGAGGGGGGGAGATCAACCGGGCAGGATCTGACCTCTAAATATTGCATCTGCTGCAGTGGCAGGGAGATGAGAGAGTGAAAAACTGCGGCATCGGCTGCTGCGTCTACTGCAACTTTCATTCACCAGCTTGGTAACTTTGTTCACTGTAGGTATATGGTCGAATGCCACCACAACAAGGCCTTGTACACACTTCATCTGAATAAAACATGACATAAAAGGCCGATGGACAAAGATTCATCTGGGTAAATTCTTCACAGAAAGAAGTACTTTTCTTTTTTCAGCCTGTTAAGGTATTGAGACATAGTGCGCTCGAATTAATTAGACAGCAATACATTTTATTTAGACCAAATTGAAAATTAAAACTAATATGGCGTTACAGACAAGCAGCTTTAGCTTTAAGATGATTGCACTCCACATTGGGAGAAGGGTATAGCAATTAAAGCCATTCTCCCTTAATTTGATGGAGCCTTTAAACTATTCAACATAATCATTAATACAATTGTCACATTTAGCCCTTTGTTGCATTTCTTGTCTTTTGACTGAAATCTTTTTCATTTTACAATTAGTCCCTTTACTTCATTGTTTTAATTAGACTGTTCAACAAAGAACTCACATGATAAACAAAAAAATACTTTCTCAAATGCTTTTGAAAAAAAGTGGTTTCATAACACACTGGTGTAGGAGTTAATTATCTCAACCCCTGACTGACTTTGGCTTGATGCCCACAGTGCCGCAGAAAGATATTTCATCCAAAAATTGTAAAAATAAAACGAACAGTGCAGGCAGCATTATGACTACCATTTCAAGTGTGCACACTTGTTTTTTTATTAAGCTCTATTGTATAAAGTAATCATCACTTGGCTGCCTTGACATGACATCCAATTAGCAGGACACTCACCCTGATCAAAATGAAATGCTACAGTAATTCTCATGTCCTCTTATTGAAATCAGCACCCTGAATACCCATGTTACTGTGGCAAGTTGCCTCCACTTAATATGGACTTGGACTTGAAAAGAAAGATACTGATGCTGTGGTACTGTGAGATCAATGTAGGGAGGCCATATTAGCTTAAGATGTCATTGTGTGGGAAAGAATACATTAAAGAGGCAACAAACACAAAGAGTAAAGAGCTAATAACAAGCCAATATGAAAATTCTCATTTGGCAGTAAAGAAAACAAGCCCCTGAGAAAATAACATTGAAACATAACATTTCAAAAGTAATGGAATTCAATTTCAGAAGACAGAAAAGGGCCTGGATTGAAGTGTAGCCAGAGAGAGAACCGCTCCCTGCCTGCCTTGCTCCATCAGTAGCTGGGTCCAGCATCATTAGGTGATGAACAGCTGCTGTGTGTAAAAGGTAGAAGTGTGAATAATGTGGACGGAGTGGCACCTGTTTGAGGGGGGGACGACTCCACTCATCATGAGTCTGTATGGGTGCCAGAAAACAAGCACTAGACAGGATGTACCGCCAACTGCGCTGCAGCTGAGGCTAGTAGTGGGCAGAAAATGTGTGTTTGTCGGTCGGGGCTGGGCCTAGCAATCCAGTCCCACGGAGGTGGCAACTGAGTGAGGTCCAAATCGGGGGGGCTGCTAGCTAGGCAGAGAAAACCCTGTAGGAATGTTGCCCAGTGATACAGTCTGTACGCCAGGACAGCCCATGCAGGCTGGATCCAACATGTGTTGTAACTAACTCATACACAGGAATCAGGTGTGTATGCAACATACAAAACAGGTGATAAGAACTATGGTTACATAAATGGAACATCATGCTGGGGATATGGAAAGGCCCCAATGGTAAATGAGTCCACACTGTAGCTGTGTCACAATACCATACTACTGAATGTGCATATTCCAATAGCACACTGAACAGCAAGTGGATTTAATCTGCATTCTGAGTACATTCTATCTAGTTTGACAAAAAAGTCCACTTACTAGTTTTACAGGCATTTTAACACCATCTCATGGTCTTCTTAAGCAGATAAAGTGCAGTATGTCATAGGGATAGCTCAGTAATTTTAAGTTCCATACTTAGGTCACGTGATGACCACTGAGCTATCTCTATGACAACTGAGCAAACCCCAACCACTGAGGGAGACCATAAAATGTAGTTGAAAGCTCAGGGAAAAGCAAGTAGGTGGACCACGAGTTAAGACTTTTTTTTGGTCCTATTTCTGTTTCCAAGGACACTGTTTCTAAATTATCTCAAACATATTTTTGGCATTTCTATACTGCAATTATTTTTACTTGTCGGCCAACATATTTATCCCTTTAGCTCTTTTCGAAACCTTACTAAACTAGTACGTACTACGGAATTGGGTTTTTAGTGAAACTAATACTCCTGTAATTTGTCTTTGATTGAAAGACAAATTACAGGGCTATATTTAGCAAGTTCTTAATTATGCCGACTCTCCAGCATAGTGGCAAAGCAACAACAGTGTACAGCACAGCGTACGTCCTATGCACTTCCTCCCCCTGTGCCTGGAGTGGCCTCTGTCTTTTAGTGCCCAAGGTCACACAGATCTATGCAGGTCCCCCTCTGACAGTAATTACATATAGCCTCCGGAGAGAGCGCAACACACACAAAGAAAATAGGGAGAGAAAAGAGAGAAAGCAGTACGAGGAAGAGACGATGTATGCAGGGAGAGAAGTGAGACGAGAGATAAACGCATACAACAGATAAAGACCCTTAAAATAAACTGAGGATTAAAGAGCGCAATCCCTCAAGCTTCTCAGTCACTTGGAAGAAAACATTCCTAAAGTGAAATTAATCACTTGAGCTTGTGTAAAGATATCCATATATGAAAAAACCCACACTTAAGAGTAATTAAATGTGAATAATTAAAATGGGTAAAATACAGAGCGCTTAGCACCCCCAGAGAATAAAAGATATTACAAACTGCATTTTCTCTACAATATATAAGAATCACTTAGAAGTTAACAGCCTAAAGATTATTTCATGGGTTTGTGTGTGTTCATTTAAGTGCAACAACAACTGTATAGACTTTTCAATCACCACCGCTCTCAGCAGACCACAATAAATAAATAAATACATCCCATAGAAAGCCACAACTTCCACATGGTTAATGGTTCAGAAACAGCATTTAAATTTTAATGGCTGTAACCCCCCCCCTCCTCTTCTTTATCCTACTGTTACACATATACTGTCCACTTACTGTATTCTACCTACAACATCTGGTATCTTGCTCTACTAGACTGCTCATTATTACTACATTGCACTGCTGCCATCTGCCCCAAACTGCATTCTTCTATCCATTATAATGTTAACTTGCATCATTCTTTTTTCTACTTAATGTTATCTTCTGCGCAATCTACCATATCCCATTCTGACTGGGGTACAATTTTTATTTATTTTTTTTTAAATATTATAAAAACCCCACTCCTTGTTGTTTTATCCTGCTACCTGGAATATTTCACTGCTTTTTGTTCTCTTCTTGCTGCTGTGACATTTTAATTTTCCTACGTCGAATGAATTAAGTTCATCTTATCTTATTGAAGCAACGGTTGAAACAAATGGCTGCTTAACTGCAGACAGAAAAATGACTCTCTGCCAGTCCTAGCTGTATTTTAATCATTTTTGTTTCTATAAATACACCTACCTTTCATGATTTACACCCACAATAAAAGCTGTGGATTATTGAAGTTAAGTAAATGGGCTCGCTCCTATCATCATTATGATGTCAAAAGCAAAGCCTTGGCAGTATAGTTTTATTCTATCGTTCAAGTTATGTTCAATGGGGCTTGTTCTTGGCTTCCAAACTGAACATCAGATGAAACACAGACCAAGGGCCAGTTAGGCTTGCACTCTGTGTGCTATTATACCTCAAGGATGGTCAAGGAGTACTCAATGAAAGTGTTTACTCCATCTGGCAAATGGAGTGCTGGCATGGTAGTGTTGTGGTAGTGAACAATCCAACTTTATAGGTTAATTGGTATGGGATGAGAACAGTCATAACATACACATAAAAATCGATTTCACATGGTTTGGAATCAACCATGTGAAATTAAATTAAATTAATTAAATTGTGGCGCACACATTATAACCACTCTATCGTTTATGAGAAGTGTTACGTTGTCATCGGTTGCAATCACAAGTGTATTTGTGAAATTTGGCCACTGCTTCCAAGCTTATCTGAGTATATAAATTCCTTTACTTCAGAAATTGAGGGAAAGGGGGAGGGAAGGGGGAGGACATGTAATGATATTGCAAAGCACTCAGCTTGTATGATTTTACAGGCCCTAACACTTTGATGTGCTCTTCAAGGGGCTGGTATGACTTAATGTAGCTTTGAGGAAGCGTCAGCGAAAATGAAAGAGACCAAGGGAGAAAAAGAGCTGGAGGAAGGCGGGGAGGGGCAAAGAACGTGATAGAGAGGAAGATGAGGAGTGGGAGGCAGGGGGTGAGGACCGGTCAGGTTTTACCTCCCTGCTGAGAATAACACAGTTTTTTTTGTGTTTTTTTTTAAACTAGCACGTAAGACTCTTGGTGGAAGAACACGGGCCAATTAAAGGGAAAAATAAATAAATAAAAAGGCCCCAGCATTGCTGGATCATCTAAAATCAAGCCTTTATATGAAAAAAGATTAAATAACTCACAGCTCTCCTGTCAAAATACACTGAGAGCAGCAATATAAAAAATGCAGTTTGTGTACAATTTCTTTAAATGCAACACTTGAGTTGCTACTGAGAAAAAGTTGTAAACGCTTTGCATCTTGCCGTTTCCCCTGGTCCCTTATAGATTTAAGGAATATATGAGAAATATGCTAAAATTAATAAAAACACTTTGATTTCCTCTTTCATGTGTAGCCCAAGAACCAATGTTTCCCAAGCCCTTTCAACTCGAACTTCCTTAGATATTCCATAACATAGGGAAAAAATTCCACTCCACATTTCGCTTGTACATTTTCCCTGCTGACAGTAAGTGATGCTGAAGGCATTAACCTTAGCTTCAGGTTAGCATGTGCCATGTACCGTACATTTCAGCCTCTTCCCAGTGACATGCGATTTTGATCAGTGATAAAGCCTTGCACATAACCTCAACATCACTCCCGACTTGCAGGGGAGTGAAGCTGCCAGAGGAGGTGTAAGGGCTTTAAATTTGAATCTACAGCTCATGGCAAGAAGATGAACAGCAGTTTGTTTGTGCACACTTAGCAATACATGGAGGTTTCAAGGAACGGTGGAGGAAAGAAAGGTAGGGGGTCTTCAAAAGAACAATTGAGGGCCAAATGCTTTCCACACTCATATGTGATTGGATTATTATGGTGTGAGTGATTCTCAGCCTCAGATTGGCAGTAAATGGAAGCAAATTAATTAATTACAGCAGTGAGGCAAATTAAGAGGTGGCCAAAGTCAATTTCATGGCCTCTGACAGTCGACTGCCAGTGAAGCCAGATGTGGGGTGTGTGTGTGGGTGGGTGTGGCTGGCTGTGAGGAAGACCTCCGCATCCTGTACTGTTCCCACACAAACGATGGAGGAACAGTGATTGGCATGAAGGCTTCAGATCTGTTCCAGCTAGTTTGTGAATACAGTTTTCGGTGTAACTGTGTTTCTGAATATGTAATTGTGCAAGACAATAATTAAGTGACAAAATCCAAGGTGTCACGGACAGGTTGGTTCAAATTCCAGTATTCCTTGAAGGGTCATAATACAGTCATGATAATTTAAAAAAAAAAGAAAAAAAGGCCAAAACAGATGCTTTTTAGCTATACCATGTTTCTCCAAACATTACTCTGGATCATATCTGAAAAGGGAATTTTATTAGCTCATTATGTGTACCTTAAAATATTGACTGTGTTGGAAATAATAAAGCAAAAGCATTGTTCAGTGATTTATAGCCTAAGTATAAGCTTCCTTTGCCCTTAGTTACTGTTGCTACCTCGGACTACTTACTGACAACAAACCACTGTGTGTATGCACCTGTAATTAAACACAGATACATATGTATACATAAACACCTTGATTTTGATACTGCAGAAGATGGCCCATTAAGTATACCACCTAAAAGACAGACCGTTACCCAGCACAAAACAGAATAGGGGGAGGTATTATGTGTGCATTCACACACACACACACACACACACACACACACACACACAGCTTGTCAGAGGGAGCAGCCATGCAGGAATACCAGGGATTGTTAGTTTTCCCATCTCCAAACTTTTCTCTCCTTTCCTCCCTCTGTCACCAGTGACAAGAGGGGGTGGTGTGATTTATTCCTGTCATTCAGTAGTAATAACAAGTAGGACGTCCTTTGTTTTGTCTCTGCTCGTGGGAGGGATGCTGCAGCAAGGGATGAGGTGAATGTCAGAGTGGTAGAGATAATTGTCATTCATAAAGTCAGCGTGGTGTTAAAAGGGAATAAAAAGTGAGAGAGCCCTTGCTTGCATCTCTGTGTGGAGAGATTGTTGATGGTGGTATGTTGTGCAGGATTGCATAGGATGATGAAATAGTAACTGTAGTATGAAGTAAAACAACATGTTTACAAAGCAATTTTAACTTTTACTACTTCACATCTGATCTATCCATGTATTCTGTGTCAAATTTTGGAAATTTTCAATTGTAACTGGAAAACTTCAGTCATTAGTCATTATAATTAAATGTTGCATCCATCAAGCAATTATTTCACGCATTCTTGCGCACACACAAAACACAATCTCAAGTTACCTGTCTCTACGTCCTGGGTGTAGAAGTGCAGGGTGTCGCTGATTTCAGTGACGTATACTGCTCTGTAGTTGGGCACTCGTTCCTTCTCCTCTGATAGGTGCACGACCTCCTCAACTGGTTTCTCCTCATAATTGGCCCATATCTACAATACACACACACACACACACACACACACACAGGTGACAGAGACAGGTCAGTGACTGCAACGAATACCAGACCTCTGTAATACAAACATGGTACTTTAAGATTATTCCTTGTATAAATTCGGAGGGGGGATCATATAAATAAGAACAATAGATTGTGTCACAGAACATGATGCAAACTAATGATGGATAGATAACCCTGGGAATGTCCTTGATATGTCCAGCCACAAAATATTTTGAATATTTTTTTCCATCCACTTAATATAGTGATTCCCACTTTTTGCACTAATGACTGATTTGGTTACACATTTATGAGAATGCCAGAATAATGAAAGAGACCATGATATCATGCTGGCATGGTGACATTTTATTTGAGGGTGGTCAAATCAACATTCTTTTTACTCATCTTGGGCCAAACTAAAACCAAAGATGCTACCAGCATGTGATAGTAGATATTGTTTCTACCACAGCTTTCTAAACCACCGTGATGCTACAAAGGTGTTTCGATTCAGAGCAGATAGCGATAGATCTTATGTGACAGTTTTATCAACAGAAGATATGAGAAACAATAGAAAAAGTAATATACCAATCCAATAGTCTAACATTCCCCTCTGATGATTCGAAATTGATAATGGCTGTCGTCGAACCTGAATCTCTCATGGTAAAAGAAGCCAAATGATATCACTTTAAAATCAAGACTCAAAATGGATGCTAAAACACAGAAGAAACTAAACGTTGCAATTACAATAGAGCCGAAAAAATCGATTGAAAGACTATTTTGATAATCAAACGGTTGTTTGAGTTATTTTTCAAGTAAATATACCAAACATTTTCTGGTTCAAGCTTCTCAAATGTGAGGATTTGATGCATTTCTTCATATATTTTGTCATAGATAATAGTAAACTCAATATCTTTGGGTTTTGCACTGTTGGTAGGACATAACGAGCAATATGAAGATGTCACCTTGAGCTCTGGGAAATTATGATGGGTATTCTTCATTCAACATTTTAGGGACTAAAGATTAGCCGACTGCTCAAGAAAATAATCTATAGATCAATCGATAATGAAAATAATCATTAGTTGCAGCTCTAAATTACAGTTTTAGTCAAAAATGTAAGTATAACTGCAAGAAACTAGCTTTTGTTCATAATTAAGAGTGTGTCCCTGTTAAAACGTGGCAATTAAAACATGTTAGAAGGCAAAAAATATGGAGGCATGCAGGAATAACACAGAAATGCTACCCAGCTCGTCTCAATGATTTCCAATGATATAGGGTGGATGGCTACGCTTTGCTTGTGCTGTTTGGCCCAATCAGGATGCATGGGACTGCACTGTGGACAAGTCAGGCCATTCGTGTGTGTGTTCCTGTACTTCTATCTACTCTTGAGAACCATTCTGAGATTTAGATCTTTAGAGTGACGACAGTTTTGTAAAGTGAGGACATTTTGACCAGGCCTCACTTTTTCGAGGGACTGTTTTAGGGTTCAGCCTTGGGTTAAGGCTTCACATTAGAATGAGGTTAAGATTAGGGTTTAAGCTAGCCATGTAGTGTTGGTGTTAACATCACAGGTCTGGGAAAAAAATTCAGTCAATGAGGTTCCTCACAAGCATAACAATTTGTGTGTGTGTAAGTAGGTTACATCCTTTCTATGCTGCATCAAAGTTAGTTCTTTTTCGGCTCCCCAGGAGAAACAGAGGGCAGGAGGCTCATTAGGGAGAAGTGCTTTGCCTTGGGCCACATACGAAACTGCATGGATGTTAGTAGGTGTGTGTGTGTGTGTGTGTGTGTGTGTTTACAGAGAGCAAGGGATGCGTAAAAAAGAGTGGGTGGTTGTCAAGACTGAATACCACATGTTTGTATACAGCTTCAGTACAATAATAGTATTAAGCAGGTGCACCGACATAGGATGGTCAGGATGAAAGCAAACTAATCAACTCCCTGCAGATGAAACACTGGAGAAGGGGAGTCAAGATGGGCGGGGGAACTCAAAAGTCAAAAAGTGCAACCAAGCTTCACAGTGCTCCAACTTCTTGCGCAGCAGCACAGCTTGTTACCGTTCATTTCTGCAGGCTATTTGGGAAGTGTTTACTTTTAAAGGTTACAGAAAGAGAACGAAAAGAGGCAGACAGATTTTTTAACAGCGCAGTGATATTAGCCAATTAGGTTCTGGCTAATTATTTAACTGCATCGTATCATCGAGCTAATTAGATTATCTAGTTTTAGTGTTGTCAATTTTTTCCCCACTCTGCCTTAGCTCATCTGCAGAGCTACGCTAGTGTTAAAGCTTAGATAATCATACCCAAGGCTTTTTTTTTTTTTTTAATGTGCTGGCTCTTCAGCATGGTAAGATTATCCTTTTACCTCACTGATGTGGTGATGTTCAGTGGCAAAACTCTCACAGACGTGAACTGTGTGTGCGTGTGTGCAAGCAACTGAGAAATTGGAGGAAAAAAAAAAACAATAGTCATAACCATGTAAGAAATGCTTCCAACTGAAACAAGTGATAGAGGAACTGAGTGCTGCTGCCCTGCCTACCCGCTAACAAAAGACAGGGTCACACTACCCAATTACATTCAATTATTCATCCTGCAAACTCTGCAAAAAAAAAGAAAAAGAAGAAAAAGAAATAAAAGAGCTGGAGAAGAAAAAAGAGCTGGAGAAGAGAAGGGAAAAGGGAGGGAAGGAAGGAAGAAAGAAAGCAGGTAGAAATTCTGGGGATTGAGGGCGAGCAAGGTTAATGAAGACCGAAAATGCAGCCACGCTTCGTAAACCCCGAGATCAACCAGGATTTTTTGTGCACTATTAGACAAGCATGTGCATTATTAGCACACTCATACAGCCATATGCACAGTCACAAATGCTGGAATACACAGTGTCTGGTAATAAACATGCTTCCCACATTGCAATTGAGCTGACAAGGCTTGGGTTTTTAATCAAAACTGCAGCAACAATTAGGGATTACAAAGATTAGAATGTCACCATTCATTAGCCTGGTAGCCATCACTGTGGCACCTTTAGGGTGGTAGCAAGTGGGTGGGCTTATGGTGGGATTGAACAACAAGCACAGCCACAAGGAAGGCATCCTGACCTTGTGTTGAGTGTAGATGTCACAGTGACAAGAGACAGGTACAACATTGAAAGTTCTCTATGAAGCACTACATTTGCTGAAGACAAGTCGACTGCTTAACTGAAATTTAGAGGTTGCACAAATACATATAAAGTCAATGAAAAGATGCGAGCAGATGCAGATTTGCTCCAACAGTACATTCACAAAAACAGATAAAGTCTCCGGCAGCTCATTCAATCTGGATTTTTTGGGGACGGTGTAAAAGTCCATTTAGCTTTTTTGTGTGAATCGGTGCTAACATGATGTCTACACAGGAGGTGTAGCGTGAGCAGCACGTTAGTAGAGCAGCAGAAGAAGCTTCAGTCCTATGTGCGGATGCGTTCAGGCACAGCATTGAGTGTAGGTTACCCATGTTTTGGCAGCGCTCGAAGCGTAAAAATATGCTTCTGGTCACGTTTAGGCACTTATAGCGCAAGTGAAACGTGAGCTGTCACGCGGCCTGGACTGATTAAAATAGAAGCGCATCTGTTCTGTCAGACGTGCATGAGACGGGACGACTGAAAAACGCTGCTGAAACACCTCCTGTATAGAGATGTCGTAAGAGGCACAAATTAAGCTTAATTTGCGTACGCCTGAGTTGAAAAGGCAGGCAGAAATGTTTAAATGAAGAAACTGTGGTTACCCCAAGTCGCATGATTCCAGTTCCTGAAGAAAGCCTGGTGAAAAGTTTGTTGAAATAGTTCTGGCAAGTATTTAAAATATTTAATGGTAATCACTGAGTATAAGCTATCACTTACACACACATTTCACACAAACGGCATGTTGTCACAGTAAACACATCGTCATTCGTCTATTGGCTATTTGTGGCCCAGACTGCTAAAAGTGGTTAGTGTAATTACAGTAAGATGAACATTTGTTTTGCCTTGTCTCTGAGTGCACTAATATAAACACTGTAGAGCTTCACCTCTTTTTAAAGCACAAATAAATGCACACATACACACACACACACACACTCTGTGCCCAGGGCTGATGACCTTCCGTGAGCAGCCAACCATCCTGTTTGTTCCACTTGAATGCAGGTATGTGACTGCTGCTTCTGCTGCTGCTCTGCAACTGCAGCCAGACGCAGGAGCCACCAAGCTGCCAGAGACAATGAGTGAGAGAGAGCGAGAGAGGGGAAGAGAAGAGAGAGATAAAGATGGGAAAAAGCGGCAGGCCATTAAGCTCGGGCGGAAAGGACAACAAGTCCTAATAATGGAGGCCAAGCTGAGAGAGATGGCAGGTTAGGCTGACCTTCACAACTCCTGAATGACAAAACACACTTACATCCAAGTGAGTCCAGTTGGGTAATGTGATGGGGCAATGTTGCTCTATTGCTGCACATGGTGACTATCAGAACCATATGAAAAAGGCAGAAAGAAGTGTACAAGCATGTGTGGTAAGAATTAGGCCTGTTCCCATTTCCATTTTACAATCTGTTTTCTTTTCTTCTCTTCTACCCCTCATTCTCTTAATCTTCTGTTCCCCTGCTTCCTTTCTCTTGCTAAACCTCAATGATCTTATTGCTTCAGTCGATCTCAATCATCCGATTCACTACAATAAAAAATTATCATTGAAAAATATTTTCTGTTTATAGAAATTATGACAAACTTTCTAAGACACCAGCCACTGTAACTTTTAACAGCCAAATTGGTTTCTTAACCAAGTGGAACCTTGATGCTAAATGCCTAGCCCTATAAATAGAAATACCTGGTTATAGCCAAATTGTTGCAGCAATTCACTGGTGGCAAGTCATTTCCCAGCCTGCCACACCAGCTACCTCGCTGATGGAGGAGTAGCTCTTTGACAGTTGTTAAGTGCAGCTCTCCTTTGGTGAGTTAAGTGGGCTGCTGATTAGCTTAGTGCCGATTTGTCTGAATATTTCTAATTTGAGGAAGAGCGCGGCAGCCTAGAAAGACTAAGCAATTGTGCTATATTCATAGATTCACATATACAAGCACAGGTGGATGAATACACAGACAGATGGATGACTGAACACACATGTACTGCCAAAATGAGGGGGTGAAGGCTGGTTTGAAAACTGATTAAAGGTGGCAATGTGTCAATTCTAGTAGTGTGTGTGTATGGTCTGTTGATACAAACATTGCCACTGCTACCTAAAGTACTTATTAAAAAAAAGCCAAAAACGCTTTGGTTTAAACCCATACCTCTAAGAGAAACATTTGCATGATAAAAGTAAACTGGCTCATATCTCCAATATTCAAATCTGGTTTACAAGTTGTTTTGAATTTAATCTCTAAAAATGTTAAAAAGTTTTTTTATGATTTGAAAATGTGTTATATTTTTACTCTGTTAAAGTAAGAGCATGTCACACCCCTTTTTTGATTAATCTGACACACTCAGAAGCGAGTGCTGCTTGAAAAGAACATTATGAGCACTACTTTAAATACAGTCCGTCTTCACAATTCCTCATTAACCTGTCTTCACGTTCTGCACTCACACATATAAAGCACTTGACAGCCGCAGTGTGCACATATCGCTGCCCTCTGATTCAAACACACCTCAGTGGACAAGGTTGCTCAGCCCTCGCGACCCGTGACAAACCTGTGTAGTTCTGAAACGACGCAGCTGTTGCAAACTAGCTGAAGTATGGAGTAATATGAGCAAGATAATATAGAGTGGTCTCTTTTCTTACATGGGAACTTACATAGTTCCATTGTTAATTCATTACCCAATCACACTTGGAGAACAATTGAAATCAATAGGAGCATGTTATTCATAAGAGTGCACTTTGTAAATCAATTTAGCCCCTATTATATCCCTGATGGATCCCCTTTAGAGAGAATGGTTAATTAAATTAATCAAGGGTACATTTTTCTCTTTCGTCTCTCCATGTTCAATTGTAGCCTTTTTTTTTTTAGAAGCTCATATCAAAAGGCTTAAAGCTACACATAAGAATAGAAACAGAACACATTTACGTATGATTAATGTTATCTTGTTTAGATGCTAGGTGGGTGAGCTTCACTCATACAACAATAGACAAAGGGAAGTATTGGAAACTCTGTAAAGGATGCATATTTAAATGAAAAGTTAAACGCTGCCTGAACTCTTTTTGCTGTAAATCCAATCCCTTTGGTACTCAATGTACAATACTCACTGCTAACTCAGTGCTAAAATCTACCAAAAAAGTGCAGCCTTATAACTATTCTATTATTCTTCTATTATTTCCTCCTTGATATTATGTACAAAAGTTATGCCTGTACATTACAGCAAGCTCTAGAAAAGAATTTGACTGGCATACAAAGTAAGAGCTCATCAGAAATCTGTATTGGAATCACGTTAATGAGTGGGACAGGTTGGTGTGGCAGAAAGGTGGACAACCCTGGATTTCCTGATGCTCGATGATGTTGTCTGTATTGACTAAACCATTAGAGGCGGAGAATGATCAACAACATTGCACTGAGGGGCAATCTGCCATATCACAGCTTCTATGATTACACTGCCTCCTCTTAAAGTCATGGGAACTTTATTAAAATCATGATTTTTCAAGTGCATCTACTGTATATACAAGCATACACGTTATGTACTTTTTGACATACAATGTATATTATAATATCGAACTTTTAAAAACCACCATATTTTAGGATGCATGGGTGGCATAGGGTAAAGTTCCCGTCCATACCTGCAACAACTCAGGGTTCAATTTCTGGAAGCTGTACCATTGGATTTGGTTGTGTGTTCCAACAAACAAAATTGGCCATGTTGGTGGGTCGGAAGCGGTAAGCCATCTACTTTAAGGGCTATTACTTAAGCTTGTTATTGCAGCCAAACAAAAGTAAAAAACAGAATAAATATTATCTTATTAAAGGGCCAAATATTGTACCGTTAAGAGTTCTCAAGCATTTAACCAAGAACCACAAAAACAAAACCCAACAAATAGATCTTACAGACAGGAAATGACAATAACTAATTATATGACCACCTTAGTAAAGCAGCTTGTTATTTTTTTTAATCATCAATGATTAATATTTACACGCTGCCCTTGATAAACAGATGAAAGGTTGATGAATGGTTGTATATATAAATACAGGTAGTGCTGTTATTGTTTACTAAATATGATGTTATTAGGGGCCGTCAGTGAGAAAATCACTCTTAAAAAAAAAGCATTGGAATATTCTTCATGTGGTCATTTCCATAAAAATCTAAGTGGTGAAAAAGAACTTTCCTCCTCTTTGCTGTAATGTTAATGTAATGTAATGCTGCCAAGTGCATTTATGTATGTTTCATGTATGTTCTTCTTTCAACTCTGGCTTTCCAAACCAATATGACTCTCTGCCAATAACTGATAAGACAAGAGGTTGGTGTCAGGTAAATCCTTGGAGCTGATAAAAGGTACCACACAGATTGACTGACTGGCTGGCAGGCTACCAGTGTCCCCAACTTTGGTTTATCGACTGTATGTGACGCAACAGACCCAAGGCCACTTCAGTTTTCTTGACAACACCCAAATCAAATTGAGTATCCTCCATGATGAAGGAAAAATAAAGTTGTCTTTGTTGATCTTGATTGGACAGTGAGTTGAGTGACAGGTGTCAGGGTGGGCCAATTGCTCTTGTACAGTAAAGTGAAAAGGCATTAACCCAGTGCAACCGCCTGGCCCTAAAAGGCCCGTCTCCAAGGTTAAGAGGGGTTGTTGATGGTACATTAACCCTGATTGCTAACCTTGTCATGGTGGGATAAATAAGAGGGGCGGCTGTGTTAGTGGAAGGAGAACTGATTTACAGGAAGAGGGACTTTGCGTACGTTTCCTTGCCATTCCTTCCTTGCTGTCCTAATATTCAGATATAATACATTGCAGGCTTGCATCATAAAACATATAGACTGGGATAAGCATACACAAACACGTATGTGCACAGAGGCACAGTCATGGCCTTGGGAAGAATTGGTCCAGATTGAGCTACAATGTGGTAGCAACATCGCTCCTGCCACAGTGGGCTAATATAGTACGACTACTTATGGGCCTGCAAGGACACACACATGGACATGGTAACAAAACATGTCAGCTCCACACAGGCCTTTTTGACAAGCTGTAAAAACTGAAATCACACAACACCAGTATATCATGTTTGGGGGGACAATTGGTTTAACACATCAAACACAAAGAATTCTAGGGGTAATTCTTTTTTTTTTATCTGTATAATAGAATAGCACTTTGCAATCAACTGTATGGAGAGGCAAGAAAAAATAATCTGACAACAATTTATAGTTTTGTATTGGGGATTTATCACAAGGAAAACAAAAAAATGCAAGGTTTCTGAGTTCTGATTTTTTCCAATGACAGATTTTTAAAAAAGATCTAGGTTCAAGCTGAGGCTACACTGATTGTGGATTTCAATTCTTGGATACACTGCCCATCACTGGAACCCAATCAATCCTAATCCTCTTAAATAACAATATTAGAAAATAGGTGTCCACTTTCACGCCCCAAGCCAAACACTGAGGGGAGAGATGGAAAGCAGGAGAGGGATGGAGGGATGAGTCTCTCAGATGTGGTTACTTAGCAGATAAATTATGCATTAAAACTGCACAGGTGGCGTGGGACAGGGTTTTTAGGTGAAGGGAGGGAGCCGAGCAGCTGGGGAATTCATAACAGAAACGGGAGAGCAAGCAGAGGAGAGAGGGAGAAGAAGAGAGAAAGAGATACTCCCTAGCTTCATATCACAGCCAACAGATGTTCTCCCATCACAAAGGCGGCAGACAGGCGGTGGGGCTACTCAACCCCAGCTTACACGGCTAATATGACCCCCCCTTATGCTGCCACACACACACACGACAGCTGAGGGCTTAGAAACAACCTAAGGCTATCGTGGTGGCAACTTGTTACACTACTTTAAATTGGCACAAATTGATCCACTCAGACGTGTGTGTGTTGAGGTGGGAACAAGTCTGTCGGCCCGCTGACAAAGTACTATTAGCAACAAGTAAGTAAGCTTATTTATATAGCACCTTTCAAGAGCATACGTCACAAAGTGCTTCACAATAATGGACAAAAAAGAAAATAAAAGACATGAAAGGCAGACAAAGAAATATGCTTACAACATAAAAAGTATCAACAAGCATTAACTTGTACTTGACAGAGATTGGTGTTTAGTGCGCGTGAACTGAAGGGGGGGCATGGTGTTACCATGGAAACATGTGGAAGCATATGTAATCAGGGCGATATGTGCACACACAAGTCTACACCTGTGCCGCTGTCCTCATGGGTGGCTGAGAAAACGAACCAGGCATTGCTCACAGATCACACACACACAAAATCACACACATTGTTCCCTGGAGGCAGTCACTCCAGCATATGGAGCCTTGTGTCAAGTGGGCCGTTTTTTTAAACCGGAGCAGTGAGTGTGCCTATCCGCGGTCATTAAAAGATGATCAAGCCAAGCAAGATGTCGTCAGAGAAAAACAAAAGCAACACTGGGGAGTAAGCATGCAATTAAAGCAGACCAGCTGCAAGTGTGAGGGCACATGATACAGACACTCAATCTTCAAATGGCGTAGACAGAGTGGCAGAAAAAAAGAGACAGAAAGGAGGGGGAAAGACAAAATAATTAAGGTGTAGCCAAGAAAAACACTTTGTCTGATTGAGTATCATGATAACCTTGATAAAAATTAGGTGCTGTCGGAAGGAGATAAGGGGTGTTGTACAGAAGGACACGAGTATTTATTTAGAGGTTTGCTTGATTTGTGTTGATTACTGTTTGCTTGTCCTGCACTGATTTTGCATTTGTATATGTGTATCTGCCAGATGCTTACCCCGCTCTCGCTGCTTTTGTCCTTCTGATTTATTCTGTGTTGATTCCCACTTCAACAGCCATTCTTATGACCTTGATGCCAAATGGGTGAAGTTCCGTCTCTTTCTATAAATACGCCCACCTTGCTAAAAAGCATGCAGGATGAAAGTGGGCTGAAATTAACAATCAATGCACAGCATTTTAGCCCACCCCCTCTGTCCTTTTCGCCCTCTGTCGCTTCTTTCATCCTTCCTCTATAAGATATGTTTATCAACTCAAGCGGATTATTGTCCATGAGAGCACGCTCTCTGTCTGATCAGTGGAAATTATAGAAGAGCTTAAAGTAACAAGGAGAGGAAGAAAAAGAGGAAAGAAAAGAGCGGGTATAAAGTAGAGTGATTAAGAAATAAGACTACCTCAATGTTACAATGTATAAGTATGCAATTAAAAGGCAATTAATCAACTTTTTAATTAACAGGCTAGTCTGTCCCGGGTTGCCACAGTGTTGCCATGACGACTGGTTTTCCAGGGTGCCGTTATCTCTTCCCTCCCTTTCTCTGTGGAGGACTCCTGATCATTTTTCTCTCTGATCACACCTTCAACTCAATTGTTCTTCCACTCCCTATGCTCTCTCCATTTGAGAAGAAGCAAAAATAATGGAGGTATGAAAAGGAGGGAGCGACGGAGGGCAGAAGCAGAGCTGGTGGGGATTAAGGGAATGGAAAAGAAGCAGGATAGCAGAGAGTGACAGAGAGGTTAATATGGATCTGGCAATGGCGAGGAGCAGCAATGGAAAGTGAAAACAGAAGCAAGAACTAGAAGGAAGAGGGGGAAACAGAAAAGGGGAGGTGGAGAGGAGTAAGGGGAGAAAAAGATAGCAATATTATCACATCAGAGGTAAAGCCCCTTGAAGTCTCTGAATCGCTTCCCACATCACACAATTTGTAGAGGGATTCAAAGGTCTCATGTTGCTCTTGTGAATAGCTGCTTTCCCAGTCTGAGAAACAACTGCGCTAATCAGCATCCTTGTAGGTGGGACTAAGGTCGGGATAGTCATCTGCATGTGCCAGAGCACAAATCCAAACTAATACAGTGACAAAGGCACGAAACTGGCACAGCTATAACAGCCCTAAAATTTAGAACAACGAGCAATGAAGGCATTTCTTCAGAATATGTTTTGGTTAGTTTTGTGAATTTGTCAATTGACCCCATCAAGTACTTAGGAGATGGGTCAGAAGGGTTCAGTGCTTAATTTCTTGATTGCATTGAAGGATGTGGAGAAAAAAAAGCAAGCTGAGAGGCCTGGCATGATGACCACATGGCTTGCAGTGCACTGCAGCAGTGAAATAGTAAATGGATAGATAAATGGCAATGTTACAGATGGTAATTCAAAACTTATTTGCAAAGTAAAATATTACTCATTTCCTGTTGTGTTGGAGCTATCATTGTATATTTTCATATGACAGGGACTCGACTGTCTCAAGTGTCAAATGTCTCCACCACTGTACAGCCAAATGCTTTGGCGTGACCCATACTGACACAAAGAGGAAGTAGCAGAAATAGGCGGGAAGGGAAAGTAATGTGGTAAATGTGGGAAAAAGACGGAAACTAACAGAGGAAAAGAGAGAAGGGGGACTGGTACAACAGCGGGAATCGGAAGCGCAGTGATGACGAGAGCATGTTTATGTAACTGTCTTTCCCTAAGGCATGAGAGAGAGAGGAAGACAGCGACTCTGTAAAATGCACAAAAACACACTCACAAAACTAGCAGAGTGGTCCCATTTTCTAGATTTAGAGTGTTTTCTGCAGGCTAGCCAACCAGGAGACTGAACACAGTAAAAGTGGACTGACCTAAATTACTAGAGGAATGCTTAAGAATCATCAAAATTCTCTCAAACCTGGATCTTTTCAAAAAATGTGTCATGTTGGTGAAAAAGAGGGGAGGACAGGCACAGAGTTATTTCAGGTACCTTGCCCACCCTGTTAATAAACGCTTCTACTTCCTCTTAGTTTGACTGATGAGATGGAACAGGCCAGCTACACCTCTAATGGTCAGTCAAAGACAAACACACAACGTAGAGAATACAGAAGTGAACACAAACAGCAACATACATGCACTCACCAACTATCTGTTTAAATAATTAGTGGTAATATTGATGGGCTAACATATGGGTTTGAAATTACATTCACAGGTGACAGACAGTCCAGAGCATATAAAAAACAATACTATATAAAAGTGTGTCAGAAATTCCATTTCATAAATCTGTGTAAGTGTAAAGCAATAAAATAAATAAGCTAAATGTCCATCTGACTACAATGATCTTTAAACCATGAAAGCATAACTCACTCACAATCCAGTCTGTTAATCATCAAATATATCAATCCTTCCAATCCTACGTCTCCCTGCTTCTTTGTATTCATCCATCTATTACTCTTTCCGTATGTCACAGTACTCCAAGGTTGACAGCCCATCCATTTTCTTTTTAGAGCTAGAATTTTGTGAAGGTTTACATGTTAAATGCTTTTCCACAAACCAGCAATGGCAATCTGCACAAGAACATATTTTATTGGACAGTGTGACGATCCCTGAGAGGCCACTAAAGACACTAAAATATGAGTCTCACAGATAAAACTTAAGACAGGTGACAGGTATGGCACTCTGCAGTTGGCAGAAATGTGGCTAATATCATCCCTGTGCTGGTGGAGCATAACGCACAAACAATACAGGAAACCAAATGACACGAGAACACAAGAATGAGTAACGTACAGTAGCTAGCAATTGTTATCCAGTGAGTAGTTCCAGTGTCCGCTTTATCAAACATCCACTATAAGACAAATGAGCAGGAGAATGTGTCTCAGAGAAAAGGCAGGCATCCCAACTTTTTTTGAGGCACTCTTGTTGGATTGATGCACAAAGATGACAAACCAGAGGACAGTAGAAGAAAAAACGCATTTGCATTCTCTTCACAGACAGAAAGAATTAGAGAGCATGTGAGGTAAAGGGAGAATAATAAAGAAAATGCCTAATTCAGGGCTTACACATTGGGAAAGTGTAAAAAGGACGAGGGCCAAAAAGAGGGTGAATTAAGATGATAGCGTGGAGATACTGAAGAGCAAACGAATGAGAGAAAGAAACAGTGGAGGAATTGAGGAGGGGAAAAAAGTAAGAAAAGCATAAGAATGAGAGGCAGTGGGGGAGCCATAATGAGGCAAACAGAGGAAAAGAATAAAAAATGCATTTAGGAGTGGAATTGGCTGCTCAACCAAGACCAGTCTGCCAGTCTGTGTGGAGGACTCTGTGTGCCGGAGCAGGTAATAAAGAGAACTGATGAGGTGTTAGCATCCACACTGGCCATAAGCTTCTTCTCCCCATTCTGGCTAAGAGTAGAATGGCCTGATTTGCCTCAACCTAGACGAGGCTAGGAGACTCTGTATATATTGGAGTAACAACAACAGCAACATAATAATCATAAATAATAATGCATATTTAGCAAGGTCAGAGGTGTCAGAGGTAACAAGCACATGTCATGGCCCTTTTAGGTGACAACAGGCCAGTGGGGCAATGTCAACAAGGTCTGATCTTAATGCATTGGAACTAATAAAACCAGAACTCATTAAATGGGGCAAGGTTTGAACCACCAACCAGCAGCAAGAGCATTTAAATGGTGCCCTCAAGAAACAAATATTTAGCATTTCATTAGACAGCAGAGAAAAGCAAGGGAAGCAGGGAGAAAAAGGGAGGGGTATTTCACTGCCGACCCATATTAAATGGAGTTAAGTGTGGCTCCGAGCAGGGGCCCTAAAAAATGTCAAAGTGTGTGTAAATGACTATAACTTGTGTGTGTCTTATTTTTAGAGCAAACACGGATAGCCCACACTGTTTTCTTTCTCCCCCTGATTAAACAAGGACGATTAGAGAGGACACCTGAAGCAGGGCGAAAATGTGCAGACTTGATGTTTTCATAGCGTCTGCCTGATGACTCCAAAAATAAATAAATGTCAGTTATCTCCGGTGGAAAATGCCATCACTGCTTCTACCCATAATGGATGTTCACATGAATGGTGTGGCCAATACATCATGGCAGGGTTGTCTGTACAAATTGCTGCAAGGTCACAGGAATGTCACCAATACAAGCTCATCTGAGTTATCGTCTAACAGATCAAATCCTTTAATCCTTTAAAGTACTTAAAGACCATGTAAACTAAGTGACTTTTTTAAATAAAGAATTAACAGAAAAAACACATCTAAAAAGGGTATTCCAAAGGGAATCTTTTCAAGGATAAGTAGTTTCAGATAAATATGTACGGCATTTCAATAAACACCCAGAATATTGCATCAATTTATAGCCGTTGTACATAGTAATAACCTTTGCAGCAACTGACTAATCAAAGCTCTGCAGTCTGTGGTCAGATATGCCGTGTTAAAATTCAAGGTTCGCTGCCTGTATTCCATGCACTCATTCTAGTGGAGGTAAGAAACATTCAGCCACAACCAGTGCTGAGCAAACCAAGTGGAAAAGTGTCTCCTTACAGTGTCCCAGGAGGGAAAGACTGGGGGAAAAAAAGAAAAGAGAACAAATAATCTGCTAGCCCAACTCCAGTCACTGCTTGTCCTTCACACACATTTTCATCAGCAGAGATGGGGGAGAAATTGGGGCAGAGGAGGAGAGAGAGAGAAAAAAAAAAAGAAAATAAGAGGGAAGCCCCAAGATATGAGAGGCAGGGGGGACGGAGAAAGGGAGGCGGGCAGACCTGGGGGTTTGTGTTTTCTATTGCGGGTGGCGGAGCTGAGCGTGTTAATCAGCCATAATGCAACACACTATGTCATATCACATTATGCTCTCTGCCAGCGTTTCACCTCCTTTCACTCTTTTCAGCCCTATCTCTCCTCCCGTGGCCTTAGCCCTTCATCCAGAGAGCAGAGTGAAGGGGTGGGGGGTGTGCAGTGGGGTGGGGTAGGGGGGACTGCCTGAGTTTTTCTGCACCGATGAACCAAAGGCAGCCGCAAACCTGCCCCTGAGGACCTCTGCTAAGAGCCCGCAAGAATCCTGTGCATGAATGGAGAAGGGAAAGCACAAGGCCAAGGACATGCAGACAAATGCATTTAAACACATGCGCAGGATCATATCTATAACGAACACAAATGCAAGTTAAAGGAAATGCACAAACAAAACAATGAAACATGGACAGTTAAGGACCATATACACAAAGTAGTACACAAAGTAGACAGATGAAACAAATATGGGCTACTTCTTGTTTGTATGCTTCATCAAGTAGAATATTTCATCTGTGTGTGTTCCTGAGGATTGTCCTGATGTCCTTGTGGCTGGATGCATTTTTCAGATGACATTTTCAAAGTCAGCATGTAATCCTGCAACTCATGTACATGTATAATTCAGCACGCAGAAGGTGAGACTGCTGAGACGGACTCGCTTCATTGAGTGTGTCTTATAGCTTTTAGTTTCTTGCTCATCAAAACCAGTTTGTATGCGTCAGTTTGCAGGTGACCGCCATGTGCACGAATGCACAGCCTGTGTGTTGGATGGAGAACAGCAGATAAAGATGGAAAGAATGTTTGCATGTGTATTCACAAGACTGCGAGTGGAGTTGGCAGACTGCTAAATTTGCAGCTTAGAACTGGGGAAGTGGAGGAGAGAAGGAGAGAGAACAAACTGGGAGTTGGGGTGTAAATAACAGACACATCACTGGACCCAGTGATCTCTTTCAGTGGGAGGGGGGCATGTCACCGGAGAGTGTGCGCATGTGTACGTCTGTCTGCACATGCTCAAAGTGTGTTTGAGTAAGCAGGAGGAAGACAGTGAGAGTATGGTGTGTGCACGTGTGGCGCCTCCTTCCATCAGCAACCAAGTTTGTGTGTGTGCGGATGTGTACACAGCACACTGAGAATCATATTATGTAATCTTTTAGCCATATGAAAAAGCCTCCATCAGCTCTTTGCTTTTGTGTGGTAGGTGGTTCATTTTGTGCACAGTGCTGAGAAGAAAGATGAAGGCATGAGTAAACTTACACTCACGCAAACAGGCACACAAACATTATGGCATAGTAAACAAACAGAAAGGAAATGGTATGCAGTCAAAC
This sequence comes from Siniperca chuatsi, assembly GCF_020085105.1. NCBI lineage: Eukaryota > Metazoa > Chordata > Actinopteri > Centrarchiformes > Sinipercidae > Siniperca > Siniperca chuatsi. The sequence goes on from NC_058064.1 coordinate 8,748,100, forward strand.
ACAAATACACACATTGTGCACATATGAACGCAAAGACACATTGCAGACACACAGACTGAAGCCTGGGAATTTGTGGTATATAACAGAGGGTATAGTCCTCTCCATCTTATCCAGAGATGTGAGGTCTCACCACAGGTCACCTCTCCCATTGTGGCCATCCTGCAGGCAATAATGTCCCCTTCCTGTGTAACCACTGTCCTTTCACACTTGCCAACAAACCCTGCAACCTTCATCTTGCTTGTTTATCGACACACTGGCAATGGGGCCAAACGTTCTCTCACTGAACGTGTTGATGACTTCCAGCATGGGATAGGGTCCCCTGAGCCACTGATCTGAGAAGTGTCCAGCTATCACAAAAGCTTTAATATTGTTCTGCTGTCTTGTATGCCGTTGCTCGGTACTGGCAAGCTTTTGTGTATTTTATTCTGTGAATACTGGATTGTGACTTTGCCAATATTATCTTTTAGGAATGAATATGCAAATAATTAGCCAATCATATGACATCTATATAGATTAATAAAAACTTAAGATATTACACTGTACTTTATTAAACCAATGTAAAGTAATAATCCTGCTGTGGTATCACAGTGTAGCAAAAAAAGTTAAAGTGCTTGAGGCATATTCATTAGACTGCAACAGTTATTTTCTGACACTGCTAGTTAGCTTGTGCTGCAGAGGTATCCCGCTGTCTTGTGCTCTGGTTTCTAATGCTGTTTCTGAGTATTAATATAATCATCATAATCATCATCAGTAGTAGTGGTAGTACTCTACTAAATACCTTTTAAAAAAACATGGGTAACATTTTGAAAAGACCACATACATAGCTGGATCATTAAAACCTGGGCACAAAAGATGATTTGGCCACAGTAGGCTGAGGACTGCTGCACCATGAGTCATCAAACTGTACAAACCTGTTCATTGCTACTCACAGCTAAAACACTGTGTTCTAGTGAGCCAAAGAGATAATGTTGGCCCAAAGAGAAGCCAAGACCTTGGAGTTTAGTAGTTATTCGACTAGTGATTGCTGTAGTGCTGCACTTTTTAATACTGTGGACGATATATTCGTAACACAAGCAAGACTAGAATAAATAGATTGCCCATGGGTGAGGTGATGTACTGTGACTTTTGGCACAGTTTTAGCCACTCATCTCCTAAAGGGCAAAAAAATGCAAACCACCAGCGACAATGATTCTCCTGGCCCTCCATCTTAGAGATCGCTGAGCAAAATGCTGCCACTGACACCATTTCATTCTCTCATTAGTTTTCTGGTATTTGGAAGCGCCTCTGCATATACCTGACACTCTAATGTATATCATCAAGTAAATAAACCACGTCTCTTAAGAAACAATACTCATAAGGACTGAAATAGATACAGAAATATAAGTTAGAATTGTAACATTTGATCTACAGGCATTTTATTATATGTAGAAAATGTATTATTTTATTTTATAGGTATGTGACATGTCTGAATATCTATTGGGTGTTGTGACATTAGTTACCTTGAATAAGCAGCTTTAAATACAGCACCTGCATTATGCATGATCTGCAGGATACACGCAATATGTGTGTGCTGAAAGTCTTAAAGCTTAAATTCGAGGCCCCTTCACTGGAGGAAAACATGGACGGACAAAAAAAGCTAAAGCAAACCTCAAAACTTATGTTGGCTGAAGTGCAAGTTTATTAAATTAAGATGGGGGAGCTGGAACTAAAAGTGCCTTTTTTAATCCAAAGTTCACCCATTTAAAGCCTCACAATGGACTGTTCTGAAACCGTTCCAAAAAGCAATTGAGAGAATGCAAACAAGTTGTGCATGCTAGTGACAATGAGAATATAACCAAAGCTGCAAAAATATATCACTATATTAAATAAAACTTAATCCCAACCTACAAGGGAGACTGTGTTGCACGCAAAGAGGTCAAGAATTCAGAGACGCAAATAACAATTTCAGACAAATGGATATCCATGTTTTAAGAAATTAAGTTTTTAGATATAATGTGTAATCAAAGAAATCTTTCTGGCATTACCTGACACAAAAGAAGTAGCTTTAATCTACCCATAGGCCATATAATCTCAATTTCTTTTATAGTGACCAAGACTGGAGTTAGGAGGATTATAACATGATAAAAGTGATGTGGCAAAGAGTTGGACTAGAAGAGAGGGAGAGACAGAGACACACACACACAGTGCCCAAGAAATCTCCAAAGTGGCTTGTAAATCTTAAAACATCAGCACTTTGCTCCTTAAGAATAACTTCCTCCTCAATCCTTTCAAACACAGCTGGGGCATGAGATGCTATTTCCTCAGCCATCATTCCTGTTACCTCTCAAATGGACTGGACAGGTATCTGGCCCGGTCATTAATTGAATATCACTTTCTGTGGTTGGCCATGTCATGGACGTTGCTCCTGTCTCAACACCATACAGCCTCCATTTGTTAAATCACAAGGCAACAATGACAGCAGTAGGCAATAGATAGGAGAGAGGGATGACTGGAATAGTAATACAGGTGCAATCATCCTGTTTGCCCCACAATGCCATTAAGGCTCAATTCTTCACAAGGCCTAATTTGTATGAGGAAAGTAATAACAGTAATGATTTCATGTTTGCCAGAAATCTCTCTGCAGAGTGACGACAGCCAAGGACTACAACCAAAATGGCTGAAATTAAGCAGCGATAATTTGCAGGAGCAGCAACAAGATTTGGCCAAAAGAGACCTAAATTGGTGAAACAATGGGTGGAGTCAGCAACAGAATGAGTCAAATTTACTTTGGATTTGACTTGAAGCCTCTGTAGATAAGCTACTTCAATATTGATCCCTAGCATTTTTCCATGATATTGCCTGATGACTGCCACAGGTTATTTCACTATGAGAGGCCAAGAAAATGGGAAGGGAAAGAGAAAAAGATTGCAACCCTGAAAGCGTTTCAGTGGCTTCAGGGCTCAGGAAAGCACTGAGAATGATATTAATAGAAAAAGGACTGTCATGCATGAAAACCAAACAAGGCTGATTGTATGCAATTCTACATAGACTATTTACAGAAGGCTGAGAATTAGCATGCCACATACATAACAGAAAATGGTCTTTCACTGTACAAATCATGCATTTCCTCTAAATTTACTGAATGTAAATCGCTCCAGGTAAAACATACAGTACCATGTTCTTAGAAATGCAATTAATGGAACAGGACAGAATTCAAATCATAGCTAATCCTTGAGAATAAAACCAGTCCACTAGAGGTAAACTTCCTCCAGCCTGAACTCAGAGACACAAGCCTATTAGCTTTGCTAAAAGCCCAATTATCTTGATTCATCCACAGCGTGTTCCTGTTTAGCCAGGTGTGTGATGGGCTGACTGCTGAGAAGACACAGCTTAGATGGGAGGACAGGGAGATGTTTCTTTTTGCACACTTTGAAAACAGTAAGAAATCATACATAAAAAGCAGGTGGATTGGGGGGTGGTGTTGAGATGTTTGGCTTGCAAGGCAAGCCTTTTGACCCTTGAGAGAGCGAGCCAAAGGCAATTGAAGTGGAAAAAGGGGACAAAAATTGTAACGTAGCGATATAATCAGACATGCTTACAATGCTAGTCAGCTAATCACAGTAAATCCAAGTGCTGTGATTTGCTTTTTCAGTACAAGAAATGGTTGGTCTGAGCCATGTGTTAAAGTATACTTGTGAGCAGGCCCTTGGACGAAGTGACTCTGGATTCCACCCAAAAAAATAAAAAGAGAAAGCCGAAACAAGATTATGTACTTTAATCAGGCTCCACCAAGGACACGTCACCAAGCTCAATGTCAAAACGATGCTGCTTCAAGTGCTTTGACGAGTGTCGATGATGGACGGGTGAAGTATAAGGAACAGCAGCTCCGGATCCTGGGTTTAGGCATCAGAGGGAATTTATTTATTTATTTATTTATTCCAAAAAAGGTACGAGTGATGCAGCTGCCTGACTCACTCTGACCACAGTCCAGGCCAAGGAAGGAACCATCCTGCAGGATCCAAAAACTTTAAAGCAGCTAAGGAGAACAAGGGCATGACACAGGGCATCTCAGAAGACATTAATCCAGTTAATAAGAAGGGATTCAAAGATGATTAGTTGAAGCAGGAGAGGGAAAAAAAGAGAGGGGGAACAAGTGAAGAGGGTAAGCATAAGGATGTGAGAACATTGAAGAGGTTAAAGAAAGACAGTGGTCTGTGAAGAGGGCTGAGTAGGACTGAAGGAAAGGGGCGGGTAGTGATGAAAGGAGGAGAGTCTCGTGACATGAAATATCTTTAAACAGGGGTTGTCATATCCTCTTTCTTTCTCCACTCCCTCTTTTCCTTCTTCCTCTTTCCCATTCGGAGACCCATCGGAGTGTGTTAATCTCCTTCAAGGTTGGGTAATTACAGCAAAAAACCCAAAAACCTCTCAACAGAAAGCACTCTCTGGTTATTATTGAGGGTCGATTGTTGATTCCCCTCTTCATAATTGGGCTACTGCAATTAATATTGCCTTAAAGCTTTAATATTGACAGAAAATGCACTACCAAAAATCATTCAACATTGGCGGATGGTTAAAAGCTCTGACTTGCAGAGAAAACCATGAGCTTCCTGAGTAAACTGATTTCCCTCTCATTATCCCACCTCTTCATTTCAGCATATTTCATGTCATTTTTATTGTTTGAGAAATTTCAACAAAAAAAAAAAAAGGAGGGGGAAAAAAGGCCCTTGAGCCACAACCAAATATTGACAAACACAAACCACACCTGTTCACTTGTAGGGGAACTTAAATGAAAGCTACAGCCAATGTCTCAGCAGTCGAAATTTCTGCTCCCAATCCACTTTGAGCCAAACTGCTGCTATCTTGTCAAATTTATTTCTCTCAGCTGCAAAATGGGGATACTGGAACATCATATGAATAGCTGCAATGAGCTATCTCATATTACAATGACAAAATGCAGTGTTTTTGCAAGTCTTGTTTACAGAGAAGCCTGGTAAGCAAAAATGTATTTTTCTACCCCTAGGAGAATCCAAATATACACAAGAATGCTTTACAAAAATGAGGCAAGAGATATATAAGAGGGCATGAGCACTGTTTGGCAAAAACCGACTCACTGTTAAAAGAACATGTAATAAGTTTATTCAGTGTCCTGGGTCTGGCTGAATATGTGAATGTTAGCTCTGAAAGCATGACAGTAGGTTCTGACAGGGCTACACACTTTATGTAAACAATAGCTTAGCCATAAATAAACATAATGAACAGAATTAGGAATGTGTCCATGCCAACTTGAGCCTTCTGCATGTGTGGAGAAATGGCAAGATCAAAACATGCTGAGCTCTAAAAAGGCTCTTCTTCAAACCCTTTGGAATGCTTCATTTATAACACAATCACTTTGTCCCACTGGTCTCATTGTAGCAAAAACCCATATTCATTTAAGTCACTCAAACTAAGCAGTTTTGGTTCAGGATGCTACTGCATAAAGCCTCAATCCCCCTTGTTGTCCTGGGGCCCTACTGGACCACCAACGCAAAGTTTTCTTTAATGAGTGTGTGTGTGTGTGTGTGTGTGTGTGTGCATGCATACACACACCCTCTGAGTCCATTTCATTACAACAACCTTGTTTTCTTGTAGAGACGCCTGACACAGCAGTACCACTGATGTGTTCCATATCCACAGCCGCAGGGACAATAAAGAGAGGGCAATGAGAAAAGAGGAAGAGAGGGAAGGAGATGCAATCTATCCTACCTAGCCTCAGCCTACACACAGACAAAGACCAACCACAACTTCAAACGAGAAAGACAAAAAAAAATAAAAAAATTGCCAAGCTCTCAGCTTTTCTCGAGATGGTCTCTACGGGTTAATTAGAACACCAGGTCCCACCTCATCTGCCTTCAATTTGCATACTATGCATTCACACACACAGATACAACCAACTGCCCTGTGCTCCATTAACACAACACACTCTCCACTCACACACACACACACACACACACACACACACACACACACACACACACACACACACACACACACACACACACACACACACACACACACACACACACACACACACACACAAATCAGGCTGTGGTTGATCTGTGCACCGGTGCCTGTGGCAAACTAACATCAAATATAATCACTGTCTGTCTGGTTTACTCAGGCCCCATTCTGTCGTCTCTCCTCTCGGCCCTGTCCGCACTCAGGTTAGCTCAAGTCAAAACCTTGTGGTTAAAGTCAATCTGTCTCAATGCTGTAAAGAGGGTCGGAAACCAGTAGTGAAATTGTCATCAGAGGTGTCAGGAATGTGCCTCCTTGCTGCAGTTAGATTTAACATGGCAGGATCAGTGTGCTCACATCGCTGGCAAGATTTCTTTTTTTTGTAAATCCAGACAAAAGTTCACCTGCGCACCACCTTCAAGATTTTTAGCTCTCTCTTTCACCATTTTGAGAAAAGGAAGACACAGGTGGAGAGTATCTGTGAGAAAAAAAGAAGGAAGCCAAGAGCAAGAAAGACGAATAGCAACACACTGACTATGAATGTGATAGATTCAGAGAAGGGGAAAAGAACACAGCCCCTTCTTGGCTCCAGCAATACATCACGTTTATATGGGGAGAAGAGGCATTTGTGTCTCCTAAAAAGGACCCAAATAGGTAGGAGTGAGTGTAAAAGAGAGAATGGAAGAGAAGGTAAAATAAATATGTTACAGAGATAGAGAAAAAGAGGACAAGAATGACATCTGGCCAGGCAACTTCATACATCTGGCAGGGGTGACTTGTGGAACCATAATGAAAATGCAGGGCGAAATCAGAATCTGTGTGAGAGGCCTACATCCATCAAAGAACTCCCATTGAGGAAAGGAAGCTTCAATGATAACGGCAAATATGTGGCTATTCTCAACCGGAACCAACAGCTTTTTATGTTATCTCCCCTCATTTCTGAAGGATTGTCATTCCTGTTGACTGCATCTTTACCTCTACTAATGAACTGCTAACAAGTACAGATGTTGAAGGTGGAAGAGAGCTGGCCGTGTCGTGTAGCTGGCTGTGTCGTGTAGCTTGCAAGGATTGGAACATACCCTGACCAGAGCCAGAGAACAAAGTAAGGCCTTTTTCAGTTGTATGCAGCACAGACTAAAATATGTCCACAGGAAGCCAGACCTAGGACACCATAGATCAGAGATGTGAAAGGCAGCAAAATAAATCCTGATCTGTAACCCAGGCTGCAGTTTGCTTGTGAAACAAGTGCCTGAGAAACATGACATCATGGTCTTTGCTGGATGATAATACTACAAAACAAATGTATCTTGAGCCCTAACTTTTTCTTGATTTCATGCTGGATATCTAAGTCTTCCTTTAAATGAATGTCAGTGTCGGGATGAATGTGAGTAAATAAATTCAGGTGCCTTTTTCACCACTTGGAAGCTTTATGAAAACAGTTTTATGTCAGTTGGCAGTATAGTCATCACTCTGATAGTTTAATAGGATGTACAGTAGTTGTAACTTGTAGTATCTAAATGAGACCTACCTTCTCTTTCCTCTGTCGGCATGCTTCCTCTGCTGAGACCAAGGTTTTGTAGTAGGCGCTGCGCTCTGCTGTAAAGTGGACCTTGGACAGAGCATTTTCTACCAGCGCCACTGACAGATTCACACCCTCAATGTGCAGCCAGCCAATGAAGTTCCCTGCTTTGTCCATGCTCTCCACTTCAACTTCCACCTGGAACAGAGGAATAGAGGGGAGGGGAGGAAGGAGAGGAAGAAAAGAGGCCCAGTTAATGTTCTGTATCCAAGATTAGGTCTGAGAGGCAAGAGAGGCCCGTGAGCTATGTTGCTCAGGTAGGACACACACAGATCCTTTTTCATTCCTCTGTTGTGCATTTCCCACTCTGGTCTCGGTCAGCAAGGCACACTTTTTTTTTAACACAAAAAACCAGTAGTGGCCTCTTGTCTTAGTGTACACTGAGGCCAACTTGTGCTTGAAATTCTCAATTAAGTGCTACAGCTTTCAATAGGAGCAACTCCTATGTCTATTTGCAAACAATAATACTCTTAAGTGTAGAAATCCCAGAGTCTGCACAAACAGTGGCTTTAAATTAGTGTTGCATATGCATAAATATTGCCATCCTACTTTTTTGTAATGTAAATCATTTGCAATTAGTGACAGCCAAGTTGCAATTCCCTTAAGTTAACAAATGAGGGCACTGAAATAGCTAACCCTGCTGACAAGGTAGGAAAGATCTCACAACATTTCCCATGATGGACTATAACCAAATTCTGCCTATTCAGGCCAATTATCTATTCATTACATTTTGTTTCATAAGTGATGGACGATGAGAGGTGAGGGGTGGGGTTTGAATCTACCGATTTTTTTCCTACTCTAAAGCCTCAGTCAGCGAGAAAGTGAGAGGGCAGGTGTGCTGAAGAGATAGGGAGAAGTCAAGCGATTAAGACTCAGGCTACTTAGCCCTGCAGCCACAAGGGAAATCTGAGGGGAATTAAGTATGTAAACTGCTCTGCCTTGTTCTCAACTAATGTAAAAAGCTTTTATTAATGAATGTATAATCTCTTCTATTATTAAGCACAAAATTGACAACCTAGGCATACAGCAGCGAAAATACATATATTTCAACTTTCTGGATCCAGTTACCATTTGGATCAAGCCATCACTATCGAAAATGACTAAAAGGTGTATAACGTTCTGTTGTAACAACACTTGTTAAAAGTGGCACATCAATGCCACAATGGTTTAGTAAAAAACAAATGACTGTGGTTTGTGTCCCAAATCATGTACAAAAGTTTTCTGTTAAATAATAACCTTAATTACTGTAGTTGTTTCTAACATGTAATAAAGTACTGTAAAGGCTCCATAAAAGACAAAAGAGCAGCTGGGACATTTGTCTACCCGCCTAGGTCCTGACTGTGATACAATCTAAGTTCACTCATAGCTTATCTGCTTTCTCTTACTCTGCTTCTCTCTTCCTCTCCGCTATCTCAGATACTCACCCCATTTTATCTCTCTTTGTCTCTAAGTGCAGAAGCAGTTACATAACTAGGCTATTAGAGCACCACTGGTCCTCCGAGCACCCAAATGTCAAATGTGGAAGTGGGCAAGTGCTGGAAAAAGGCTAGAATGGCTTCAACGAACTTAACTGTCACAACTACCACTAAGGCAGCAAATGCAAAACAAAAATAAAACAACACTGACAACTAAAAACAACACTCCTAGCTGGGAAAAATAGAAAGCTCCACTTCCGGACTAAATCTGTTCCACAAGGTGTTATAAAATTTTATGCAAAAATCAGAACGATAAAGTCTGCACACTGAAAGCTCCTAAACCAAAAACTATTATCGCCACAAAAAAGGAGGATATACAGAGATAACTCCAGCTGCCTTTGTAGAATTAGTGAAAGACTTCTGGTTACCCATTTTTATTCTGATCAGCCTTCTGCTTAGCAGGGGAGGTCCAACGATCATGGTAATACAAGATTCGAACATAGTTCATAGGGGTAAATTACACACTCACAAAAATTTCATGTTTATTTGTTTCCATATTGCTGATAACTTACAATCCTTCTATTAAAGCTAAAAAAAAGCTCTACAAATCATTCCACAGAGAGAGTTTGGGTGCAGAAAGCTATCTTGAGGTGAAGGATATATTCTCTCTCTCTACCCGTATTCCTGTATACGTTTTCTTGAGGAAAATATAATTCTCCAGCCCACGTAGCAACTAGATAAATGTGAATGTCACTACTATGTGGAGAAATCACACAGCGGGACAAGTCAGATCAATCATGCTTTTATGAGGTCCGATGTGAACATGTGCCATCCAGATATAACAAGAGAGAGGTAAAGATATGGTGAGGGACTTGTTAAAAGTTAAATTATTGGAGACATGTGGTAGACTAATTTGTTGTATTATGATCGAAAGACTGTGTTTCTCCCCCGAACACTTATATGGGAAACTTCATTTACCACACATAGCCAACATTATGGAAAGAAAATTAGCCTGCTACTGACAATGGCACAATATGACTAGAGGCTTAGAGTAATACAAGTGTTGATACAATATGTCACACTTGTTTGTCCAGTGAGCAATCATTGCCAGTAATGAGAACTTCTCACGTTCTCTGTCTTGGTGATTCCTATTCTGCTTTTAGATTGTTTTAACTATTTCATATGATTTTATTTATTTTTAAAACATTACTTTTATCTATTATTCTGCAGTTGTTGAGGTGTGTCTGTAAGTAAGTTATAGCCTCTGACTTTCAGATATATGATAAGGGCACTGCTAATATATGTCAAGTTATTATCAGCATGTGTCATATTTTTGACATTATACAGAAAAAATAATTACTCAAGGAAATAATCAATAGGTTAATCTATTATTAAAATAATCCTTATTTAAGGATTATTGCAACCTAAGAGGAATCATTTCCCTCTCTGTTTCCTTACTTTGCATGAAGAAACAGTGCCACCCCAGAGCTCAGGAGCTTGATCTGAAGACTGAATTTCAGAGTTTTACAAATATATACATGTGGAATTTGAGTTCCTCCTCCCTATAAAGTAAATAGCTTTGGTCACAATGTGGAGAGGACAGGGGAGGCGGAGTGGAAACTGCTTTGAGTAGAGCCCAGATGGTTCCCAGTGGAGGCCTCCTCCGAGCCAAGATGGCTCCCGCCGGAACACAAATGGGCTCTGGTAATCTCATAAATGCTGGGATTGTGTTGACACAGTGGACAGAAAAGAGCAAAAAGGCAAAATACACATACACGAAAAGCTGTGCATGTGTGCGTGCAAGCACATACACATGCGCAATCATTCACAAGTACAAAAGACAAAGCCATTTGGTACCATTGAAGTGAAACCTGGCCCAAGGGCATGTTTTAAAACTGCAGCAGATTTAATTCACTTAGCTGTTTGACAGTGAACAAAAAATAAATAAAACAACAGACTGCAGTAGGTGACACGTCATGTCAGAGGAAAATGAAAGAATACAGAGGGCTGGCAATTTAAAAATTGGCAAGCAATGGGATTTCCTTTTATCACCACATCCAAACGAAGCACATTCTGAATACCTGGTGGGGGGGAAAGCAAATGGATAAATAACCAAAGGTTACGGAGAACAGGGTGTGTCCAGTTATGTGTCCAAGCCATTTAAGAACCCATGAGGTCCAACCTGGCACACAGATTAGAAGCTCAATTGAAGTACTGCTTCATGCAAACATTATGTGCTACGCATTCTCTAGCAGGCATAATACATAATGCAAGGCACAGAGAAGATGAATCTGTCAGTCAATGCTTTCAATCATCACTGATGGAAACTCTGCCGCTATTGCATTACTGCATATTCCAATTACTGAGATCACAGTTATCACCATAGAGATTTAAGTTTGCATGAGTCAAATTACCAGTTGTGGTCGTAAAAGTTTAAAGGCAGAGGCTTTGATGGTAGCATACATTGCATTTGTTCAGAGTGTATTCCAGGATGCTGGTGTGACAGTCAGAGACAGACACAGAGAGTGAGTGAGTGAGTGAGTGAGTGAGTGAGTGAGTGAGTGAGTGTACTTGACTGTCAAATAGGGCCCTATAATGTGCAGATGCAAGCAGTGAACACCAGGAAAACAAACTGGCAGGTGGAGATGTTTTGGCATGTCTTCATTCATTCTCATTAAGCAACAAGGAGGCGGCTGCTTTTATGGCTAATGTACTCAGCCACTTAGCTGGGCTCTCTCAAGTCTTTGTGTGTCTGTGTGTATACAATGAAATCAAAGTGAAAATATCAACAGTTTTTAAGCAGGAAGTCAGATGATGCAGGAGATCATATTTATGTAGTTGTGTTTGTGCGTGCTTGAGTGCACTTCCCTCTGTGTATTAGAGTGTTAAGGGATTAAGTGGTCATCACATTAATGAATATGAATGTAATGTGTGTCAGCACACACGGCTGATAAGACAAGGTAACGGGAGGCCAAAAGTAACTTACTGTAACAGAGTACCAGCATCAGTTTTTTCTTGCCATCTGTCATATTATCTGCTCATCTTTCTAATCACCCTGACTCAAAGACAACAAATAAGACGGGCAGACAGACAGAAAGAAAGTCAGAAACGGAAAGAAAGACTTGAGTCACTCCCACCTACAGCCCTTTGCTCTTCCAGTAGAATAAGCCATTTATCAAACTGAGCCTTGGAGAAGATTGAAGGAGTGATGTGGAGGGGTGTGTGTGTGTTCCTTTGTGGTGTGCTGTGGCAAAGAGATCAAACCTCTCCTAAGCAATGAATGATCCTAAGCCCTAGATTGAGGTGCCAAGTGGGGAGAAGGGCAAAAATAGGGAGAGCAATCACATAATCTCTATGCCTTAATTCATATTCCTAACCTTCGCTATTCACTTAACAAAAATCAATGGCTCTGGGCACTTTATTCAGAGTCATGAATGTCACATGAAAAGGACAGTGTGTCCTTCTCATGGGCACATGTAGATTTAAGAAGAAGCTGAGCATTGAGGGGTCAGCCTAAGCCCGGTCTTGCGTGAAATCTCCATTTGGGAGTATAAATGGTCCCATCCAACAAAAATCTTCTCTAAATATTGCCCTTCTTGCTGGCTTATATGGATCATTTTTCTAAGTGGACACACAGAGTTCAGTTAAATGATACACTTGATCTCCCCCAAGCAAGATGTACATCCACAACTTTAAATCAGATTTCAACCAAAAATCAATATCTCGTAAAGATTATTCCTGTTGGGTGGAGATAATTAATGAAAGCTAAATTGTAAACTGAATCAAACTGTCCAGGGCGACAGATGAGCGGGGAGCAAAATAAATAAATGGACAACCACTACTAGGTAATAAATACACTGTTAGCTGTCATGGCTTTTAGCAACTCTTGTCACACTATGTGGAAGGGAACTTGCTTGGCTACACAGTGATTGTGTAATATGCGTGTGTGTGCAAGAGAGGGCTCAAAATCAGTGTTTTACTGTGGGTGTGCTTTAGATATAGAATTATGTGTGTGATTCTCTGTGTGTGCGCGCTGTTAGGTATGTAATTGTTTGCAAGCCGGAGCACAGGAATAACATTTCAGTAGTGCTGTCACTGTTTTGTGAGGGCACCAACAGTGTGGAAAGCGCTAACCAGAAAAAAATGAGGCTACATCCTTATGTGTATGTTGGATAATCTTTGCTCACAAAAAAGAAAGCTAAGAAAAATGACAAGCTGCTGAAAGAAAATGTTCTAACACCCTGAAGCCATTTACGTAGAAGTCAAGAGTGTTGTCATTGGACTGAAAAACACACACAGGCCGCATGCACTACGAGTGCATGTCACCCTCTAAAAAATCTTCCCACAGCCCATTATCAATAGTGCATGCATTACTAAAGGTCCATAAACTGCTGTTAATGGAACATAGTAACACAGCATGGCCAGGGAACAGGGGCATATGCTAAATCCCTCAAAGTAAACATTTGTCATTTGATTATGGTAATAGGAACATTTTCAGGTGTAGTTACCCTGATGCCCTACAGATAAAGAGACCCAACATTAACAAAAGACGCCTCTTTCTTAAGTGCTGCACTTGTTTAGTATCAATCTCCCTCATACCAGTGATTCCTGGGTATAAAATGGCTAAATGTGTTAGTATGTCACTATGGTCGAATCGAGAGGAAAAGGCCCGTCAGTTCTGTGAGAAATCTATAAATATAGAACACCTTTAAAAAGAAAAGAGATAGACACAGAGAAGAATAAATTAATAAATTAAATAAACCGCTATTGATCGCTTAATGGCATAGATCAGGCAGAGATGTAAATGGTGTGTTAATGGGGCCTGTAATTTAACAAAAAAATCTTCACATGGGGAGAAAAGCTACAGCCACTGTTAAAGAGAGGTGAGCCAGCAAACTGATGACCTGTGTGGTCCCCACTACAAAAAAAGGTAATAAGGGCTAGAGAGGGTAAAAGGAGGTCACCAATAATCGAACAGTGGTAAAATGCGGGACGTGAGACTGATAATGTTTTTATTGACCTATTTTTTTTCCAAATAGATATGAGAAAATTATTAAAAATTATTAAATAACAGACATTTTCAGTGTAACATGCTGTTGAAAGACACTGGGTGACCTCAAAAAACAAACAAACAAACAAAAAAAAAAACAGTAGGTGACAAGCCATGTCAGCAAAAAAGATTTGCTCAATCAGATAAAAAAAAATGACCAGAGTAGTCTGCTGGCACTTTAATTTTTGGCACGCAACGTATTTCCTTTTATCACCATGTCCACACAAAAGATATTTTAAAAAACTGGAGGAGATAAGGTGAAGCTTCCAAGTCGGTTATCCTAAACTGGTAGATACCTTTATGTGCGGGTTATTGACTGTGGCTGCTTTGGTGAGCTAGCAGTACAGCTAAGCTGTAGGCCAAGGACCAAACCTCTTGCACCAACCAATTCCGAACTAGGCTGATTCATTAATTATTGGTTCACGGGTTCAGGACAGATAGCTATTTGTCAGATGTTGATCGAGTTATGCCTGGGAGGGGGAGATTGTAAAATATGCTGGAAAAACCATGCTGCATTAAGTGTTTCTCAGCATCCCGAAAATGAGGGATAAGTAGTTCATGTTATGCAAAATACAAGGAATAAAACTGAAAGGGCTGGTCTAAACGAGAGCTTTACACAACTGGTAACTCTTTAAATTTAATAAATGGTTTATAACGCACTATAATGTAATTGTAAGCAGATGTAAGGACATTAAGAGTTTATTAATGTACAGTATTTGTCAGCAATTATAACTTCTCCCATGAAGATATCATTACAACTGTGTTTTACTATATTGTCATTCATGATCTGTTTATACAGCAGCCTCCAGTTCTGGGTGCCCACACGAGTTATAGTTGTTGACAAATACATGAATTAACACATATCTGCTTACAACTACATTATATATTATTATATATTCATAAACATTTATATACTACTTATAGTGTTGCCAAACAACTTTCCATTGTACAAGAACAACAAACACGGTGGAAATGGAGGGCAGAGCTCATGTTAAAAAGAAGAAAGAAGCTCTCCATTTAAAGCCTGGTGTAACATGAGGATTGGCCTCACCTTGGCAGAATATTGCTGTCCATGAGGCTCTCTGCAGAGCTGAAGTGTGTCTCAATCTGGCTGTCTAAACAATTTGGTGGCAGAATGACAGTTTTGGGACCCACACTGCTACTTCTTTACATGCCCACAGTCTACAGTTAAAAAAAATATTTTACTGGCATTAAAGCAAATTAACTAAAGTACCCTCAAGTCTTGCAGATTTGTGCTTTGCCCCGGCCTGTCCACCTGTTTCTGTAAATAGTCCATCTCTTTTAAATTTGCGGAGAAGAAATTCCACCAGTTGCTACACTTATGTAACAACCAAGCTAATAGCATAAGTGGGGAATAAAACAATCAACATTTGTTTTTCAAGAGTTTTGACCAATTTCTGCTAAGGTTGGTGTTGCTAGCAATAGAACAACAACATGCACACCGGACAGGGATATGTTTGTGTGGGTGCCTTTGTGTGTATAGATTCCTAGGGTGATCAATGTGACTCAGGGGGTCCCATGCATCACTGTCAGAGGCAGGCTGCTGTCTGTCGGTGGCAGGGTGTGGAAAAGTAAAATGGCTTCTCTAATGGCCAGGGTCATTAACGGTCAGGCAAACAAGCATGATCTCCACCATTAAACATGCCTGATGCCCATTAATGAGTTTTTCTTTTATCAATAGATAATTGATGTTTGCCCTGCATTACTGTTCTGACAAAACAGGTGAATAAAGGGAAGCTGGTGGAGAGGGTTAAAGAAGAAAGATGGAGAAGCGGACAAGAACAGGCTGAATGAGTCAGATATGCTTCCATTTAATGCACGTGGGAGACAAAATTATTTGGCACTGGTACATGTTTGAATCGGTTATATCCTAGCATCACTTGACTTTCAAGCGGAGATCAAACTATGTTCGCTCTATGCGTCACAGGGGAATTGCTGAGAAAATGGAGAAAAAGTACGAACAGCAGAAATTGATACAAGAACTTAGCTGTTGTTTTTCCTTGTGGTCCTCCTTAGTAAGAGTTGAGATCTTGACACAGGGTACATTAGACCAACTCCAATGAACACAAAAGACAAACTGTTACTGCCGCCACTAAATGCATTGATGTTAGCCATGGTGAACCCTTTGTTGTTGATTGAAGACAACTTTCACGTCTTTTGCCATATTTTCGTAATGTAGCAAGCCAAAGAAGTCTTTGGCCAAATTTGACATAGCTGGAGAAGTTGGGGGGCTTTTAAGGATGATTTCAATGTTTTATTAATAGATTCAATAAAAATGGACATGCATCAACTCACCCTCCAAACAATCGCCCTGTCAAGTCACGGTGCAGAACTCCTCCATCACACTAGACAAACTCAGCAATGGAGGAAGCTGGTATGATGCCTCCTCTGGTGCACTTCGGTCACTCTGGATTTGACGTTGTCGTTGTGTGTCGCATTGCGAGTCACATAAAAAGACACTCTGAAATCCGATTTGAGTGGCCAAAGCGTCTGGACTGAGACGCTTCTGTAGAAATCTGATTTGAATCACATTTCAAACTACCTGTGGCTTGGATCCGATTTGCAAAAATTGCATCTCATGTAGTTTTTTGCTGTCCAGACTTCCTAAAATCAGTCTGGATACAATCTGGATATGCCAAAAAAACGGATTTGGGCAGGCAGTCTGAACAAGGTCTACATGGTCTGTATTATAATTCAGACTACACAGGATGTGTTCTTTAATGAGCATACCCAAGAGTCAGGATTTGTTGTCTAATCATCTGTTTGTCTTACCGCAACAAAAAGAAAAAATACATTATTCAAGCTATATTTATTTAAGTCTATAGTCTAAGCTACAGCAGCATTGAGGAAAAGTATAAGCAAAAGAGTTGAACAGTCTTTGAAAAGGAGGGCTTTGAAAGACTTATGAAGCCTTCACAGAAAATGAATCAAAGCAAAGATGGAGCGAGAGAAAAGGCAGAGGTCAACAGTGAGTCGATCAGAGCAGAAGCTGGCGTCCTCTGCGAATGACCTACAGTAGACTACCAAACTACAGCAATAAATTATGTAGAGATCTGCTGCTGGGGGGGTTTCAAGTCTGCACCAGGCATTTTAAGTGGAGTATTGTCAAAACAAATTTGTCCCTTTGCTAATGACGTACAATCAGAAACAAGTGAATGACTTTGCATCCTTTTATTATCTGGCAGCCGTTTACTGAGAGGTATGGACAGCGGGAGAACTATCCATTAAAGTCAATGAGCTAGTGACTTTACCCATTTTACTCTAAGATTAAAGCTTGCAGTGTTTTCAGCATTGATCAGACACAGTTGTAGCACATTAAAAAAAACCCACTTGAACAAGGTCATAATGAATTGTGTAAAAGGAAAGGGACTCTGGTCGGTACCTGCAGGCATTTGTGATGGTCACTGACCTTCGTCACCTTACTTTTCTGTAACCAACAACAATTAGACACCATAGGGGTTTGACAAGTCACAACATAGTGAAAGCTGTGGCGATGTAATGACCGACTAGATTTAACATCAGTCTGCCCCAATGGATCAATAGTGTTGTGAGGAAGCTTGATCCTTCACCTAACACACTATGCCTTGGTAAGGCCTCCCATTTGAGTCCATTACCTGGATCCCCCTAGTCCTATGATATACCATTAAATCAACATTATTTATACATGTATCCATGGTTACAGGGGTTTGATGGAAGAAGGGGTACAGATCATAAAAACTGCTGAATCTTTAAGATTTAAAGACAAAAAAGAAAAACTGCAATAGTCAGCAAACCTATTCATGCTAAACCTGTCGTTAAATTAGTTTATAGATCCTTTGTTATCCAGATGAAATAATAGCACAGCCCTCACACAGCACAAGAGGTAGCTGAGCAAGAGTAAGGCTCTGCATTGGGCCTTAACAGCCTGTTATTAAAATCAATAACGGCAATAACTACAATCCATCTCATTTTTAAAAGAGGGGCGACATGGCATGCCGGTCAATGAATATTGAGCTACATTTGTAATATTACTAATATCATATAATTCCCTATAACTGGGTAGTGTGAGGGTGCAGGTGGGAAAACACAAATTGAACTGGGCTGTAAGTTATTGGATGACTGTTAAAAACAAATGTCACATAGCTCTGTGAAAGTTATTTTGAAACAGTTTTAATTTTTTGTCAACAACTTAGCTACTACAGATCTTAATGGACACAAAAGGGTGGAAAGCTCAAAATTAATTACGTTGGAATGGACACTGTAATTTGATTTTTAAGCATTTTTTACTTAGATCCCAGAGGTACATTGTGTTCTGGGTTGAGACACCCAGCTTCTTGAGGCCCTAGGGTATTGGAAAGCAATGAGAAGTAAGAGTCCAAATTTTGGAATCGCTGCCTGCAGCAGTGAAATCTTTGTGGGAGCAGTCAAGCCACATTGGAGCACATTTAGGGGTGGTCAAAATGATTGGAGAGGATATTAAGCCACATTATCTCTCAAAATGACAGTGTCGCTTTCCCGCAGATCCATTTACACATATACCTTGGAGTACATAACCAATAAAGCCTGGCCATTATTTTGCAATCACTGAGCAGTACAGCAGCAACAAAGACATGGAGAAAGAGGAAATACAGCACATGTTTTTACTACCAATTTTGAGCACTACTTCAATTGAAGAGCAGATATTAATGTAAGTTAAATGTGAAAATTGTTATTTTGCTCAAATGGCCAACATTGTACACAGTATAGTGTGGTGGACTAATCACATATTAATATACATATTACCATCATATGTATTAATATAATTTATTGTATTTTATTTGTTTTACCATTTATTGTTTTTATAAATAAAAGTAAAAACACACTTAAACCGACATACAGTCGTAATTGGAAGCCTTAACACTGAATGTGAAAATCATTACTGGATTTAGTCAACAAGTCATAGTGAGACAGAAATATTCTTCTCGCTTTACTACTGTACAAAAAGTGGGTGTTTCTTTTTAAATGTTACCAATGGGTACAGGCAGCCATACTGGTGGGGAAAGAAAACTACACAGAAATTGCCTCTACTCTCTGTAATTATTAGCATGATGTAATTTATGAGGTGGACGACTCTCATTAACAACACACTTAACTATTCTCATCTAAATGGGGCTTATGACTGTACTGGTGATAAACACATGTAAAAATGGAAGCCAGGAGTCTGTACCTTTCTGCTTTGTCAAATCTCTCTGCAGTGATACTCTAGAGTGATATCCACCACATGTGCAGCTGTTTCTTTACTCATGCTCCACTTGCAACAGCTTTATGAATCAATTTAAGATTTCATAATGGAATTTTAAATATTTATGATGCTGTGGCTGCAATGACCAAACTACGGTGGTGCGCCATAGATAGCCCTATGTAAGGCTAGGGGTTACAGGATTCCTTCTAGGACATTTCAGTGCACTGACAGCTGTAGCCGATGAGGGCATTAAAGAACCGAGCTGCAGTCTTATCAAAGACAGAAGAATGAAGAGTAAGGACTGATTGGCAACATCAGAAACTAGAAAAACGCTAAAACTATTTTTTTTTTCTTCCATTCAAAAGGAAAATGTTCCCAAGGGAGGAATTGGGCACAACACTCACAGACAGTAATTATGATGTGGCTCAGTTCATTATTCACTGTAGACTTACAGTATCTACTCAAATTTCCACTTACTCCAATAGAGATTTCATTGACAAGTAATACCTAAACACAAGGATTCTGTCCATGGAGAAATAATTTTTAAGTGTTCAGGCCTCAGGGGCAAAAGATAGGGGGTGAAAGCCAGAAGGGGCACGGGACAATCATGGCCAGGCCATCATCATTTGTCTCCACCTCCTTTTCTATCCTCTTTCACCAGTTGACACGGCAAATGGCATAGCAGGCCTGTGTCACTCAAAAAGCCATTTCTGTCCTCCCAGACCCTGCCTGTGCTGACAGAGTGAGAGAATGAGGGAGAGGAAAAAGGGGAGGAAAAGAGCCGACAGAGGCATTTTTCAACATGGCTTTTTGTCAATTTCTGTGTGCTTGTCAAAACGAGAGGCAGTGCCCAGTTCCTCTATCGGTTGGAGAGTTGAAGTTTGAGTGTGGGAAAAGTGGTGGAAACTAGCTACTGAAGAGCTACTCCGTGTTGGTATAAACTAGTAGTACAGTAAAGAGTTGACACTGGACCGGTACAAAAAACAGATCCAGAAGTCTAGAAGCATATGTCTCCTGGTTTTAAGTGGAAAATGATGTACAAGACACTTGTGTGGCATCTAAGAGGGACACTAAGAGAGCATAATATAGCCAGCTAAAATTAATCTTTCATGCCAACAGGTAGTCAGAGATCATATAATAGGAAATGATGATCTGACCCCCGTCAGCAGCATACAAGATAAAAACCTTGAGACAAATCATCCCATGATCATTCTTCAATTTTAGCAAACCAATTCAACCTCTCCACACGTTCAATCAAATAAATGGCAAATGACGATCAACAAATGAGATAGGGGATTGAGATGGTTGGTGTGTGGCTGTGTGTGTGAGAAAGATATGAGAGGGGGACTGATTGAATCAAGTCATGCCTACTTAGGAGCCATGCAGTTAGTCTGTGGCTGCACTGCAAATGACAATTCACTGACAAATATGATTTGCCCTCTATTTTCTTTGTTCAACTGCAACCCATTTTGACAAGTCTGGCTGTACTAGTACGTACTCATGGTAGTTAATCTAATCAGTGTGGTGTCAAATAAATGGGATTTCAGCCACCTTGCACCTTATTTAAGAGTGTTTTTTGGGCTTTAGCTTTGACCGCATTTTGGGTTATGACATGCTAATGCCATGACTACATACAAAATACAGTTACACACACACACACACACACACACACATAACTGAACCACACAGTAATACATACTACACAAGTACAAGAAGATTTCCTATGTTGCATTCACTTAACTGAAATAATGTCCATGGAAAGGCAAGTTTTGCTTCTATCCTTCATTGTTAATATTTCAAATGAGCCTCCAACCCACATCAAAGTTTCAAATGTGACACCTTCAGTTTGTTATCACTTTTCTCTGTGACTTTTTTCCAATCATCCCTTTCCTCAGTTTTTCTTCTGTGATTCGAGGGGGGGGGGGGAAATCAGTGCCAAAAACAAGACTGGGCCTCCAAACACCTCCATAATGAGGAGACAAGGGAGAGGAATGGGGCTAACATTTGTGGAAGGAGATTGAGAGCAAGTGAGAGAGAGAGAAGTGCAAGTAGAAAAGCGAGGGATGGGAGGAGGAAGACTTAGAAAACTTAGAAGAGGCCACAAATGACGAAAGACTGTTGAAGGCGAAAGTTCTCTTCCTCATTCCTCCTCCTCTTTCTGCCCCAAAAGACTATGGAAACGCAGATGCTGCTAATCAGCACTACCTCCGAGAGGACATGCTCTGACTAGAGAATCAGCACAGAGAGAGATGGAAGATGCAGGACAAGCAATGAAAGAAGCCGAAAAGTGAAGTTTCATTTAGCTATTCATTTATCACACAGTAAGGCTGGGCTGTATGACCTAAAATTTATATCAAGGTATAATTTAAATTTCAGACAGTAACAATACATATTATGGTACTTAAATTTTCCCTCAATCGACATGATTTAAACGCGTTACAAAACTTCAGGAGAGAAACTGCAATGAAGACAACAAATTTATTCAAAATACTTTTAAGCTTTTAAATTACATCAAATACATTCTTTCCACAGCTGGGTTGTCTTAGCATAAGGAGAGTGATGAGTCAGTCATGAATCAGTCAACTATGTCAGTGTTGCGTTATTTATTTTTACAGCATCTCGAGGGCTAGGGCTTGTGTCAGTGCTGCAGCACATTCTTAACCGTTCCTTGTACTCGTGGACAACCCATGCAGGATTGTGACGCATGTGCCAAAAGACCATGGCTCATTCACAGCTCAATTCATTATAATACTACCCAGTATAATATGCAGCAAGGTTGAGTCATTCATGAAAGAACATGAACAAAAGGGCATCAAACACATCCTTAAAGGGTATTTTTAACCCTGGGCGCTATTTTTCTATATTTTGGGGTCAAATGACTAATAGGTGCAAAAAGTTTTGGTCCAGTAGATCACCTCAGCCAGCAGCAGCGAAACAGGCTGCAACGTAATCCTCGGGGGCAATTGGGCCTATCAAAAGTATGTACACTAAGTATGCTTGTTTTTGCCACTGAGAGGCTCAGATTGTTATTCTAAGTGTCTGACACAATTATAGCAAGTATCCCTACAGAGATAGACCTTTGTTAAAGATGGATGCATTTATTATATTTTGTTGTTTAAAATTTGGGTTTGGTCTGAGGCTACTGCGGTCACCATCTTTGGCAAATACTGTTACTATGGTTACAAGTGTTCTCGTCTATCACAACATTAGCTGGGAACTGACTTTTTATCTGATCATATAACAGAATGTCCATTCAAATATAATCCTACAGGCTAATGTACAGAATAATGCAATGACAAAGCCAGTGTTGTGAAGATTGTCAAGCACTTGTACACAAGTGTAAATGCATGACTAAACACAAATATGTAAGTGTAAAAACTTAGCATACTTATACTGCATCAGATAAAATCTCTTTAACAGACACACAGTCACAGCATGTGATCATGTATTTGATACCATTTGGCTTACGACAATTGTGCTTCCAAATAGCATGGATGACACTCACTTCAAAAAACAGGCAGTGGTACACACGCTCTTCAAATTCAATTTTAAACAATGTGGCCACAGGCAAAGGCAGACAAACCCACTACTGTATCATGGAGTTACAAGCTACAACAAATGTTGTGGCCAGCTCAACAGTCATGCTGCCCAGACTCACTGCCTGAATACCCATGGCCATCTTTTAAGAAGTAAAACCCTACACCACAGGTTGCTGTCTGAATGAATAAGTGGACAGCTCAATTGTTTCCTCAAAAGAAGATTCAAACCAATGTGTCTCAGTGGTTTCATCAGTTTTCTGTCATGTATTGCTGTGCACAGCTGAGCCACTAACAAATGGATGGCAGAACAGTGATAGACAACAAGAAAAATCAAATGGCACTCTCTTGAAGAAGAGTGTCTCGAGAGTAAAGTCAGCAAAGCCATCTCCAGACAAAACCTGCATATTAAAATGTATATGCAGGCACTCAAAGTTTTGCTAGCACTGTGTTTAACTACAAAACAACCTGAATGAACTTACAGCACATCTGAGTCAACACACAGCAAAATATCAAACATCTGTATCTATCAGAGCAATAACATGGAATCACTACATGTGTTCACTAAGGGACAGTGAACACATGGGCAGTATTGAGGCAAAACAGGAATAATGTATTTCACAATAACAATTCAGTTACTTAGATTACATGTGAAACATCCTAATTTGACTGGTTAAGAGCTTCATGAATTTTTGTTCAGATATTACAGGAGGCTCCCATAAATCATGACCATTATGGAGAGGTAGTACAGAGGCAGGTTACTTGCTGGATTTTCAAATACTAAGATAACTATTTTCATTTGAGCACTATTGCAGCAATTACAATCAATGCCATTGGTTGTTGGTTACCTCATTGTTTGTTATTGTCAGCCACTTTAAATTAAAAATGGCAAAATGAGCCATTGAAATACAGCAATAGATGTCAAGTCAAAATTATAATTTTCAGCAGGATGTCAAACAATGAGTGGCAGGAAAATGAAAGTGAAATCAATGTCTGCCTTGGGAAATTACCACTGTTCATCCATGTGTCAAGCCTTGTGTGTGTGTGGGGATGGAAAAAAATAACCAGGCCACACACCACTAAACACAACCAGGGTGCAAGTGACCTAGACAGATGCCATCAGTGAGAGAACTGACAGAGAATAGAGAGAGCACAAGTAGGAGGCCTGAGTGCAGCATGGATCTATAAAATATCTACCAGTAAACAATGATAGAATAACAAGGAACAAAAGCACAAGAGAGATAATGTAGATAAAACATATGGGATGCACTTAGCTACTACATGTAAAGATGACAGCTTTTTTAGCTTTTTTTAATTTATTTTTTGGGGGCTTTTTGCCTTTATTCGATAGAACAGCTGCAGAAATAGACATGGAATGTGGGTGAGAGAGAGGGGATGACATGCAGCAAAGGGCCACAGGCCAGACCCTAACCGGGCCGCTGCGGCAAGGACTCAGCCTTGTACATGGGGCAAACGATCTACCAGGTGAGCTACCGGGGCACCCCGAGATGACAGTTTTTAATGTGTTGTGGAAAAGCAATGGAATTTCTCTATGTGTATGTTTTAAATGTTAAAGAGCCCTGTGGATTAATAGCTTCACACTTCGTTGAGCCTCTTCCCTTGATATCATGTCACTAATAGACCTATTCTCTCGCACAAATACAAAAAAGTGGCATTTATACACAGGTGCTTAAAACCCTACCATCTCGAGACCTGAACTGTAAATGATTTTTTATCACAAAATTGCATTTGCCTGTGAAAAGCACAAAAAACATAAGCATGTCAGCACACTACTGGAACACTGAGTATCAAAACTGCAGCCGATTGACTTTTTTAACGTTCGGCTCAGCAAAAGTAAACAAAAAGTGCTAGCTCCCATACAAATCATGCTTCTTCCATGCTGTGCGGATGTGCCAGTAACCATTACATAGCAGTCATCAGATTCAAATACAAAGTGTATAAGTTTACAGCACATGCATCAACACACACGCAAACTCATTTCAGCTAGATGTCTACCCTCTACCAGTCACTAATTTCCTTTCCTACCCCCTGCTCGAGGCAGGCCAACCATACCAATTTTAATCCCCAAAGCTATGTAGAAGTGCTAACATGTGAAAAGGGATTAAAGGTAAAATAAGACTGTGTGTGCATGTGTGTCTCAGATATGCCTGCATTAGCAAGATTTCATACAACAGCTAGATGTAGAATAAAGGAACTTTCATGTAGCAGGCTCAGGGCATTTGGTCAGGTTTGTTTAATTCATTCCGTTTCCAAGTAGTATGTATATTTCATTTTGGATCACTTCCACTACTTAATATTCAATTCTTGTCGCATTCTTGCCACTCATACACGTGGCAAAGAGAATAACAATTACTGTCAGTTTTTTTAAACAAGTACAAGTTTGTGAGCTGTACCTCACTGGTGCCACACCTCTCTTCACGGACACCACTATTTTCCCCTATGTGCGTTCACCCACTCAAACACATGTTGCCGTGCGTTGTGGTACTTTGGAGAACTCAATCGACATCCTACCCTTAGCTCCCCTTAGTGACTGTAAGCTGACTGTGTGGGAGGACTGGCTCTGATCGAATGGACTGTTGTGTTATTGACTTCAATTTAGAAAGTGCTGCTTGCTGCTCTCCCCCCCCCCTTTCATAGCCGGGACCCTGCTGGCCCCTTAGCCACAGCCCACCTCAAGGGAAAATCCCTGATTGCACTGCTACGGAAAACACATTTAAGCAAGGTCGCAGCTCCTGGAGTGGGGGGGAGAAATATCCCCCATGGAATAATGACCCATATTCCATTTTCATCTTTCTTTGCAATTGTATCCCAAACATATGTTACTTCCTTCCTCAAGTCTTCCCATAGTAATTTAGCAATAATGTCAAAATCCACTCCGGTGTCTGTTTCTCAACCTCCAGCCCTCCATTGTCTCCTACCTGCTTAGGTGGACAGTTGCTGAAGTGTTGTATTGTTGGAGGCTGCAGGTACATCGGCACCCAACATTTGATGCTGGCTGCGCTCATAGATTAGACACACTTAGCTTGGCTTCTCAAAACCCCAATATGGGAAAAAATGGAGACAGAGAAACAGCGGATATTACACAGGAAAAATAACTGGCAGGGAGGTGAGTAATCGCATTTGAGAATAGCAACACAAAACGCATCTCCTGAACGCACACACATACAAACTCCCATCCCTTCTCTGCTGCATATACAAGTATAATGTTAGTTCATGCCACAACAATGACCCTTCATACCTCCTTAAAGTATACTTGACTAGTGTGTGTTTCTCATTATTATGCTCACATCAGGGAGCAGATAGTTAATTTGAGAACAGATAAGGTAGACAGGCAACTATCAGTAATGAAATCCAAATTGGAGGCATATTAGAAAAACGTTCTGTCCACTCCCTACCTCCCGTCTGCTTTCTAACATTGGAAAGTCATTGGAAAGCAGTTTGCAATATTGTGTGTCTGTACCAAGATATCTGGCACAAGGCAAAATACACAGTAAGATAGATGAATAGGCTTACAAACACACAAACACAGAACTGTAAAACAAAGATTATTGGCATGCACACACACACACACACACACACACACACACACACACACACAATCTATATCTGCTGGACAGTGCTGCCGTAATCTGGGTGTGGCCAGGTGGATTTGAAAAGATGAAAAGCTGTTTCATTCTATTCTTCCATCCCTGGGTCTGTGCAGTAACAGGCCTCAGTTGGGCTAATCCTCCCCTACATGAAGCTTGATGGAGATTCTGGGATTAACAGTTTCATAGAAATAACACTATAAAGAAGGTAATTGTTGCTGTGATTTTAGGGAAAGGAGGGTATTTGAAGGTCAGGGCATCAGAGTGGGATAGGAAAGAAAGGTGGACACTTTGAGTATAACAAAAGATCTGGGAGGAAGTTAAATAAATTCACCACCTTGGAGATGGCATGGTGGTTTAAGACGGTCTACAAGTAGGGATTTCATATTAATATCTAGGGAGATGTGCAGTTTTAGAGGCAAACTAAGCTTTTTGTAGTGCTACATGTTTGATACAATTACCTCTAGCAGCAGGCTTTTCATACTTGTCACTGTATAAAGGCTACACAAAAAGCTAGACAATAGTATCGGTATCAAGGCAAGGCAAGACAAAGCATTTGTTAGTATGCACAATAAATCACTGTTTAGACTGTCATTTTATCTTATAAAAACAAGTAAGTGAACTGAGACAAGTAGAAGCAACGCAAAAGCCCAATATGGGACTAATGTCACATATAATGTTGCAGAGTTGAACAACTCACTAGTTAGGAATTTTGTTTTGACCAAGCCAAGGACATAAAAGCAAAAGAAGGAGAGGGAGGGGTGGATCTGGATGAAGATGGCATCTTTGCTCCAGAGGAGCTAAAAGTCTAGAAGATTTAGCTGCTCTCTGCGGTGAATTACTGTGTTTTCACCTTCACATTGCTCAGAGAATGAGACATCCATTTCCTATGGCCTGGCAGTTGGCAAGGCAACATTGTGATGAACGCACATACAGAGATGCGCCATGAATTCTAATGAGGCCAACTGACCAGTAACATGGCCAGGGCAAGACATTGGGAGCATTAGCAAACGGTGAGAAAAATGTAGAAAGAGACAACATATAAAAATGCATTATATCACATGCTTGGCACAATGATAACACTTAATTAAAAAATCCATTCTTAAAGAAAAATGTGTCAGCAATTAGTGAAAACAAATGTTAAAAAGTTGAAAATGTAATACTTGTAAAAACACTCCTATTTCTAAATATGCATGAAGCATCTCCTATCTAGCTATCTTGGTCCATGCTGATTGGGTTAACAGCGCTAACCTACTTGTATCTTTCTTCTGCTTCCAGCTAACACGGCGCGAGGGCTAATCCCTGCTCTGGCAGCCAGTATGAACACATACTCAACATAATGAAGCCCATTAGTCTGGAGACAATGGCTGCTAGCAAAGCTCAAACACTGACTAACACAGGATAAGAGAAAAAAAGAGGAGTGAAAATGCTCATTTTTTTTACTGTGTGCATTCAGTAGCCATGACCTGATATTGCCCTCATTTGAGAGCACACACACTGTCACACACACAAAAACATATGCTGAGTGAGCAAACACAATTAACTTGAGACTGGCCTGCAAATAGTAGACCAGAGGAACACTGTAGGAAGTAGCAATTTAGAGAAAGAGAGTGAGGGCAAGATGACAGAGGGAAGAACAGAGGAAGAGAGAACAAAATAAAGGCAAGAAAGAGGGAAACAGTACA
Organism: Siniperca chuatsi; assembly: GCF_020085105.1. NCBI lineage: Eukaryota > Metazoa > Chordata > Actinopteri > Centrarchiformes > Sinipercidae > Siniperca > Siniperca chuatsi. The sequence goes on from NC_058064.1 coordinate 8,776,170, forward strand.
GCAAGAGCAAAAGAGAAAGGAGGAGCGCAAAAATGAGGGGGAGAAAAAAAGAAACAGGGCAAGAACAAAGGCAGTGTAAGAAGTGTAACAAAAAGGCAAAAAAGCCAAGAAGAAAGGAGAAGGAGTGAGAAAAAAGTTGAGAGTAGGTAGAGATTAAGAGAAGACCAAAAAAACAAAAACAACAACTACATGACAGACTTTCCATATGTTTGTCATGTAGTTGTCTTGAGTGGGAATTTAATGTAATAATGATGGGGCACCCCAGTAGCTCACCTGTTCACCTGGTAGAGTGCATGCCCCATGTACCAAAGCTGAGTCCTTACCGCCCGCGGCCTTTTGCTGCATGTCATCCCCCCTTCTCTCTCCCCCTTTCCTGTTTATCTTCAACTACACTATCAAAATACAGGCAAAAAAGCCCCCCAAAATAATAAAAAGAGTAATGACAAAGCAATTCATTACTAGAGAAACTACATTAAAAGCAAAATAGTTAATTCTTATTAAACCATGTTTGTCGTTTTGTTTGACTAACCTAACCTGCCCACCCAAGTTGCTCCAAAGAAATGTGCCACCTAAATGCATTAAATGAAAATGTCATAGGATGTTCAATAAAGGATAATGCTGAAAATGTTATCATTATTAGTATGCTGTATTGAGTGGAGACCACACAAGGTCAGTGAAAGAAGACTAGCAAGACTGAGCAGGTATTGGGATGAAACAACTCATCCAACCTGGGCATAGGGAAGCCTCTAGTATACGCTATTGCCTATTATAATCTCTTGATACGCTGGCATATGATTGGTGTGTGTGTCTCTGTGTGTGATGAGAAAAATGATAAACAGAAAAAATCCCTACCAAGCAGTTTAAGCCTTTACTGGGACACTGATAGCAGCATGCATGTCAGTGTGTGTGTGTGTTTTACACATATTCTCTTATAGAATGAATTCCTGGAAATTTAAATGAAAATGGGAAAGGAAGTGTCTAGTAGCAGGCTCCTTTACCTCAAGGTCAGCATCATAGAGTTTGGGGTGTATGTGTTGGTGTGTGTACACATGTTTAAGTACGGTGACCTGGAAAAATTGGTTTAAGATAAGATTGTGCCAGGGTGGGCACTGGTATGCAAATCGGACACTGGGATATTACTGGATTCTTAGAGGGCACACACACGATTTGTAATTTTAAGACAAGCCCAAAAATAGTATGCCTCTTGTCTCCTTGTTAAAATATGTCTCTCTTACACACACTCACTGAAAATCATATGTGGATTGCCCAAAGGCCTATACTATAAATCCTTTATCCTGGCAGTGGCAGAGGCAATGACATTATCATTATTAGATCTCTTATTTGACTGTGCATTTCTAAACTCCGATTTTCATTGTTGCTATACCATACTGCAGGCCATTCATCCAAATTCAACTAGTGACATGCACACACATGCAAGCAGACATAGGCTGCTGACCTTCATGTGATTGGCCACAGCCCAGATATGCTAGCATTCATCTCAGGGGATGGGTTCTGTAATGTTACATGCATATATCCAACATGTAGGCTGACAAGGCGCACCGAAAGTAGGTCGTGCCCCAACCTACACCCAGTGCCCTCCTAGCCTGGTGCAGGGGGGGGCTCCATAGAGCCTTGGGTGAAGCAGGGAGGACAGGGGTCACACAGCAGGGGCATAGGGCTGCCATGACAGGATGAAGGTCCCACAAATCTGACAGCTCATAAAGCTATCATCGGTCAGTCCTGGAGGTAAGGCCTGACAACGCTATTCTTGTCAAGATAGTGTACGGATACACTGGCATAACCTAAACTTCGAAAGACACTTCAAATGAAGTGTTTAGCAAGGTTTGCAAATTCTGCATTAGCCTGAACAACCAAATCAGGTTCGAAATTTGGAATTCAGGTACACCCCTAAAAAAAGGCCAATATGTTGGAAAAGACTTTTCTGGTTCACCTCTTTGTTAATGTCAGGAATGCCATATGAGCCGCACACATACACAGAGACACATGCTGGACCTTGAGAGGACCTTGAAAAAACCTTGCCGTGATCACAGAGTTTGGCTGACCATCAAGCTATGCTGGCCATTCCAGGTCAGGATCAAACTATAACGCAAGGGGTTGACCACATTTGGTCAGTGGAGCATTACAGTGTTTGGCAGGCCATGACCCAGGCTCCATCAGTAGTGAGAAAGCAGAGTGTCCACTCACAGACAAATTTAGAGTGGGAATAGAAAAGACAGGAATAGGACAAATAAAACAGGTGAGGGCCAAGAGGAGAGAGCTGCCCTGGCAGCATTGGTCATGTTATGAGTCAACTGATGATTTTGGTTAGTAGTCTGGGATGTACTGTGCTAGGTGGGTAAAACACATCCTGAACTCATTTTGGGTCACTTACTCATCAAATGGTGGCACACCACACCTACAGAGCAGAGCACAGGCACCATCTGACACACAAACCAAGCTAGCAGTGCCAGTATGCACACTGTACAACATTTGATTTTTGTCATCAATAAATCACACAGAGAACCACCAGCCTTCATTTGCAGTTGGCTTAACTGACAACAGATCAATAAAATGTTGATGTTGTTTTGAGCAGCATATTTGCCACACATCCTGCATTTGTTTTATAACCTGCTTATATGTCTGCATTATCTCATGTTTGCACTTGCTCAGAGAAGGATGCAATAGTGCAGCACACCTTTGATATCACCCTCCACATGGCCACGGTGCTAGGGAATCCCTGTGGAAAGGAAAGGAAATAACCTCTTTCTTAAAGGAAAATCCCCCCTATACTCCTGTGGCTGCCACCTCACTGTTACATGTGCTTCATTGAAGCCCATTCGTATTCAACTGCAGTGAAGTCAAGGAGAAAGTCTGTGTGTGTATGTGTGTGTATAATATAGGAGTTGGCTCTATACTCCTGTGCCGGTGGGAATAACGTACTGCGCTACAGGCAGTGTGACCTTTTCTAGCTGGCGTGCTTTCTCTCCTCCCTCTCCCTATTTCTCTCTCTCTCTTTCACACGCTTACTCTCTAGCTTAGACACAAACACACACACACCTAGCAGCACTGTCACAGCTAGCTTTACTAACCATTACTTACCCATAGTTTCCCAGTTTAATGGACATGAGGCTTATACAAATCATTGGAGATAGATGGGTGATGGGACAGTAGGGTGCGTTTGTTTTGCCTCCTCTCCTGCAGCAGGAAGGTAAAGCATGTCTTGTTTTCTCCTGTTCGGCTTCCTCAACATGACCTTTATGGCTGTGTGCTTCTTGAAGCGACAGTTTGTGCTCAAACTGAGGGTTAAGGCCTGCCTGTTTAGAGTGTTCTAACTACCTTACTACCATACATGATGGGGGGGGGTGTAGACACAGAGCAGAAAATATTGCTCTGTCTTTTGATTTTATATCATATACTGCACTTTCTTGTATATTTTCAGTCTTCAAATGAATACATTCTTTCACTTTTACAACTCACTTCTTAAATCCTACTCTGTACTATCTAATATATGGTATTAATAAAGTAACCTAATCAAATTATTACAGTTTAAAACTTTTAGTTCCAGTGCACTGGAGAGATTGAGATGGATATAGCTTTAAAAAACAAAACTCAAGAGGAGATTTGGTGACAAGCACAATAAAACAGTGACAAAAATTGATGCAAATGTGAGCTTGTAGGAGATTGTATATAAAGAGATAGCCAGCCAGAGAGAGTAGAGTGACACAGTGACAGATGAAGAGTGAGCAGAGAAGGAAAGACAGCGAGGAGGGTGAGGGTGAAGTGGGTGGAGGGTGGGGGGGAGTTAATGCACAAAACACACTGCATCAAACCAAAGAACTGCTCCGAGCAGGATGCGTCAGCAGTCCATTCATGTTCCTCTACTTTCCACTAAAGGACAAAACAAAAAAAGAGTGAGAGCGAAGGGAGATAAAGTGAAAGAAAATCAAAGATAAAGAGAGAGAAAGCAGAGAAGGGAAAGAGAGAGGGCATTATGAGAGGGAGAGGGGAAGCGAGATAGTGAGAGAAACAGTGTCACATCTGCTTGCCTTTGCCACCACAGCAATGCTGGAAAGCTTTGCCAGACTCGTTGGAATGGCTGGATCATTGCTTGGGAGGAGGGGGTTAAAATCTGGTTGCTGTGGGGATGCCACTGTCCATCTCTGCCTTTTGCTTGGACAGCCTATCTATTCCCCTAAGCCACACAAAGCCCCAGAAAGCCACAGAACAAGAGACTCTGAGCATTAAAAAAAGAGGGTAGGACAGCAGGAGCAAACTGGTTTTTGAAGAGGTAGATCTCTAAAAAGGTCTGAGTGCTTTGAGCTCACCCAAGTACCTTAGGACACTGCAGAGAGAGCAGGAGGGAGGCAGGGAGGGAGAGAGCGAGAGAGAGAGAGAGAGAGAGAGAGAGAGAGAGAGAGAGAGAGAGAGAGAGAGAGAGAAAGAAAGAGAGAGAGAGAGAGAGAGATAGCGAGAGAGATCCAAGCCGGCGCACGCTCTCTCTTTTGCTGCTACAACGGATCCTTTCCACATCGACGCTACTGTTAACGTCACGCCTCTAAGCCGCGCGCTCGCCCAGCGCTTGCCTTCTCTGTCTTGCTCCTCTCCCCAGTCGGACGCTGCATTGGCGAGGGGGTGCTGATCACCACAAGGAGAGGGGGAAAAAAAAACTAGAAAACAAGAAGAAAAAAGAAACAACCCGGAGAGAGGAAGGAGAAACTGCGCACCACCCCTCCTCCCTCTAACCCACCTCGATCAACCCAGCTACAACAACCCCACTCCTCCCAGCACCCCCTTCCATCCCCCACCCCACTCCCTCTCTGAAGAAATTGACGGATTATTGGGAAGTGCAAGGGAGGCAGGCTGCAGCTGCTGCTGTGTGTGCTCGCTACTGCTGCTGTGTGCTTCGCAGGGATGGTGTGTGCGCGTTTACAATTGCTGCTGTCGCCACCGCGGCTGCCGATGCTGGAGCGTGTGGCTAGTTAAGAGGAGGAAGAAGCTAATGAAGGCAGTGTGTGTCGCCTAGCCCTTTCAACCCCCGCTGAGCACTCCTGGAAGAAAAAAAAAAGCACAAAACATTAATAAATAAGAAAAATCAAGTGGACATGACGCCACTTTGAGAGGAGGAGCAAGGGGACGAGAGGGAGAGAGAGAGAAAGGCTGTCAGACTGACCAACCGACCAACTGATTGACCACTAAAAAGTGAACAGAGGAATACAGAGAGGAGGGGGTCTATTTTTTCCCCCCCGGGTTGTCAACCTCCCCTCCTAACCATCGCAAACAAAAGGCAAAGAACACTGAAAAGGACTGTGGAATTTTTATTCAACCTTCTCCAATCCCACCCCCACCTACCTCCCTCTTTTTGTCCTTTCTGCCTTGGCTTTTGGTGCACAGAAAATTGTGCATGTGTGTTTGTGTGGTTGCTTGTGCTATGGAGACCTGTGTAAGGTGTCTAGCGGGGGGATCAACTGTCGGATTCCAAGGACAAGCAAGAGAAGAGGAACCAACAGCAAAAAGCGAGCAAGGGAGCACTGCTGCTTTGGGAGCTTGACTGGATTCCTATCTGCAATCTTTTATTTTCTTTTGCTTTTTTTCTAAATCAACAAAAGAGGGAAAAACACTCACAGGGCCTTCAAACCTTTCTCTTTGGATGTGTGGATTTACAAAATAGCTCTGGTTAAGTTCTTTGGCACTGATACCTGTTTTGACAGAGCAAATATAAAAAGGCTTTCTTTGCTGCTCTTGGGATATACATACATCTGATGTGAATACCACAGCTCTTTCTGGTTGCAAACTGGAGGGAAGCTATATATCTCAGTTCAAGGACCTGTAATAATAACTTGAGGTAGGTGTCTAGTGTTTCAACCCCTATTTGCATCAATTTGTAACACCCTACCCTCCCTTCTGTCTTGTAATACAGTTTTTGGTTGCTTAATTTGTCATCATGTCCTTCTCATACACACGTTTCAGAAAAGCCAGCCCTTTCTAGCCTCCCCTCTCTTTCTACTTCTGAGCACAGTTCATGGAAATAAAAGCATTGCTTAATTGAGGATAGGTTAAGCCCTCTTGCCCATTAGCAAGCACCCAAGACCCACGTTCTCCCCTTGTCCTCTTCAGTTCCTTTAACCTCTTTACTCTGGTCCCCTTAACACTACTACCAGCAAACCAGCTACTTTCCCTGTCCCCAAAGCCCCCAAACACCCCCAACCTCCCCCCCAGATGATGCTGAATTATGAACGTGCCACATCATGAGTCTCCTGGGGCGGGTAGCTGTGCATCGTGCCAGGAAAGCCGCCCTGCTCTGTGTAGTCTTCCTGATGGCGCGAGCGTGGAGCAGCGCCTCCCTGGCCTTGGCGGGGGCAGCGGTGTCTCCGGGACCCCAGGGCTGTCCACCGCAGTGTTCCTGCAGTAATCAGCAGGGGAAGGTGGTGTGCACCCGACGTGGCCTCACCCGTGTGCCCCCTGGCATTCCTGCCAACACGCGACACCTCAATCTAATGGAAAACGCCATCGAGGCGGTGCAGGCTGACTCCTTCCGCCACCTGCACCACCTTGAGGTGCTCCAGCTTGGGCGAAATGCCATACGGCAGATTGAGGTGGGCGCGTTTAATGGACTTACAAGCCTCAACACACTGGAGCTGTTTGACAACCGGTTGACGGTGGTGCCCAGTGGGGCCTTTGAGTACCTGTCTAAACTAAGAGAACTGTGGCTGAGGAACAACCCCATTGAAAGTATCCCCTCCTACGCCTTCAACCGGGTGCCCTCCCTCATGCGACTGGACCTGGGAGAGTTACGAAAACTGGAGTACATCTCAGAAGGAGCTTTTGAGGGCCTACAAAATCTCAAGTACCTCAACCTGGGCATGTGCAACATAAAGGGTGATATGCCAAACCTGAGTCCCCTCAAGGGCCTAGAGGAGCTGGAGATATCTGAAAATCACTTCCAAGAGATAAAGCCAGGCTCCTTCAAAGGCCTGCGCTCACTGAAAAAGCTATGGGTGATGAACTCACAAATCACAGTGATAGAGCGCAATGCTTTTGATGACCTATCTTCATTGGTGGAGCTTAATCTCGCCCACAATAATCTGAGCGCTGTGCCACATGATCTGTTCTCTCCGCTCAGGTACCTGGTGGAGCTCCATCTCCACCATAACCCTTGGAACTGTGGCTGTGAGGCTGTATGGTTAGCACGCTGGCTAAGGGAGTACATCCCTACTAACTCAACTTGCTGTGGACGCTGTCACTCACCTGCCAGCATGAGAGGTCGACAGCTGGTTGAGGTGGACCGAGGTGAAGGCGCTGCAATCCAGTGTTCTGCACCATTCATTGCTGATGCACCAAGGGACTTGAACATCTCAGCAGGGCGAGTGGCTGAACTTCGTTGCCGCACAGCCCCAATGTCTTCAGTGCGCTGGCTGCTACCCAACGGGACTATCCTGACACATGCCTCTGGTCACCTGAGAATATCAGTCCTCAATGATGGTACCCTTAATTTCTCAAATGTCCTGGCAGCAGACACAGGCACTTACACCTGCATGGTGTCCAATGCAGCTGGGAACTCCAACGCCTCGGCCTACCTCAATGTGAGTGCAGCTGAGCTTAATACATCCAACTTGAGTTACTTTACCACAGTGACTGTGGAGGTCTTGGGGCCAACCACTGAGATGCCCAAACCTAAAACCACCACGACCACAGCTGCTGCTGCAGGGGCCGAGGTAGCTGGAGGAGGAGGGGTAGGCCTAGGGACAACAACTACAACTGCCTCTCCTTCCGTCTTTCAGCCAGTCTTCATCTCCACACCAACTGTGCTGCTGCAAAGCACTGACAGCCCACCAGGGGCACCTAAGACATCTGTGGTGCCAGGACTCCAAGGTGCCACAGGCAAGCCAGGCAAGTCTGGCCCTAGCCTGGATGAAGTGATGAAGACCACTAAAATCATAATAGGTTGCTTTGTGGCAGTGACACTGCTGGCTGCTGTCATGCTCATCGCCTTCTACAAATTGAGAAAACGCCATCAGCAGAGAAGCACAGTGGCAGCTGCCCGCACTGTGGAGATTATCCAGGTGGATGAGGAGGACCTTCCACCACCAGCGTCTGCATCTCAAGAGACAGCTCTCACATTGCCTGAAATCCGGGACCATAACAACATACACAAACTGGACTTTATCAGCCACAAGACTGACTACAGCTTTCACAAACCCAAGGCTGAATACAAACCCCAGCCTGATTTCACCCTTCATAAGCCGAAGGCTGAGTATACCACATATACGCCACATATGGACTTCAGTAGCCACAAATTCATCCCAGATTACAGCACTCACAAATCTACAACAGATTTTAGCCTTCATAGACCAAAGCCTGACTATAGCCCATTTAGACAGGACTACAGCACTCACAAAGCTAAAGCAGAATACAGCCCATTCAAACCAGACTTTGGCACTCACCCAAAAGCTAAAACAGACTACAGCCCCTTCAAACCAGATTACGGCACTCATCCTAGGCAAAAAACAGACTTCAGTCCATTCAAACGAGATTACAGCACTCAACCAAAACCTAAACATGACTACAGCCCATTAAAATCGGACTACAACACACAACATAAACCTAAGGCTGAATACAGTCCATTCAAGCCCGACTTTGGCACTCATCCAAGACCTAAACCTGATTACAGCCCATTTAAGCCTGACTATAGCACTCAGCCTAAACTCAAAACAGACTACAGTGCCCAGAAATCTAAAACTGACAGTACCTACAAACCCAAGGACCCTTACACCCCCCATAAGACTGCAACTGATTACAGCGCCTTCAAGACTGACTTCAGCCCCCACAAAGCGGATTACAGCGCCTTCAAGTCTGACTTTAGTCCACACACTCAGAGACCTAAACTTGATTACAGTCCACACAAAGTGGACTACAGCCCTCATAAGGTGGACTACAGCACTCTAAAGCCCAAATATAACACCTATAAACCAACTGGCCATGGGGCTAAATGGACAGACAACAATGTTGGGAACTCTTTGCCTCGAACCTTGCCCAGCACCATGACAGCAATGGCTGAGCCCTTTGTCATAAAAACTCACACCAAGGAGAAGGTACAGGAGACTCAGATTTAAAAAGGCCGCCCAGAAGGCTCCCACTCCTTTCCCTAGGTCCCTAGCTCCCACCCACCCCTGTCCCATGCCCCCTTTCATCATTTCCTCATAAAATCATGCAATAGAATGCACAACGAAAAAAGGACAGGACTTTTTTGTACAGAGTGCAAACTTAAAAAGACTGATGATTTGTTGTTGTACATGCTTATAAATAAATATATATATGGACAAATTGAAAATACCATGGGCTGGTGATAGAGAAACATATATTAAAAAGAAATTGAAACTATTTTCTAACTTGTAACTTCTATTTAAAACAATGAGTTGTTTAAGATGCTGTCTTGACTTTGACAAATGAGGGTAGTCTTGTTTTAAAAGGGGGCATTCTGTGTGATTTTTACACCATGCTACAGAGAATGCAGTGATAAGAAAAAATATTTATACCGAGAAGACTTTCTTTAACAAAACCGAATAAAGGTCAGTGTCGATCTTTACAGGTTTATCTTGTAAAAGCACCAAGAATTTGTACTGTGCCAAATGTTATAAAATGCAATAAAAAGGATTTTTGGAAGAAAAAAGGAAGTATTAGAGAGAGATGTTTTTTTCCCCCTTCGCTTCTTCTACTGGCGTATACTGTAACGATCAGCCAAATGCTTTAGACACTGCAGTAAGACGCTGCAGCTATACTTTAACCCTACATGTGCTGAATGACTCCGGCACAATGAATCACGGTGCAGAAGTGGATGGTGCTTTTTTTAAACCTCCTATTATTATATTCTTAATATGCAAAGGAAGTGTTTTTCACTTTTTATTTTACACCACCAGTGAGTGTCATTATGATTCATCAAGGTGTGGCTGATCAAAAGCATGTATATAATCTTAAATTCTTAAATTCTACAAATGCGTTATGTTAAAAGATGAAGGAATGGTGTGCCCACAGACAAGTATAGCAGTGCTGTCATATCATCTTATGTTAACTGAAATGCTCATTACATAATGCCTTTTAACAATGCAAGCTGATTGTGTTACCTAGCTCATTTTCTACATTACAAACTGGTATTGTTAATCATGTATCTAATGAGTGAAAAAGGTGATAAATTAAGGTGAAATACTGTTTGGGTGTTAAGACTGTCTTGCACTTTGCCAAAAAATATAGATCCTCATTTCACTTTTCATTGCATTGCCAGCTGTTGTGCCTTCATCAATCAGTATGGGGGCTTTTTATGGTGACAAATGCATTCGGGTCTCGCTGTTAACTGTGCATTTTTCATCTCTGACAGTATCATCCCTCTCAATCATAATATAGCCTCAGAGTTCTCTGCCAAACAAAGAAAGATAATATACACAGTGGTTAGTAGGCATGTATTGGACAAGTAAGCTGAGTACTCTAGCCATTCTTTTTACTGCAACTCTTTCTCTACTCTTACTTAATGACAAAACTGGGGACAGTATCTCAAGCAAACTAGTTAATTTAATAAAAGAGAAAGAAAGTTGGTGTGAACTACCCTGGGAGCACATATCAGCAATGAACAGAACAACACGATTGGAGTAGGCAACATGTGGGTGAGACATATAAAAAAAAAAAAAAATATTACAAAAGAACTCCAGGGGAATGATTGAAAGCAATGTGGACCATAATCATCAAGGCCAACACAGATACCCCATTCTCATTAACCTCTATAAAGCTGTACAATTCTAAAGTAGCCTAACATTAATTAAAAAAAAAATTAAAACACACAATAACAAGCCTCGGAAGATACATGATGTTATCAGATCCACAGTCACAGGCCTGTGCAGGCAGGCAAAGCTTAGGCCTAGTAGTGTAGAGGACGACACCAGTTTTCTTACCAGTAAGAACCTGTAAGTACCTGTGAGGGCCACAAGACCAACACCAGGGTTTGCCTCTCCAATACTGTAGCGTTTTGACATTTGAGACAGAGGAAGTAAAAAAGGGAGAATGTCTGAATAGAAAGGAGAGAGAGAGGTTGGTGCTCCACAAAGAGTGTAGCACTTAGCTGAGAGCCTGTGATGTGCTTAACCTGAAGAGGCTGTCAGAATATGAGAGTGATATGTGTGTTTGTAAGGGTGACAAAAAAAGGGAGAGAGTGAGATAGAGTAAGAATTGGAGGTTAAAGAGGACAGCTGAAGAGGGAGAATGAGCATATTGTGCAATGGTTTGTCTTCTAGTTATTTATTTATTTTTTACATTTAGCTGTTTTAGAGGATATCTTGTGCTTGGAGACATGCCACATGTTATAGAGTAAGACAGCATTTGTTGTAAATGTATAATTTAAATGTCCTCTAACATTGTGCGACATTACAAGGTTAGGATGGATGTAAAGATCCCAATGAGGAGAGACTATTTTTTGAGTAACTGTGCAGTGCAGTAGAAAAATCTATCACAGAGAAAGATCATTTAATCATATTAAAAAGAAAGCATAACATTTTTTTCCTGAAAAACAGTTTGAGGCATCACATTGGACCCTGCGTGAAATCTTAGGGACCAAGGACATCTGGCATGTAAAGACAGTGAGGGTCAGAGACATATTGAAAGAAGTTAAACATCTATCACTAAACTGCAATACAATAAACAATATTTTTAGGCCCAGATATAGGTGTGGTTACATACCAAGTGGTCACAAGTGCATCAGTGCCCTGTCATTGTCCCAAAAAGAGAATTTTACTATTCTCTCCCAACTGTCATTGAATTGTGGTAAAAATAACCTACTGCAGTGTACCCAGGGCTGCCACAACTGGTCACTTAGGCTTTAGACATGATCAAAATCAACTACAGCGTCACTATTCTCCTATTCTTGCAATGTCTGTTGATGACTCAGCCTGCATTTTAAATATTGAGCATTTTCTGCATGTGAAAGAATGAGCTAGATAGATCAGACATGCAAGTATGTCTGTATTTGTCCATGTATGTGTGCCAGCTATGTTTACTGTTGTGTATTGGGCTACATCAAAAAAGGAGGATATAAACAATAAGAGCTACACAGTGCAGGAGGTAAAATGTGGAAAAAGGAATCGGGGAGCGTAAGGTAAAAGTTACAGAGAGAGCAGGATGATTAATCTAAATCTCACATTTAACTTCCCCATTTCAGGGCACCCCAATAGCCAAATGGTTGAGGCGTATACCACATAACTGCAGCGTCCACGGTTTGATTGCGGCTGCGGACCTTTGTTGCATGTCATACCCCTCTCTCAACCCTGCCTCTCTACTATCAGCTTTCCAATAAAGGCAAAATCCCAAAAAGGAAAACCTGCCCATTTCATACTTTACTGACCATTTGTCATTATGCTGGTTCATACACCAGACAGCATGCCTTTGTCTTCCACTGCTGTTGTTTACTTGTAAGTGTTTTGATAACATATCTAAGCAAAGCAAAACAGCATTTTTTAAAATTATCTCTTGTGAAATATGAGAGGAATGTTCAAACAAGTGAAAACAAGTAGGTATCACTATGTTATCTGAATGGATAGATGGATGGATAAATGGGTTAGATGGATTGTGAGCAGTTGTATTAACAGATGTAAGCACTGTATTGAGCACTAAGCGGTGTTATGGCTTTCTATCGTAAGCCTGGCCATACTGTATTGCACTTCATATGCCTCAGTATGGTACACCCGGATGGGGCTTATGCTACATGTATGTTGTGCTATATAGTCACATATTAAGCTGCACTGTACTATAAAAGGCTCCATCATACTAATCAGTCAACATGGCTACAGGGTCATCAATCAGCCAATCAGCTAGACGGCCACTGAAGTGCCCATCTCCATGGGAAACACTCCTTCCCTCCATCCCTTCCCCCTCTGCATCATGTTTTTTTTTTCTGTGTGCTTCATTAGGAATCGTGAAGCCATTTGAAAGAGGAAGCAAGGCAAGATGCACCTACTTACCCACAGCCCAGAGAGCCTGGAGAGGGAGGGAAAGGAAAGGATGAGAGATTACAGTTTGAGGAGGAAGAAGATAAAGTGGTATAGAAATTAAGATGTAGGAAAGAAAAGTTATGTGGGAAGGGAAACCAGTTTGGGTTACAAAAGGGAGCAGATCTGAGGAGCAAAGAGCAAACAGCAATGGAAAAGACAATATATACACAGAAATGGGTCATGGCTGGATAAGATGGCTGATGGTACATAGAAGTGTTTCTGGGGGACTAAAAGAAAAAGATATGAGAATGAGAAGTGAGAGGTGAAGGGGGAAGGGAATTAAGGGAGAATCAGGCCACAATGAAAACAACAAGTAGGGAGGGAGAAGAAATAAAGCAAAAACAGAAAAGAAAAAAAAGAGACAGAAGAAGTGAAAATTGATTGAAATAAAATGAAAATGAGAGAAAAAGAAGAAGAGCTTGAGCTACCAGAAGAGGAGAAAGCAAAGCACTAAGAGTGAGAGGAAGAAAGCAAAGGCGCTTAGGAAAAGAGTAAGCAGAGCAAATGTGATGCAAGAGTGCCAGCTACAGATAGAATAGGGGATATATAGGCTGGCCATCATGCCTTCATGATTGGTGAATGGCCTGGACTGCACCACAAGGGGTATGGTGGTGGTGGGGTGTTACCATAGCACAGTGCAGCAGATAAGAAGTGCTGATACCACTAATGGACTGGACCACTACTGATACTTGAGAAAGAGAGACCGGTGAATATGATGGCAGAGAGGATGGGAGGATCAAGAGGTCAGTGCAAATGGAACTGCAGGGACGATAACTGCCACAGTGCAACCATGTGCATGTGTATGTGTTTTGAGTGTGATCAAAAGGACATGGAATTTAACAGTCCTTAAACTGGCAGTAAAAAACAAACAATACACTTTCTCCCCCATTCAATTTAAAAGCTCAATCTCAACTTAAAAAGGGTTCGTAGGACATTTTGAAATCCAATTATTTTGATGCAATCTCTTAATTTGATATTTTTTCTCATTGTAAATTACTATGCACTGAGGCGCCGAAGATGGCAGTAATAAAATGTTATTCCATTAAAATGACCTAAACCAATAGGCATTATAATTTCAATTGAATCTGCCAATTTTCAGCCCTTCACTCAATCATGTAAGTAGAAACATTGAAACATGTTCAACTTCTGTCAAAGAGGCAATATTTTACATTGTTCGATCAGTGTCTGCTAAAATGTATCTAGAAGTGTTTGCTAGAATTTCTAATGATTAATTGGAAACAATCAGACTTTAACCTTTAACCAGATAAAAACCAGTTGACATAATATATCTTTTTCCATGGTGACAAGAAGGCAGCAAAGTTACACGTTGAGTGTACACCAATTACATACATACATACAATAAAATACAAAACAATACATTAAAAGTGGTACAGAACAGCTAATATCCACATATTAACAGCAGGGGTTAAATGAGCACAGAAAGTTCAATCAATCTCTGTTAAAAATGTGCTCAAAACTACAGTATATTAACAGATTATAGAAATATGGTGGCACAACTATATTTATGCATTCCTGGGACCTTGGTTCCACTCATGCAGGTGTTTTACGGGGCTGAACTAAATAGTGAATTTCCATACACTTAGGATTGCTACATCTTTGTCTTGGCGTAGTTGTCTATATACAGGAACAGCAAGGATAAAAGGTGCTTCTTAACCCATTAGCCTTTTCTGCTTGATACATGCATTTTTTTAACATGCCTGTTCTATTGATATGAAGTGCCTTGCATGTTGAGTTTTATGTGATTTATGTTTTTGAGAAAAGCCTGCAAGTTGTGCATAATCATAAGCTGGAAATTTGTTTCATTCTTTGCTGAATATCAATGTGGAGTGGAGAAGCAGGACCAGCAATTTTTTAATGGCAGCCTTATTATATGATTCAATTACCTAATTTACCTGGACTTTGCTACCAATTGCTGTAATTGTGTTTTCATGCAGTTCTATTTTCTAAGCTTTTGATTGATTATTGATAATTAACATTCTGTAGCCAACGGTAGATTAGGGAAACAGCCTAAAATCCGCATCCCTAGTTCAAGATAGGGATGTGTGCTACATGGCGCATGTGGTAGGATTTTTGTGTGAGCACTAGCTAGTGTGCTAGTGGAGCAGACAGGAGGCTATTCTAAGCAGGCCTAGGAGCGCGCTGCTTTGTGAGTCAACATGAGTCAGGGCCATGAGTTGTTTGGTCCTAATGTCAAATACAGGGACTGGGATGGGATGCAGAGTCAAAGGTACTCACCCTACCTTGAATATTTGGCTTTATCACGTTATCTTTGCTTAGTAAATGATTAAACAAACAATATTTTCTATATTGAAAATACATTTTATATACAGCGCATTATACATGTTCATTTTCTTTGAAATATCAAGAAACATAAAGCAAGAAGGTAGAGGTGAGGAAATGGTGAAAGGCAAGTTGATGTTTGCTGGTGCATCTGACTTTGACCATGTGAAAACTAATGCAAATAGCCATATTCAGTGACCAGCTGGTGGTATGATTTGTTGTTACGGAGGTCACCAGAGGCAGAAGAAACATTTTCATCACAGTAAAATGTTGGCAATGAGCCCAGTGCCGTCGAGGATGTAGTGTTAAATAGGTGCATGCCAACAGATTTTACTGGATATATACCATGGTCAAATTAACACAGATTTTGTTGTTAAAACTGAGACTGAATGGCAGGTGGGTTGTGTGAGCTATTTTTGCCATGTAGAGGACCACTCAAGTGTGTTACTCCCTGTGTTTTCTTAGCAGCCAGCGACGATGAAGCCTTACTTTTATGATCCTGTCCAGTAGCTGAGGCCCAGGTGTGTGTATGTAGTAAATCACGTCCACTGAGAGCAGTAAACGACGGACTGAAACATATGTGAGGAGGGGGTGTGTTGAGGGTGTTGTGTGCACACAAACACACACAAAGTCATGCACATACACACAGAGCAAAAAATGAAGCCATTGACCATTAATTTCACTGCTTTTGTTGAAATTTACAGCCTGGAGAGAAATCATGATCATAGGCGCAGCATCACCAAGGATACTGTGATACTGTGCTCAGGATCAGCCCTCATTCACTCACTCACAAGCAGAAATACATACACACACTAACACAACAGAATAAATATCCAAAGCCACCCAGTTAAAATGCCGTCTTTTGAATTCTCACTGTATTAATATGTTGGTTCGATATCATTTATAACTGAAATAAGCACAAGCTCCCCAATTCTGCTTCTGTTTAATAAAAGGTTTGAGGCAGCTTATTAATGGGCTTAAACAGAGTGCAAAAAGGCAACTGTGCTGACCATCAAAAGCCATGATATACAGTAAGAGATGTCTGTATTTTCTTCTGAAATTATCAATTTGTACTGCCTTTATTTAGTACATCTTCCTGCCTTGGGTATGGACTGTGTTTAAGCACAGTGAGAGGCTGTAGCTGAATCTAGCTTTTGTTATGCACAATTAAATATTAAAAAAAGAATAGGGTTGGGGATGGAAAGATAGTGAACCTATCCTTTGACAACATTACT
The DNA here is from genome assembly GCF_020085105.1 of Siniperca chuatsi. Classification (NCBI taxonomy): domain Eukaryota; kingdom Metazoa; phylum Chordata; class Actinopteri; order Centrarchiformes; family Sinipercidae; genus Siniperca; species Siniperca chuatsi. The sequence continues at coordinate 8,792,731 of NC_058064.1, forward strand.
GTTTCAAAATGCTTTGCTAATCATCAAGTATTTCTTATCACCTTGCCATAGAAACAGCAGTACATGTATACTGTAGTATATGCAGTTTACTGAAGAGTGTGAAACCTCCCTTCCTTCCTGTAATTTCACCATTTATTCAGACTTTTACATCTATGTTCTTGTGTAAAGACTCCACTATTAAGCTGCACAGATTTCCATGGCACTCCTACATGTTCCCATGCAAATGCAGTCAAAGAAAGACATCAAGAAAGACATACACAGTGTGCTGATAAGAAAATCTTTGCTTTCATATTGCATGTACAGTCTAAGGAAAGAAGTGAGGAACAGGATTTCATCTTTTCTAGGATGAGAATGAGTGAATCTGGGTGTAGACATTTTGGTGATTGTGGAGGGGTGGAATTGGGGTGACAAAATGGCCTCCTGCATTGCTCAAGATATGAGAAGAAAGGAGACAGTGAGAAAAACAGACAAGGGTAAGAGAATTAACTCAGGTGGATAGTGAGGGCGACACATTATCTATGACACCCTGATTTGGTATGTCAGAGGATAGCGGTGCTAAATGGAAAGAGGACACAGAGAGAGACTTGGGCAAGAAAAGGAGAGTGAAGGAGGGAGACGAGGGGCAAGGATGAGGAACAAAGAGCAATACAGATGAGAAAGAAAGAGCAGAATTGAAAAGGTGACTGCAATAGATATGAAGCCCCTATCTGACACATTAAGGAGAGCTCAGTATTCGTTCTTTAGTAACTGTAGGATCATGAATTTACACTGATGTGGACTTCAAGATGACTAGCAGTGTGCTAATGTCAAAGAAAACTGCACTGCTGAGCACAGAATGGCACATGAAAGCAACATCAAGATGAAAGCTCCGATGAGCTGCGTAGCGCATCCATGGGTTGAAACAGTTTTCATGCGGTGGCAGTATTATTCAGCCGATGCACCAAACTGCTCTGTGTGTTTGAATGTGTGTGCGCAGTTAGGTCAGCAGTGATCTTTAAAGATCAAACAAATTAATAGCCAACCTCTGTCCAACCTGTTTGCAGTCGACAAGTAAAGCTTTACTGCATTGTAGGTAGTGAAGTCTTTTTGCCTCCACTTGAGTTTTTATTATTTAGGGGGCATTTGGAAATTTGTCAGGATTTGTTAATTTACTTTATCTCAGCAGAATAAAATTTAGATGCAACTCCAATACTTAAAACAGAACGGGAGGGGAAATAAGCTCAAAAGCTGTTTTTATGAGGCTGTGGGGTCCAGGTGCTGATCCCAGCCACAAGTTTTAATTGATCCCAAATAAATGGTGTCTCCAAAGGTGCTAGTTTAAAATACAGTCCTTAATAGAAAAGGATGTGGGTTTGCTGGCAGATCTAAGGCAGCAGTGAAACAATAAGACAAACATTTAGCTCATTCCTTTTTCTCTTTAATTCTGACTTCAAATAAATCTTGTTGGACTTCAGCATAAAGAAGAAAAGAAGAGAGCTGTGAAGTAGTCTGTTTGTGGATTTGTGTGTGGTGTAGGGGACACATTTGTTTGAATTTGTATTGCACATGTAGAAAAAAAAACATGTTCATTTGCATACATGTAGCAGTTATCATTGTTGAGTTAATGTCCAATGTCCAGCGGGTTTTGGTCTTGTGTTTAGATGGGATTCAGCCCTGTAAAACACTTGAAATACAGATGTGTGATTGCATGCTGTCTATGTGAAAGAGCTTGTGTAGGAGTCTCTGCAGGTGAACCTGTGCCAGTCTAGCTATGCCACCTCCACATAAAAACTGATCAAAGTATATGCCATCCCACAAACAGACAGCAAAGAGTATTTCAATCCAGTAGCTGCTTATTTATGTCAGACAAGGAGACAACACTTTAACTTTGTGAGATCCTCTACAGCTGCATTGGGACAACCTAAAAAGTAAGTTATTGGAGGAAGAAATGATAAACATAAAAATGTATTTTATTAAATTTAAGTTGGAACTTTTATACCTGGCAAATATATACATAAAAGGAAGGGCACCGCTACAAGAAAAGGAATTGGAGGGATTGAAATTTCTGACAACACAACTACAATAAACCAATTGTTCAGGACATATCCTTCATCACCACATGTTAAGTGTCAGTATGTCTACACCTACATTTCATGTGCAGTGATGTGGGCATCAGGGAGGATTTATTTTACATATTTATTTCCATTAGCAGAGCAGAAGTTTTCCATGAACAATAATTGTTTTCATGGCAGTGTTAAGCATATCAGAACCAAGAACTTTTCAACAGGAGGTGAATCAGAGGCGCTGTGTGGCCCCAAGCTGAGTGCGACCTCGTCGGCCTGGCTGATGTAAGAGTATCTGCCCAATGGGGAAGCCAATAATTAGACAGCCAGTTATACTGCTTCTCTCCCCTCACCACTCTCTTGTCCCTCATTCCAGCTAATTAAACACAACCAGACACATCAAAGACATATATGTGCAAGCAGGCCTGTGTTTGTCCATCAATTGCAGTTATGTTGTTGCAGTAAAATGACTTCCAATTTTTTCAATAGTTGGGGATGTACTTGAGCAGTGTAAACATGAGGGAAAGAAATAAAATTAGTATCATGAAACAGTGATATGAGAAGCAGAAGGCCTATAGAGTTAGTAATCTAATGGGAGTGGAATACTATGAGAAGGAGACATGGATGTGGCTCAGCTCATGGGATGAGTGTTGAGAGGGAGTAAAGGTGTAGAAGGTGAAAATACAGAAAGGGGAGACAAAGAAAGGTGGCCTAGGTTTAATGACTGGTGGGTGAGGGGAGGGGAGAGGAGAGGAGGCTCATGGTAGAGGAGACTTGGCAAGCATTCACCCTCCCACTTTGTTGGCAGCAGAGACACAAACTGTTTGCTCACAGCAGTACATGCATCTATTAGTATTGTTCCAGGAGATAATAACTCTGTGTGTGATTGTGTGTGTGGACATACATGTGTTTGAGTGCCAATTCTCAGCCAAAAGTGGCAAACGAGTTGCTATGAGGTGGCAGACTGACAATATGGAGCAGCAGTATAAAATGTATGAGGAAGCAAGCATTTGTCTGTCTGTGGGTGTGTCAGACTTTAGTGCTAAATGTCAGCACTATAGAAACACCAGAGGCCATGGTGCCAATAACAACACAGCTCCTGACAGCTACAGATTCCATGAGTCTTAGCAACAGAAGGCAGGCTATCAAAACCTTACCTGTACTTGCTAAATGCTAAAAAAAATAAAGTTTTATCCGCTTAGAATTGCGAGAAGTTTGACTGTTTACTACAGTAACAGGTAGAGTACGGACAGAAACTCTTAGCATCACATTTCAGTTGTTTAGAAAGAGTGATGAAACAAACCTCTACGGGAAAAGGTTTAAGAACTGAAAGCTAGTAGAACAGAAGCTAACCTGGAAGGGGTGGGACTTCGGGTTCACTAATTCAAACTCCAACTCACAACCCCTGTCCAACTTTTCAATTTCCTCAAGTAACCATACATTTCCCCCCAGTAGCAATTACATTAAAAGACGTTTCTTTATGAACATATGGACAGACAAGCAGACCGATACACTGACACATCAAAGATAATGAAATTTACTGTAGGCCTTGGAAGTATTGATTACCTTTCAGAAAAGCCTAACTGAACACACTTATACAGCAGCAAACACTCTCACTTTAAGAGAGATTCAGCTGGCAACGAAAGCATTTTAAGAAACTGCAGTGTCCCGGCCAGCCTTTCTTGGAACTTCCCCTGCATACACCCCTGCACATTCAGAGAGAGATTCAGCCAGCAAAGGGGTTTAAAGAAACTACATTTCTATAGCTGGCCTCAATTGAAGCTATGCTCGCACACATATACACACAGCTCTCTGCCTGTCGCCCACTTCTGCCATTAGCTTTATCTGTCTGAATTCAAAGCTGAGAGCCCAATCCCCATTGGTTGTTTGAAAAGATTCTGCCAGGCTTGTTCTTCCCTTTATGCCCCCCGACTCTCCTCTGGGAAAACATAGGGGATGCCGATCGCTGACACAGCCGCTGAGATAGCCTCTCTCTTGTCGGTAAGGGACATAAAGAAATGGAATGAAAGAAGAGGTACATGGAAGGAGATGCTGAGATGGGGATAAGGGTGCAGACGTGAGGACGTTATGCTGGGGTAAGCTGGCAAAAGATTACTGCTTCAAATCTCTCCTCTTTTTGGCCTTTACTTGGCGCTAATTTATTCAAATCTTTGAGGCTATATTCCTGCTCACACCAGGTACACACTTGCACACAGATAAAGGAGTATCTTGTGAAAGCAGAGGTAAAAGTGAGAGGAAAAAGAAAAGGACAAGCGGAGATGGGAGGTCTAGGTAGGTGTGCCCTCTACGCAACAGGGGCCAGACGTTGACAACTCAATAAGCGAGCAAGTGACGGCAGACTGACATGATACATGGAGACACACACAGAAGACGCTGAAGGGAACAGGTGAAGATGCTCTGTGTAAACAGCAGGGTGTGTGTGTGTGTGTGTATATGTGTGTGTGTTGGTCTGCATGAACCATATGTAAATTCTGAAAAAGAGTAGACAGGGAGTGGGGGAGAAACTGGCTCTTTTTATAGTGACAGCTGACTTCAGTGTGTGCATGTGCAAGCCCGATTGTGTGTGTGTGTCTTTGTGGTATGTGTTTTAACCCTACAGCCAAGGCATCTTCGATGTGTAGCAACTGCTGTGTTGTCAAGGGAACCATTAGCACGACTGAAAGGCTGGTATCTGCTCTGCGCTTCTCTGTACACACCTTGACCCTCTTGCATGTATGTTAGTGATGACAGAAAATAACTCCTCTGCATAAGCCCTACATATAGATCCCAGGGTGTAAGAAGCTAGAAGTAGAGCTACAATTGACGCGGACTGCAAAGCAATGTAAACATCAATCTACTGCTTTATTACATCTAATCTATGTAATTGATGTAAGCATGGTGGAGACACAAAGAGATGAATGTATATTTGTCTGTCAAAATGTTACACTGTCATCAACAGAATAGGATCAATCTAAGCATCAATAAAGCATAGAGGCCTAGAGCCATTTCCTTAGGCGGGCTCATCAGAGATTCAACTGTCCTTCAACATATGGTGAAGGACATTGAGTATATACTGTACTGTTTCTGGTTTTGTGCACTATCTAGGTCAAACTGCCACAGTGAGAATTCAGTGAAGAGACATTCAAATTCTAGTATTATTTTAGTATGTCAATAAACTGCATTTATTTTAAACATGTTTTTATACAGAAATAGCTTAAACATTTTATCAGTTAAGGGCAGCATTTACTTGCTGCCAATGAATTTGAACAGACATAATTTTGCCTCTGATTCCAGTCGCACGCCATTTTTGTTACAGTGTCAAACAGTGTTCATGTTTAGATAAACACCTAGCGGCCAACAGCTCAGAATGCGACGCAGTAGGGGAATTTGGGTATGTGTGTTTGTGTGTGTAGGAGTGTGTGCATGCAACTGTGTGTAAGAGTATTTTTCTTGTGGGTCAGGCTCAAAACGGGCAGACTGAAAAGAGGTTTCTGAAAGTAAAACGTACACAAAATCACAAGTGCAAGTGGGGGTAATGAGAGACAACCGTGACAACACAAAAAGGAGGATGTGAGTGTGTGTGCATGTGCAAATACTAACATTAATTTAGCAAGGAACATAAAAAGCCAGTCAAGTGTGAAGAATGGCGAGGCAAGACAACAATAATAGCAAATTAAGAAATAAGCAATAGAAATAAAGCTGCCTCATGGGGCAGAAAAAGAGATGAAGGAAAATCAGCTGACCGAAGAAGGATTAACAAGACGACACTTGTATAAAAACTCCAGTCAAAGCTGAGGGATTTTCTGAATTTTTCATTATTTCATCTCATATTTAATTACCAAAAAGAAATTCATTAGCAAGATTTTAAAGTAGCCCTTTAAGTAACAAGGGCATCTATATAACCTCCTTGTTTGTGATAAAAAAAAACCCCCAAACAAAAGTAAAATTGGTCAGACTGTTAGGTGAAAATTGAGCTATTGAGTGTGCCCTTATAGACTGGCTCATTCAATAACGTAATCGATATTCCAAACTCTCCATTTAACATATTAATAACTATTTGTTCTAACTTTCTTTTTCACAATCCCCTTCCTCTATTTGTCATATCTGGTGCTGATTGATGGAATAAAGTGAGAAATTGAAACAAACCGCATACAAAACTGTTTTTTATTAGAACAATAGACTGGTAGAGTAGGTGAAAAATAAGAGCTAAAAGAAGAAAGAAGAACAGCAGCTATATAATAAGACAGATAATGATGTGTGTATTGACACAGCCACTGGCTATCTGGCTGGCTGCCTCCAGTATTCTCAGACAGACCAAAATTCAATATGTAGTTTGGCTATTTTCTTTATAAGTGAGAGGGACCAGAGTATAACCGGGGGAAAGGCAAACAAAAAGGCAAAAAGAGACAGAGCAGAGACAATGGAAGCCTTTTCTCCTTTTCCTGCTGCTTCAATCATTTATAAAACATATTCAGTATTCTGGCACCAGTTTCAACAATAATTAAAGAAATGTGTTTGTCTAGGAATGTGAGCACACACACTGATGCCCCATGTCCTTTACCTTCATCTGCTCTTCATCTGTTTTAGCCTTAAAAACTAGCAGAAAAGCAGCTAAAATGTAGACCGTGAGAAAAAAAAAGTGGGAAGGACACAGAAAGAAAGATCATTTAATAATGAGATGAATACATTTAGTGATATACTGTGAGACAGTACAGTGCAAGCGTATGAGAGCATTATACTATTGCCATCATTGATGTGGAAGAGTACTGCAGTGCCCTTCATGTAGAGGAAAAGGCTAAGAGGATTCAGTTGGTCCCCAAGCACAGTGTGTGCCTGTGTCTTAGCACTGTTTCCAGGGTATGCTTATCAGGGTGGACGATGAAGTTGCAATTCCATCACACACACACACACACACACACACACACACACACACACACACGTTAAGCACAAGGTCGCCCTCGTAAATGAGTTGGGGCGATAAAGCAGTGAGCAGGTTTCTCCCTTCCTCTCATCTCTCCATCTGTATTCAGGCCCATCTATCTCTCCGTCATTGCGATGGTGTGAATGCGTTTATGTGGGTCGCTCTGTTCACCTTCAGGCTATAATTCACGATTTTCAAGGAACAAAGCCGCCCAACTGTGACACTGATGCACACAAACAGGCTGAGCAGTACTTTATTTGCAAGCTGCTGCAAAACCAAAAGCTGAACTCTACCTGTGACACCAATTAGTCCTAAATAATGTAGACAGGCTATTGTGAGCATCAGAATTTATGGTCAGTACTCAATAGAAACTACTATTAATGGCTTTATGCTCACAAGGTGGGTTTCAAGGTCAAACTTTAAATTAGAAATGTAATCTAAATTGCAAACTAGCATGGTTTGCCAGTTATCTTGCCACTGCTGCTCTATTTCACCAAGCGAGACACATCCACCATTAACACAGAAACACGATTGCTCAATTGTGACACATGGCCAGCATAACAGACTTGAAACTGGATGGTGTACAACTTTCAATACAAACAGCAAAACCATTTAGTATTTTTGAGCTCCACTGTTTGTATCAATATCAGAATAAATGCACAGATTGATACCAATGAGGATTTATTTTAGTGTTGTTACTCAATTGAAATCATTTTAAGTTCCATCTGGGTCATATCACTCAAATACACACAATATACTTGTATGTTACTGTTGGTACCACCATCAGAAGAATTAGCTACCATGTGACGATAAAAAGGATTAAAAAATTTCTGGTATGGATGTAGTCCAAACAGGTTATGCTGTTCAGCTGGTACCGGAATTATGAATGTATGGGGACAGATCACGACTGTGGCTATAAAGTAGCAGTAATATGGATATGGGGCTGCCTTCTGCACTCGTGGTTTGTTCAACTACAGTATGTGGTGGGAAAAAAGGACCCGAGGGGAAGTTCACCGTCCCTACCGTCTGTCTTGCTGACCAGGAAACCACACCATGCATTATTCATTATGTGTATTCATTCTCTCTCTCTCGCTCTCTCTTTCACATACACTCACACACACACATTTTGCGTGCGTATGCCAAAGTATGAAAAAGAAAAACAAGTCAAAAATAGATGCAAAAAACAAAGACACACAAATGCATATCGATAAAACAGACCAATATGAACAACAGAATGTGAGGCAAGTGTGTGAGAGAGAGGGAGAGGGGAGGAGAGAGGAAGAGATGTGGTCAAAGACTGCAAGATGCAGTACTTGTGTAATCGGCCTCATGCCAAAATAATTCAAGCGTGATCGGAAATCAATGTGAGAGCATGGAAGCTGTGGAGAAATCTGATGCCGTCCTGCGGCCCTTAAAGGCAAAATAAGACGTATAAAAGAGGCTCAAATGCATGAAGGATGCATTCTGCGTGCCTCTATGTGTGTGTGAAGAATGCTAAATGAATTGATCTGAGTTCCACAGACCACAGATGTGCACAGCCACAGATGGAAGAAAAGACAGACAACTAGATAACACTTCAGTTATCCAATTGCCACGGTGTGCCTATTTATACTTGTGATAGGGGTACATTAAGATTTACCACACACAGAACCGAAAGCAAAATCCTCTTGATATTACAAAAGGTGTTGAATGTATTAGCATTTAATTAAAATGCTCACCAAGAACAGTTATTAAAAGGAGAGAGCGGGGCATCTGTGATGCCACACCGGCACAGTGACTCATCAATGCTCCACAACACAACCTCCTGCAGGTCTGAAGGCAGCCTGTGCCAACCCCTACCTATGGCAGCCTGGTGCACAGTGTTCACGTCAAAAGGTGGAGTAGGTGGGAGCTGGGGACCCATTTTAAGCACGTCTAGGCAGGGTTTAGGACGGCATGCACAAGGAAGCAGCATGTAGGGCACCACGAAAACTTAAACTCTGCACAGAGACAGAGGTAAGTGCCTCTGTGTGTGTGTGTGTGTGTGTGTGTGTGTGTGTGTGTAATCCAATTTTCTTTTGTTTTTTTGACTGATTAATGCGATTATTTTTAATTGTTGCCATCTTATTTCTTTTTAACTACAATTTTTGGTGAAATCAGGTGTTTCTAAATTGTTGTTCCAAAGGATGACATATACAGCAAACTACCTATTAAACTTTAAAATAGTAAGTTGACCAAGGCTGCCCCTGCATTGTTAAAAATATTGTTTCCTTCTAAATAGACTGGCAAGTTTTCAGAGACTGGAAGACTTGGAACAATGATCCCATTTGTCACTTTTTTCCTCCTCAGGTGCAGTGTATAAACAAATTGTTCCTTAAAACAAGCTGTTGTATTTTTTTATGGATTAAATGTAAACATGTTGTTGAAATTGGAAATCATCTTTACTAGCTTTACAAACATGAGGTTGAAATATAAAAATAAAGGAGATGAAAATGTATAGAAAAAACACCCACACCTGACATGCCATGAACAAAGGCCCTCTTTATGAGTGTGCATGTTTTTTCTTTACAGAGAATGTAAGCTACGAGCATCTGTGTGTGAGAGAGAAATAAATTGTTAGTGAGTAGGCAGTTAGGGCAGTACAGTAGATGAGAGACCACCCAGACTGAATGAGGTCAAAAGGACTGACAGTATACGTAGGTGGATCAGTACACCGCATATTACTGTCCACTTAGCCTGCTCTCGTCCCTGCTCAATCAAACACTCCATCTCTGCTTCACCCTCTTTTCTTATTCTTGCTTCGTCTCTCGCCTGGAGATCCAGTTATACAACTGGAAATATATACGACAGTGGTTCCAATCAGCGGTCTGTTCTGTGCTGATTAATACAAAATAAAAGTTTCACTGCTGATTAGTCCAAACCATTTACTCTAAGCTAAAATATTACAAACACCACAAGTAGATGAAACTGATTTTACAGCAGTACACGGACATCATAGGCGTCAGATTTTTCACATTGCAGCCATCTCAGTTTGGAATGACACTAATTAAAAATACATTTTAATGAGGCTTTGTCAATAGTTTAAATATTGTTACACTGACTTGTGTATTTTATTAACTAACACTACACCACTAATTATGTGCTGTCTCTAGCTGACTCATTCTAGATAAACACGTCAATGCGGTAAAATTCTTCCGTCCACCTCCCTCCTGGTTAGACTGAGCTTTTGAAGTTGCCACCCAAAAGCATAAAGAAAAATCAACAGAGAGGCTCAGTGACTGAGGCTCTGAATGAATGTTTTTGTCAATGGAAGGTGGGAGGTGAGAGAAATTAAATGGAAGACATCAAAAAAGAAAAGGGAAATGTCTGGGGAGTGGTGTTTACCAATGTTTTCTTTTTTCCTCAGAATTCTGTGCTGCTGTTTCGGTTCCACGCTGGGAACGGGAGCAGTGTCTGTCAGATATTAATGCTACACAGAGAGAGCGGGAGAGAGAAAGGCAGACAGACTGTGAGAGAGAGATAGAGAGAGAGAAAGAAGGAAGGGAGGGAGGGATAAAGGGAGACAGAGCAGATAAACACAAAAGTGATTTTTGAAAAGAGAATGAAAGTGAAAGAAATCTTTTAAAAGCGGAAGAGAATCACCAGAGACACAGCGTCAATGAGGGGTGGCGGGGGGTTATAAATAGGAGACAGAAACCAGGGCCTCTCTCCTCACTGGATGCCACATTAATTATGCTTGTCTGCATCAGGAGAAATTAAGACATGGCTGTGTGTCAGTTTAGAGAGAGAAATTGAGAAAGGAGGGGAAAGGGAGAAATGGCAGGCGAGAAGGGAGAGAGCTAAGAGCAAATGACAGTCAGAGATTTAAAACTGGACACCAAAGACGAGGGAGGCGAGAGTGAAGTTCAAATGAGTGGAAAAAGGGAAAGCAGAGAAAGAAAAGGCTATTAGAGAAAGACCAAAAGAGCAGCAACAGCGCAAAAGCAAGAAAAGATGCTAATGCCTGCACCCAAACTCAATTTCAAAGGAGACAAGAAAGAGAGAACAGCTAATTACAGAGTAGTGACAAACAGAAGTGTGAATGGACCATTGAATCAACATGTCATCAGATCAACAAAGCCCTATAAAACTCAAAATGACTGTCGAGCAGAGTGAGCAAGAAAAATATTTTATGAATGAAAATAAATACGCCACCAAAACCCAAATCAAATGTTATTCACGTGAGGCCATCTTCTGAACATCTTAAAAAGCTTCCGCAATCAGATGCAATTCATTGATGAATCAACAGCAGAATCTTATGCTAATGAAATCAAACGATTCATATTCATGTTTGAGTGTGACACACCTTAATAACCTGTTTCGGTCACAATCACTATGCTGCACAGGGATAGGAGAGATGGAGAGAAGGACTCTGGATCAAGGGCACAGACTAGTTTTTCCTCTCCGTCCTATATAATATCTTTATTCTGCTGCTACTAACTCGTGCCTCTACAGCTTCAGCACTTCCTCTCACCTGTTCAATCTTGCTTTCTCTCATGCAACTCTATCCTGTTTCAGTGTCAGCCATTGTCTCATTTGACTCTTTTCTAGCTAGATGTGTGTGTGTGTGTTTCAGAGATGTAACTTGTTTGTTTTTTTGCCATTGCCATGTTCCAATTTGTTTAGTAAATGTCTGAACAAAGCCAGTGAACCAGAAGAATTAAACCCAAGCTGATTTTCTACACAGGGATTTTCAACCAGTAACTTTCTTTTGGATAATGATTTTGCCTTTTTTTGGAAAAGTGACAGCTCTTATGTGTGAATGCTTAACTGTGTTGTTATCTACTCAAATGTGTCCGTTTGACAGTGTGTGTGTTTGTGTTCATATTAGCCCATAACAGCAGGTCAGTGCAGCCAGCCAACCAGCCTCCGCACTGGGCTCAGGACTCATTATATGGCTCAGTCCTGCCTGCTAACTCCCACCTACCTGTGAAAAACTTGCTGACACCACCAATGACTGGCAAGGGAGAAAATGTGTGAGAAAGTGTGCGCGTCAGAGTGTGTATGGATGGAAGAGGTTATGTGCATAACAAATGCTTAATTTAATCTATGTGCATATAGGAAAGACTAAGCAGAGTGTGGCAAAGCATGTGTACAAGTCTTATAAATCAGATTAATTATGCATTAGTGTGCATATATGCGTCTGTAAAAATAAGAAAAAAATCATATCAACATGTACCTGCTACAGAACTTCTGCTCTGACTCATGGAGGGAGGTTTGTATCCATGTCAATCAAAATCCCCTGTTGCTTGCATCAATTCTTTCACAGCCAAGGCTTTCTTGATCCAACCTATACTACTGGCTCGCCACACACACACACACATGCACACAACCATACACACTCACACTAGTCCACCTCCAACACTGGCCAAGGCTACATTTCCATGACAATTAAACACCAGAGGACAGTGGAGTCAGCCACCCTACGCAAAAAAAGCCTTTTAAAACTGCGATAGGAATGGAGAGGGGGAGTAAAAGAGAGGGAGTGTGTGGCCTGGATAAGTGGTGGCAGGATTATAGCTAGTTCCATCATGGACTTTGGTCCGTTCACTGCTTCTTATAAAAACCTATTAGCATGTGAATGAACAGGCACAGTGGATGGAGTTTTCTAAAGCCCAGGAGCACTGATCCACTATCAGGTGAGCTTTCCATAAACTTGGAGTAAGCAGGGGAGGATGGTGTGTGTGTGTCTGTGTTTTGGGGCTAGCCAACTTGATTGTGGACGCTTTTGTCAGGATTTTTGTTGAGATTTCACAGCACTCAAAGTATGAGTTGAAAATGGTGCTTTAAATGCTGTAATAAAGCTCATTTGGGAGTAAACAATCTTTCCCAATCTTTCTTCAAACGGTCGTGACAATAAGTCATTAAATATATGAAGGGTAATATGTGTTGCTCAAATGGGCTTAGATCGTCACAATGTGGCAATCACACAAACACAAAGCCAGAATGCACGTTGGAAACACCTTTTACCTTGTAGCTTCTGTGGTTATTAACTTATCGAAAGTATAACAGACATTCTTCTCACCTGTCTGAACCAAAATGATCTTGTGCTCAAAGCAGCCTAAACTTGGACTGCGAGTGTGAAAATAAAATGCAGCAATGTAGGTACCAAAATAGCAGAACACCAAGAGGTACCAACATGGGAATAGGTATTGAAACACTAGGAAATGATGAAACCCAGTGCCAGAATGTTATACTGCTTACCTCCCTTTGCAGCACCAGCTCTTTGGTGAACAGCATAGCCTCGTCACTGAAGGGTTCAGCCACCTGCATCCCTCCTGGCATATTCCTGGAACTTCGTGGACATTCAATACCTAGCCAAAGACAACACAATAGCAGGAGTTAAAGGTCAGCACAGCAGCTAATCAAAACAACTGCAAGATGTCCTCTATGGTTTTAACATGATTTGGCTTGATAAGTCCAAAAAGACCAGGAGACATACCTGGATCTGTTTGTCAAAAAGACAAAAAGAAAAAAAAAAAAAGCAGAAATACTCTATAAATATCTGCAAGTCAATGAATAGACTTGTATCCCCAATTTTAAGGACCTCTGGTGCACCAAACAACTGATGCCACATCAAGCATCCTTCTAATCCCTCTAATAGGTCAGGGTCAAAATCGCATAGTCACGCTATTTTACCAAAGGCACGTCAGTGGCACAACACAGATTAACCGACTGCACTATCATCAGCACTCAAACGATAATTGGTCATCAAGGGGTCAATCCTGAGCCCATAAAGTGCTTCTGTATCAGGCATGTGATTGCCAAAGGGGGGAAAAAAAGCAGGAAAATATACAGAGCGCAGAGCTGCAAATATACACAAACGTGCATGTTCACTTCGGCTTGTAAAATACACCAAACAATCAACGCACACTTAATTCTGCTGCAAACCCCACTTACTGGCAGTTCCCCCTTTTTAGAGTGAAATTTGAATGATTATGTTATTTCTTCCAGCGAGTACTGTTGTACTCATGAAAACAGCCAACCTCCCGCTAACCCTTGTCCTTTTAATATTATCAGGCTAAGCTCGAGCTGAACGCAAACCAACATCCTCGTGGATACTCGGAAAGAATAAAATCTTCACGCACTTCAGTCTCTAGATGTCGTCCGATCCTCTCCTCACCATTTCACTCAGGCAGCTCATCATCATATATATATATATATATATATTTTTTTAACGGATCTGCACAATTCATGTGGGTGACATTTTCAGGTTGGAAAATCCGGAATTCCAGATTAATGCAGACAAATCACATCCCTGCTGTATAACCCGTTTCCACTGAAAAACAGCCTTGTTGGAATTTGCGTCTTTGGGACCCTCAGAGGCTTTCTTGTAGAGTTCAGGTAGGAATGGATAAGCTTCAGGGCAGAAGTGGGGGAAAGAGAAATGAGTGGGTAAAGGCGCTGTGAGATCATTTTTGCATGTTTGCCCTGTTTTAAAAAATATACTGTGATAAAAGCAGGTGTATGCAAGAAAGGTATATGCTTAAGAGAGAATTTCTGCATTTGAAGATGAATGTGACTGGACTGTAAGGTAGTGAGAGTACGTGTGTTGACCTTAACCCTTAAAGAAAGTTAAAGTTTTGTGCCAAGTCTTCACACACACACACACACTATGAGTTTTGCATGTACAGCCTCTATTGGAGGAGCATACCTGGCTTCAATTCAGACTCACTTCTTTTGTATCTTAATATGCTGTATGTTCATGCAACATGTGCTAAGGTATAGATGAAGGCATGCCTGTAAAAAATTTTGAATATGAAAAACACCTTAACAGTAGCTATGCGTTTATCTGTTGAGTTCTTGTTCTCTTCAAATTATTTAATTAATTACCACACTAGCAAGCAGGTTGGTGCTGTATTGATTTATGCATAGTAACTTAATGACAGTTTCAGTTGGGCGTTAAACCCTCCAGCATTGTACTAATAAGTCAACAGCTCTCTCCTAGGGTCTTCCTTTCCTCTCTGACTGCATGTTGAATTTAATGAGCTTCACTGGCATGACAGATACGTGCATTTACGCCTCAGGATTGACTCATGACAGAAGTCAAATCAGATGTGCTGGGGCATCCAGTTGACTCAGTGGTTAGAGCATGGTCACCTCACAGTAAGACAATCCAGGCTTTAAAATGTACTTCTTTTCCATCTAAGTTTGGCATGTTCTCCCCATGTTCCCCATGGTTTCCTTTGACTGGTGATGTATTCATATAAAGTGTTTCCCAGAGTTTTCACTCAAGGACATGCTGCTCTTGCTCCAATGTGACATAGTGACAGAACAACTGAAGTGCTTGGAATAGATGTGTGTACTTAAAGTATTAGTTGATGTGTTTCTTAGATTAGGGGACATTACATACCGTACACAGAGCCTTCATGTTTCAAGATTTCTTCCCAAATAAGAATACACAACAAGAAAACACATTTTCATTGGTTCTTACATCTTAAAACTTGTCAATACAACAGTGTTTTACAGTGACATTAATCTGGGACACTGTGTACCAGGTGTTCTTTGCTGCACTCTGTAAGTGCAAAGCAGAGGAAAGCGCTTAAGATCTGTTCTACAAGCCACATTTGTATTCTTATTCTTTTTAGTGAATTCCAAATGCTAAATTCCTATAAGGGTTTTATCTAAGGCCCCTTTTAAATACATAACTGGATTTGGAACTGACTTAGCTAAAAAGCTAATATAGACAAAAAGCTGACTCAAAACATTTCCTTGAAAACTTTCACATGAAATTCAACAATGGTTTTCTGGGTTCTTTGTGCTTTGTGTTGTGTTCATGTTCCGTTCTCTTAACTTGTTAGCAGTAAGTAAAACGAGTTATAGCGAGTTTAACCTAACTGGCAAACATTAGTTTCATGGTTTTATAACTAGATAAAATAACCTACTAGCTTTTTTTTTTTTTTTTTTTTTTTTTTTTTTTTTAAGCTTTTTCTTGTTTAGTACTTTCTGTTCCCCACAGAAACCTCTGCCCATGTCTGTCCCATTTATGGAAACAAGAACAGGAGACATCGGCGTATTCACACTGGCAGAGAAGGGAAAATGACCCAGGAAAGGCAAAATGAGTTCACAGGACAGTCAGCACCGAAGAGTTATGAAGAACTGTTGAGTCAACCTTCTGTAAGACATAAAGGTCTTCAGTATACAGCAGGGAGCATTAAAACCAATTAGACGTGCAAATTTCTGTTTTGTACTAAACTATTTGCTTTTTTTTACTCTAGCTGTAATATTTTGCAATAGGGTGATAAAATGTGTTTTTGTGCTTAAAATGCCAAAGAGCTATAAAAAAAGATTTGTACACAGAGTGAATAAGAAAGACTTAGGGTAAACGCACAAGCCTCACAGTAACAAACTGATTTAATAAAAAACTGCTTTAGAAAAATACATTTTATTGTAAACGTTTGTACTCTACATCAGACATTGGTTAAATGTTCTTTTATTGCAGGTATTCTATTATGTATCCTACTTTATTCAAACATTTAATAAAATACAATAAAAATAAGAGCTTCCTGAAGAGCAGAGGAGGAGGAAGAGGAGGAGGAGACACTGATGGCCAAGATCATCGGATAGTATTTATAGAAGTGGACCAGGACAGGGCTTCCACGTGGGACACTGAGGCTACAACAGTGCCAGAATAAAGAGAAGAGGAGGATGCAGAATAAAGGAAGAGAAAAAGACAAGAGAGGAAAGACAATGGGAGGGGTAAATAATGCACACTGCAAAAAATTTTGTATGAAGTTATTGCAGAGAGGGAGATGGGTTGGCCGGGAATGTAATACACAGGGAAGTGTATTGGAAGCACATACAGTCCAATGTCTATTCAGGCCTACATCAGCAACAATTCGTAACCCAGCGCAAGCCATCTTAAAAAGGTCCAGTGTGTAACATTTAGGAGGAGCTATTGGCAGAAATGGAATATAATATTTATAAGCATGTTTTCATTAGTGTATAATCACCTGAAAATAATACTCTTTGTGTTTTCATTACCTTAGAATAAGCCGTTTTTATCTACAGAGGGAGCGGGTCCCCTTCCACGGAGGTCGCCATGTTGCACTGCAATGTTTCTACAGTAGCCCAGAACGGAAAAACCAAATAGTGGCTCTAGATAGGACCGTTCATGTTTTTTGTGAGTTTCGCGGCCACCATTCTCCTAGACACTTGGAAGGGGAAGGTGATGCGAGCGGTATTTAAATGGTTGCAAACTGCAATTTCACAGCTAGATGCCACAAAATCCTACACACTAGACCTTTAAAAAAAACAAAAACATCCCAAAAAACCTTAATACACAAAGACGGTGTAGTCACTCATTCGTCCAGGAGTGTTCTATCGTAGAAAAGGTTTCAGTCGTAGTCATCTGGACACTGTTTTCAGAATCAAGACGTTTCGGCTCCCATCCAGAAGTCATTCTCAATTGTGAAAAAATGGGACGGGAACTCAGAAATTTAAGATACTCTGTTACATAAGCCCTGCCCTCAGGAAGGAGTCTACCTGAGTATCTGTTGATTAGCTAGTTTCACCTGAAACTGACCTAATTGTTTCCATGATGGCCCAGTAATCAGTAATCAGGCCTATTGTTTTCTGGCTGCACCTCCCCTCATCACTGTTAATACACAAAGAAAAATAATAGAATTAGAATCCAAAAGTTTAATAATAATATTAATGTAATAATCCTATATAAGACTTCCAATAAAATAAGTCAAAGATATAAGTCCATATCTGAAGTCAAATGCACACAGGTACACACTCTCAAATGACCTACGGCTTTTCCTAACTGCACTCAATGTCCTGCAACTCACACACAGACAGACACTGTACTGTCGTCTCCTCCCTGCAGCTTTTAAACCAAGCCAAGGAGTCAATTAGCACAGCCAATTTTAACCTGCACCATGACACATAACTCATGCCTGACACCAAGATAAACATCTGGGTCAAACTATAGGATATCCATCTTATCTGATCTCAGAGACAAACAAGACATACACTGATCACTACTGACATCACACTACACACAAGCACACACACACACACACACACACACACACAGTACACTCTTATACATCATCTTGCACGTGCTGTTCTCAATACTGGCCTGAAGCGCACGCCCACATGTCAATCCATCATACATCGCATCAATCATATTTGGTCTGTAAGACATGGATATTAGAGGTCTCATTTTAAAATGCGTCAGGCTTCGGAGAATAAACTGAAAATAGAGTCAGCTAGGACTGTTTAACAAAAAAATGCACAACTGAATGAACAGATTAAAGAGTCAATTCATGTTGTTTGCAAATTCTGCAACCCAACTCCTAGAAGACGACAAGCTATCAACCGTTTCTTTTAATAATGCTGCAGGTTTATATCACCCCCCATGTCCCACCATGCTTCTTTCCCCTTCCCCTCTGTAGAGCTCAGGCTCAGTGAGCGGTGGGGAGGCCCTGTGGAGAAGATGTAACATTTTAATCTGTGATTCAGGGTGAGCCATGATGGAATACTGCCCTTAGCTCAAACTCAAACACACACACACACACACACAGTAGTTCCTCCTCCTCACCCCAAAAGCTGTCACTTCCTCCATCTGCATAGACTCCTCAGCAATTTTCCACTTCATCAATCCCTGTCTTTCTTCCACAATCATTCTCCATATCAAACACAAAAGTAGTGTGAGATACATTTATGAATTTATATATTTCGCAGGAATTAATTAATTCTCCTTACCTTGTGACAGAAACACACTCAAGCTTCTTCTTTCTTTATACCTTCTCAGTTCTGTTCTTACCATCGTTTCTTGGTCTTACAATATATATAGCTTATATCACCCCTAGTCCCCAATTCCCCATTTTGTTTCAGTACCTACTGTACCCCTCAAAGCATGTGCCTGCCACGTCTTGTCCCCACCCTTCATTTCTCACTCTATTTGATATAAAGTAGATTATATCTAATATTAATGGCTGAAGACTGAAGAGGGGAAATACAGTGAAATACGGAAAATCACAAATACGTTGGTTGCATTAAATTAAAAGCATCAAAACCATAACCTTGGGTTTTGTATGGATTAAACAAATTACATTACTTACATTAATTACTAAGCTTAAGAGGTGCTGGAAGGTGGATTTTACCTTCAGACAGTGCCAGGCTAGCTATTTCCCCATGATTCCAGTGTTTCTGCTATGCTAAGATAACCTCCTGGCTGCAGCTTCATATTTAACGGGAAGATATGAGAGTACTATTGATCTTCCCATCAAACTCTCAGCAAGAAAGCAAATATGTGTGCTTCCCAAAATGTCAAACTATTTCTTTAACTGTTGTTTCATAATCTAACTGCCATACCATTCAACTGGAGTACTTGTAAGAGTAATCTAATACTCCCAGTCATTAAGATGCACTTATAACAATGCTAGTAAGTGCCACGCAAATGTAGTGACACATAAAGAATGGATCTTTTCAGCAAGGAATAATCTTAATTCTAGTTGTAATTCTAATCAGAAATCAAAACTAATGGGATGAATTCATATGCAATAATTTCTGGAGAGGCAGTTTCTTTTCTAATATATTTTTTATACTTTGTAATGAAATGTGTTTTCAGTCGACCCAACATATAGCAGGAACAGGATTGAGTCGACCTCTGCTAACCAAGCTGAGATAATGAGCTTCATCTTGTAGAAATAGGTCTGGAGGGAGAAATGTGGCGATGTGCGGCTGCTGTGTATTAGTGTCATCACTGCAATTTATACAAAAATACATCATGTCGCAAATTCCTAAACTCATAATGTGCATATTGATAAGCCTCTGGCAGGTTATGAGCAAAAATTCAGACGCTCTGTGCCCTCACTTTGGCATGTCTGGAGGTATAAATGGATACTTGCAGGATACAGTCAGCTCAGTATGAATGCCATTAGTGTCCATCTTTTCAATGTTATTAAGTTACTAATTCTTGATTTGTGACAAGCTGTTGACAGGACATAATTAGCACTGCGACAGGCAAACAAACAAAGACCTAAAAGCTGGGGAGATGTGTAAGTGTGCACATTTGTGTGTTATTTCAGCTCTAATACTCATACTTCTTTCCTCAAATCATCCATATCACTATGGGTGATTGAGGAAACAATCACACACAAGGGTGATCCATTCAAATTTGTTTACCATCTTATTAATCTTCCCTGTCCTTCCCTTAATTAACTATCAGGTGTCGCTCCCCTCTTTGAATATCTCTCCCTCCCTGGGTACAAGTCACTTCTAAGCAAGAAGTTCAGCAGTGGGTGAAAGATGCAGGTGGACAAGACAGAGGTTACAGAGGGGTGATGGAGGTAGAGCAGATGAAGGGAGCTGTTGGGAAAAATCCAAGAATTGTTTCACTATCCCTCTCTTTTACCTTCAGTCCATCCCCCAGTCTCACCATTATCTCATTACAGCTCTCTAATGTAAGGCCTCATTACCTCAGACGAGGCTTCAACACCGATACTTTGATTCCTCTAAAGCACACAACCGTACCAAGGATTTGATTTTTTTTTTTTTTTATTTTACACATTATCTGTGTAATATTTGATAAAGCAGAAATGCTGAAAATATAATCTTAAGGAAAAAAACATACAAAAAAAACCCTACCCTGTGGCATGGTCTGTTATCTATGCATAGCTGGTAGGACAATGCAACACAAATAATGAGGTGTAGGTTTAAAGAAGGCCTGTGACAAGTTACTAATGCTTAGAAATATTACAGTTTTCTTGCAGGCCCCAATTCACTGAAGCACATATCTGATGTCACCTTCAGTAGACAGCAGCGTAATAATCTATAATGAAATTTAATAATATTTATTAAAGTTAAGTTTTAGTTGTAGGTTAGATGTGAGCATATTTCCAGTCCTCTGATAACTTTCTTCCCCCCTCCAGTAGCAGCAGTTATGGTGGATGACTGATTTGTTGTAGGCTGATGCAGCTCATAGCCCATGTTTAGGATCAAGATTATAGCTCATAGTGTAGTAAATTTAATACCAATAAAGTGTTATTAAAGTTATTATTTCTTCCTTACCAGCAACTTTATTATGTGGAAGGCCTTAAAATCTGTCTCAAGGCCTCAAAAACAACCTGGCCCCAGGTTTCTAATAAATGTGTGAATCTCAATGAGATGCAGCACTGCAGTCACACACAAGGACATTAATATGTAGAGGTCATAGCAGAGCACAGTAACATTTTATTTTCAGGCCTTTCCTGACTGATTTGCTACTATGCTGAACTTTTTTTTTTGCACACAGACATATTTTTAGGGAACAAGTCTACAAATTTTCTGCTCCACTTCACCATCTTTCCATCTCCTGCACTCACACCCTGCAGGAAGTGTAACAGCACACAGACACACACACACTCACACTCAGATATCAAAAATCAGACAAATGGCACTAAGCCACACACTGTGATGGCTAATGCTTCGTGCTGACACTGTAAATCTTTGTGTCCGAGTGATGGGTGTTTCATCTTTTTGACAGACTGCTGCTCAACATACCTTTCTGAGTAACTTTGAAAGTACACTTCACCTGCTGTGGCCTCCGTCTGAAACTCTGAGAAAGCTATTGAAGCTAGTAAACTTTTACAGCCTTTTCACTGCTTGGTCTCCCTTAGCTTCAACAGGCCTTTATACCCATGTTCTTCAAATCAATTGTACTTTTTTTGTCTTCTCTTTACCACATCCCCTTTCTCTTTACCCTCCCCTGTCCTTTCTGCATCCACAGATCTTACTTCACCTCCTCTCATCATCCTTCTACCCTCCTTCACTACACTTTCAAATCCCTTTCCTGTGTAGAAGCCCTTTCAGAAACAGGATGACTCCTTTACCCTTTATCAAACTTGCATACGGAAGTGACACCACGCAGGCCAGCAAGTGAGAGGAGAAGAAAGGAAAGGTGATGTGAAAGGAGAGGAAAGGGAACTTCCCTTCAACTCCTGAAGCACACCTCCGGCCCTCTTTGAAGCTTGGGTTTTTCTTGCTACGCTTTGTTTCCTCAGCCCCCATTTTTTCTGAGAGCACTGTCTTTATCCATCAAGGAAAACTCTGGAAAAGGAAGGAGACTATGTGCGAGGAATATACTGAGGCATTAAGAAGCCTCATTGGAAAAACAAGTCTTTGCAATGAGTGGGGTTCAGTATTAAATCAGGACAAATAATATGGCTAAATCAAGGGGGAAATCTCTGCTGGCTAAGCAAGATAGTAGTTCAGATTCCATGATGCCTGTACTGTGTTTTTGGTATTATAATTTTGAATTGCTGTGTTTCATCACTTACTGCCTTGGGATCATTTCATTTGCAGCTCTACTGTAAACAGTTTATTCTTCAATGGCCTCCTACGACATTGTTAAAGAATAAAAACTTGGCCATGATGAATACAGTATGACGAGAACACGGCTAATGAAACAGACGACTAATGACAGACTTGTTTTAACAGCAGCATCCTTTAAATATATTCTCTATTTGTCTGGATGTAGTCAATATTTACTCAGAGCAACTTACAATTACTGAGCATGAAGAAGCTCCGCTTATGGAAAACATATTTTGACTTTTAATATAAAATGATTGGGGCAAATATAATACTTGACCATGTAAAAGTAATAAAATCATATCGTAGAACTATGGTTAAAAGACATTATGCATGATGAAGGCCTATAGCAACTCTTTTGATGCATGCATATAGATTTGAGTTTAATACAAGTGTTACTATACACTATCTAAAACCTCTTTCTACTGAAGCTTTACAATGATGAATAAAAATCATTTTTGTATTCAGTTTAACATGTATATAACTATATCTTAACATGAAGAAACTACAGCCGGCCTATTCACATCTGGCCCAGGAGCAACCCCTGAGTGGCCCAGTATACATAAATCTGATATTTGACAAAATAAGTAAACTACATATATAGTGTACGGATTGAGCTAACAAATGAGCAAATTTGCTTCCTTCTCATTTCAGTTGCGAGTTGTACATGCGCAATATCGATCGGGCAGGATGTTTACGGATGTAGTGACATCGCCAATCATATTTTTCAGAAATCAACGTTTTCTCACTTTACGACCACGCTTAGTAGCTTTTCAAAACATCAGGCTATTGACAGTCACAAGAAGGGAAGTGCTCTACTGAGAAAATGTTTGTCAACCCTAAAATGTAAAATTGACAATGAGAACCGTCTGTTTAATGCCTGGACTGGCAAGTACTTGATTATTTTACCGCAATCTCTAAACGCCTGCTATTTTTTTCCTACATTCATTTGCATTTGTTTAAAATTTGTCATTACCAAAAGCTAAAAAAGGTTTCAAATAGGCTGCTGAAAATGTCTGGCCCATCTGGCCCAACTGAATTTGTAACTGAATAGCTGTACAGGGTACAATACTTCCAACACCGCTACTGCGATGATGAAAGGCCTATTTAACGTTAAAAAATACTAAGTTTTGCATGTTTCAGATATGCTAAGATCTTTCACCGATATTTGGTGAAGAGAAAAGGTCCAAAGGCTTTCTGCTGTTTCATACACAGATAAAAACAAGAGGCTTGGGGTAGCCAATTTATCATGTATGTGTCATTTCAAACACAGCCCGTGGTGGAGATGGGTGAAGAAAACATGGAAAGATAACTTTGACAGGAAAGAGGAAGTGGAAGGAGATAAGAAGTGCTTGGCGATTAGAGGTAGAGAGATAATAAAGGGGCTGTTCGTGCCTAAGGGCTTCATGTATGGTTAAAGGTTTAACATCAGTTATCACATAAACGCATACAACATACATGCACAGAAACACTGAGGCCATGACCCACCAGACAAAATAGTTTCTCATAAACATCCCATCTCTGAAAGAAAAAAACAAGATGAAAGAAAAAAAAAAAAGGTAAAGACAATGAGATGACAAGAAAAAGCACTCACACACCCATAGGGAGACACACACAAGGGAGGTCTTCCAGTGATACAGAGGACTCTTAATTGGAATAGAATTTAAAAATACACAAAATATGAAAGGGGATCATTTGTATCAATGAGGCCTAATCCAACCTAATGTGTATATAAAGACAATATGTGTCATCTCATTTCCATCAGATTAATCTTTTCTTCTGGGGACAACCTTAATCAAACACGCTCAGGGGCTATCAGCTCTAATGCGCTTCTTACAATTTGCTAATAACCTTTGATTGAATAAAATCATTCCAAAAGTAGACTATGTAAATACCATCTCACACACACCTGATATCTTCTTGAACACAAGGTTGTGTGTGTTTTTACTAAGCACTCATATTAAAAAGGGAAAATTGTCAAACGCAAACCAGTGCTAAAAAAAAAAAAATCTTATATGGTCCTATTTGCAGACTGCTTATTGGCAGGGGTCGTGTCAATACATCTTGTAGCAGGTAGTGGACAAAAAAAACGTAATTACGAAAACCATCAGTGGATAGCTGCGACAATTAGAAGCAAATTACAAAATGAATTAATGCATCAACGATTTAGACACGCATAATTAAACTGAATTTGATATATGGTGTTTGTCCAACTGTAAATGGAGAGGATCTGTACGGCTGGAAAATGTCGGACTGAAATGGAGATTTATTGAAACAGATTTTTATTGCAACTGTGACAAAGTGTATGATCAATTGTGGAAGGGATAAGCATTCTCACCATTCCCATGATCTGGGAGGATGTGCAAATCATTGTTGGCTGCCAAAGATACAGTCTCAGTGTTTTTATTACTAGCACAAACTGTCAAGACAATCGAGGATCTGAAATAAATGACTAGACCTACTATCAAACAGTCTGTATTTCATCCCATCTACATCTTGCCCTAAACTACTGTTCTTTTCTCACAGGTAGAAACGCTAAAAGAATGGACCCATTCATGGATTATTTTCATTACCCATTAATCTTCCAATTATTTTCTCTATCGATTTGTCAATAAAATGTAAGAAAAAAAAAGAGTATAATTCCTGTTATGAAATCCAGTGTGATTGATGTATTCAACTTGCTTGTTTTATTTGACCATTAATCCAAAACCAAAGATATTAAATTTATTATCATATATGACGAAGAAAAGCATCAAATCTTCACATTTGCGGAGCTTGAACCAATGAACGTTTTTTGCCTAGAAAATAACTAACAACGATTATCGATCGACCGATGATCAAAATAGTTTATCAATTTCGGTCAAGTGACTTTCCAATTCATTATCTGTCCTCTGTGCCACTACACAAATTTTCAGGTAGGAGACAAACAAAACAAGTCAGGTAGGAAGGATAAACTGACTGTTGCTGAATGCCAAAAGGTACAACTTTACTTTAAAAAAAGTCCATAGTGTTAAAAACCTGAGAATACCTGCCCATCCACTGAAGTTTAAACCTCCCTTTATCTTGACATGGCGGCCAGTTTCTAATGAAGATAACCACTAAGGTAAAACAGAAAAGACACGGAGAGCAGAGCATGAGCCTATTTCACACTTGGCAGAGAGGCAGAGAGGGAAAGGTGAGGTCAAAGGGGACATATGCTTCACGCCAACCCTGGTGCAACATGCCCAGCTACCCCCTTGACCTGTCGCCTGCTGAGCAGTGTGGGAAGGGCTCAAACTCTGATCTGAGATGGCAGGAGTCTCAATTTGGCGAAAATCTATTTGCTTGAATACACACACACTTTTTTTTTTTTACTAAAAGATACACCAATGAACTTTCCCATAGCAGCAACTAATGCCTGTACAGACACAGAAGTGAGTTGGATAGAGGACACCGAAGGAAGTGACTTTCACACCAGGAAGAGAAAGAGCTCTACCCACCGGCAAGGAGGAATGTGATGAGGCAGGTTTCTTTGGGCATGTACAGCTTGAGGCGGGAGCCGCTGAAGACGTATTCTACCACAGCTTCTGACCTGCCAGCCCTCTGCAGGAAGGGCAAGAACTGCTTGGCTTTCTGTGTCTCCTAACGGACAAAAAGAAAGAGAAATTAGGTTAGATAATGCTCTAAAGAGTGCACGATTTCATGGAATGCAAGTTTCTTATTGTGCAAAATCTAATGATGTAGTATTTCAATATTTGTAAAAATCAGTATATAACTGTTTGACAGTTGTAAAGCAAAGAAACCATCTATAATATGGTGAATGGGATATTTTCTGATATCTGATGCATTAATTATGTATCAAAGAACAAAATTGTGGACTTTTCATATGGATTTATTTCGAATTATTGGCCTCAGTGAAAATAAAACATTAAAAATGTCTTTTACAAAAAGACCAAATCAACCTGGATACAGCATCCTCAAAAAAACCTCAGCCAAATGAAAAGTAACCGAAATAGACCGACTAAATTGCTTTATTGAAGACGGAATCTGTGGGCTTTATCCAGACATCTTTAAATCTCAGTCTGGCCTAATGAAGTCCGCTCCACTTCTCTGTGACACGTCTGGAACCTCATGCAATCAAAAATAATTCTTTCCCCTCCTGCCTCCCTCTCCGTCTGCAAGGGTGAGTCACTAGCTTATTGTTGTGCCTGGGCCAAAATTACAAGCAGAACTAAATCATGTGTAATCAAGCATGGCTGGTGATGCAGTGGCAGGGGAAGATTCATAAATGATAAAAAACTATTTAATATGTGCCTACTCCAGGCAGGAGCATGTAGGCACAACAGACCAGTCAGTCATGAACCAGTGTAGAGTGTGTGTGTGTGTGTGGGGCCATATGAGTAGGAGCACAGGCTCGGAGGGAAGGATGAGTTCAAACAAGGAAAGTCAGAAATAACAAATGCATTTGACAATGCATCTCTATTTTCTACTGTAAGTGGAGGGAGAGCTCAGGATGATGAAAACCAAAAATAACAAAATATTGATAAGACATGTTTCAGATGAGTTGATATTTTTTTTCCTATTTTGGGGTATTGATGCATAACACAGTGTAGTAACAGAAAAGATGGACTAGAGACATCTGGCAACACGTCACCAGAGGGACTCAAACACATGACGTTGTGAGTAAAGGGTATGTGCTTTAGCCATAAGATGCACCATCTGAACTCCACCCACTGCAGTCCAAAATAGCCCCTTGAGTGGGAGACAACAGAACCAATCATTCTGTTGTTCACACAAACACATTTACAGCACTTGCAGTGAGTGGGCTGTGCAGTCTAACATGGTTCAGAAAAAAAGAAGCGACATGAGGGGAGAGGACCTCATTATGCAACCTTTAGAGGTATGAGGTGAGTCAAGTGCTTTATCTACTCTCCTTCCACCACCTCTGTTCATCTCCTACACTATACGTTTATAAAACCTATCTCTGCTCTATTTGTGACTGCATCCCACTCAATGTACATAATCCCTTTCAGAAAACCTTTACCACTGAGCTAAAGGATGCTGACGTATAGAAGTGTGTATTTCCATGTGTATGTGGGGGTGCGCCTGTGCACGTGTACAGCTGTGTGTGGGCGTGTATCACAGAGGAGAAAAGGAAAAGAAAAGAGGGAAGGGAGGGGAAGGATGTGAGGGGGTGGGAGGCGATGTTGCTATTTTGGGCCCTTAGAATGCTCATTACATTAGCCTAGCCAAACAACTGGTGCATGCGCGTCCACATGCACGCCTACCGGCACTGACTGGCAACGATCCTGGACTGTGGTGCAAATCGTGTGTGTGTGTGTCCTACTGGAAGCTGACATAAATGCTAAGGGAGGGAAGGAGTTTCTGCATATAATGGCACTGACCTAAACCACTGACACAGAGGCGTTAATAAGGGAGTGTTTAGAGGGGCTTCACAGTGCTGATGTCACACAAAAATGCATGACACAGCACAATCATGTTAAACTGTAGAGTACCACAGCCTTTGCTGGGTTACTGGGACAGTTTTTAATGAGTTAGACATTTGAATTCTCCAGTTGGAAGTAGGGTGTGGCATATATTGCTTTTTTTCAAAGTTATTAAAGTGAATTAATTATTGAGCACCTCCCCCTGAAACTACTCCCCAGTCAATGCTGCACATAGAATGTGGTCAATTTATCCAGTTAAGTTCGGAGGGTTTATGAGTATAAAATGCACTAATACCCCTGATGAAATAGCACAGGGCTGCTCTGTCAGCACAACAATTCCCTGTCATAATTATTTTTACAGGGGCTAATAATTTATCTGTCCTGCTGACACAATAAGACATAGGGAGGTTACGATGATGACAATGTGGAACAGCATAACATCCGAGAGCAGTTATGCAGAGCAATGTCGGTGTCATTAGCCAGACTCTAAAGTCCTGTTGGTGTTAAATAGCTTTAATAACCTGGCTGAATGCCTCTGTTCAAATGCAAGGTGATGGCATTTTAAACAGCAACTTACAGAGCTTGTACATGACCACCAAATCTGGTGTACCACTCTGAGCTAAAAAAAAAAAAAGACTAATAGACTAATACAGAAAAAGAGGGCCTGATAAATTTAACCAAATGTCTCTCTAGAGCCTACAAGTACTACAAGAGAACTCAAGTGAGAGAGAAAGAGGTGCTAATGTTTCTGAAGTTCAATTTTGAGTCGTTCACAGTAGACTATGTAGTAGCTTATCAAAATTTATAAGAGATGGCCAGTCGACAAGTACAGAGATACGTAAAGGCACTCAAACAATTCTGAATAAAAGAATGTTACAGCTGTTGCATAACCTTTTTTGAGGTTTGATAGAATTTTCAGTTGTGAGATTAAAAAAAGAAACTACCAAGGTGTGAGTGATAACATGGTGGTCAGTGGACCCATCTGAGGTCATTTCAAATAGGTATGACTTCTGACTTGTTCGTGGGTGGGAAGTCAGTGAGGGACAATGTACTTTTCTGCACTTGCAGCTACTACAGGTTGGTCAGCTAGGCTATGCGATAACAAACTTCAAGTTAGGCCTGCCCAGTGAAGCTCCTCACAGTCAGGTAGGAGAAGCAGCCAGAATGATTTTATTGAAGAAAACACATCGCTGTCCATGCACTCCCTAAGCCAAGAGAGGGAGTTAGTAGAGACAAAGGTCACAATAAACTGGAAATTGGCCATTCCAAATAGGGGAAAATCACCCAGGTACAAAAGGATGACTTATCCGCCACCTGACTGACTGACCTCAATTTCCCTCTTGGGCAGGGCTGGGTTAAAAAAAAAAATCTATTTTCCGATTCAAATCGATCACATTTGAATTATCCGATATCGATTCATAAAATCCGAGATCTATCTTTAATATATGCTTTTTCCCGTGGATGCGTGAAGCTTTAATGCAGTATGGGCTTGTGTCCATATGGCATAGCGGGTTTTTTCTAGCAGAGAAGCGCTGGAGTGAAGCGCTTGTGCGGTGAGAGAGAAAAACGCTGCGCGTGGGTTTGTTTCTATGACCCCAGCCACCAGTGTTTGTTCCTCTCCAGGAGAAGCTTTCTCCGGCCGTGAAGTGCAGCGCGTTGGGCTCTGTGGATCGGAAGATGTACCAAGGGTGCAATACTCGAATACTTGGGGAAACTTTACCGATTTAGCTGCTTTCACGTGTTGTGCTGCTAGCTTGATGAAATCTTAGTTTGAGCTAAAAACCGCACATAGATGGGCCGAACGTAAGACGAAGGAAGTTCACAAACAATGCGTATAAATTTTGATACATAACCACGTGGTATTAAAGCGTGAATAACACTAAAATTCTACAACATATTATGCTAACTTACATGTATCACGGAGGTTTTGCGAGTCGAGTGAAACTCTGCCATTTAGGTATACAGGTTCCCGGGCTCACCTGACTCACCTGAGTGAGCAGTCTCAAACAATCTATGTCTAATCTTTCTAACAATCTATCTTTTTTTCTTTTAACGCGGAAATAACAGCACAGCCTTTAGGAAATGCAATACTTGATGATTAAGGGACATTATTTCAACCTTAAATGTCAAGTTGTTTTTCTTAATATCTATATATTTATTTATAATCGTTGGGGAAAACGGGCTTCTGAGTGGAAATATCAGCTCTGTTGTAGGTGATTTAAAGGGTAAATTCTTAATGTAAACATTAATATTTTTTACTAATACACCAGATTAGAGGGTTCCTTGTACAATTTACAGTATTAGTTCTCTGAAAATCTCTTATATCCAAGCAAAATTGGTATTGTTACTAAAATATCCCTAACCGAATGGATATTGAATCGAATTGGAAAGCGAACTGAATCGGGACCTTATGAATCAGAATCAAATTGATTCAGGAAATCAGTGGCGATACCCAGCTCTACTCTTGGGTGGTGTGAGAATAATACAATGTTAAAAATAAGCCAACAGCAAGAACAGTACCTAGCAAGCGACAATGATCATTATAGTGCCAGCATTTAATCTTCGTATCAGTGCCGTCAGTACAGATTTTAGTTGATAGCACTATTCCACTGCTCTGCTCTCCATGTGCGCTCATCTAACCCAATCACTCAGTTTGAACAGCTACAACACTGCAGCGTATAGTGAGTTAATAAAGACTGCACTTGGGTATAGAAGTGCACTGTGACAGCCTGCAGTCATGTAGGACTGCAGTACATCTCTCGTGATATGTAGGGGAACCTCAAGAGATGGATTTGCAGTCAGAAACAGGAAAAAAACTAAGATGGAAAAAGGAAACGTCCCTTTAGAAATAAACAGGTGTCTCAACAATTAGTAATGCAACTAAACCATGCCTGACTTTCACAGATTTACAGACTGAAGAAGAGAGTGAGCAACAGAAGACATCACAGGGATCAAATTAAAAACCAGCTTCCAGGGTTGTGCGAACAAAAACATGCTTAAAAAGAATGTGTACCCATCGCCCATTACACGTTACGGAGAGATTTTATGGGTTCCCCACGCTAATGTTCATTTGGTGAGCACTCCCAATCAGGCTTCATTAGCCAAATTGATGCCTTTATCAAGCCCCTGGGCAAACGTAAACAAGCTAGGACCAAGCACCACTGATGGTTTTATTAATGGTGCTGATTATTTTTAGAGGCCACTTAGTTTCTTTAAGATGAGGAAACCGGCTGTGAGGATTAGGGATGTGTATGTGTGTGTGGGGGGGGTCTTCTGAGAATTGCTGTGTGTGATAGAGTCAGTAGTTAAATTATATCTGCATTTGGAGAGATGCTTGTCCCATTACACATCATGGAAAAGCTTTCATTCCCTTGTGTTGGATAACCTGTGAATACATACATGACAAGACACTTACCCCAGAGATATCAGCCACTCTGTGGATGGGAACCTCCTTCTTGCTGTGCAGCCCTTTCCCGTTCTTGATGGCCCTACAGTCAGTCAAACCACAAACACGTCACCAACATAGCTCAAGCACCATCATAATACATTGAGAAAACATAAGGCTGGAGGCTTAACAGACCTGGAGAAATGGGAGCTCTTTGAGTAATCACTGTAGATACAAAGAGGGAGCCATTGTGGCTTTGTGAAGTAAGATGTAAATTCATACCAGTTTCTCTTCCCTGAACTGCCATTACGGCTCAACTGGAAGTGCTTGAGGGAGATTTTTTTTTCAACCCATATAATCTATAGGCTTGAGATGAAAAGTGGAAATGGTGGTAGAGAAATTATAATGGAAAAGATATTATTGTTAGAATGGAGGGATGAGGAGAAATGGAGAGATAACGGTTGCTTCTTTAGAGCCAGCTAGGGGTTTAGCGATGATGGCTGGTTATGGTGATCGATCGCTGCTTTAAAAAGCCCCAAGGGCCAAATCAGATGAAGATGACCACTGAGGTTGCAGCTGTGGAGTGGAATGATGCCACCTATGGATCACTGGGATGCAGACCATTGCCTTTAAGACACAGCGTGTACATTTATGCAAGCATGTATATATGTGCATTTAATAGCCAGGAGAATGTTTCTTGAAGGCTGCGGGCCATTGACCTTATGCAGTGGGAACTAAAAATAAAACCAAGGCTATAGACAGAAACCTCTCATCAACTCTAATAAGACCCCACCAGGGACGGAGAGAGAGCAAGAAAGGGGGGGGGGGCGCACAGAAAAGCAAGGCCAAAGGAGGACAAAATTGAAAACAGCTAAGGTGGAGAAATAAGGACAAAATGTGCAAAAGAAGAAAGGAAGCAGGAGGAGGGACAGAGCAGCAAAAGAGGGCGGGTGGGCAGTGACACTGTACGAGAGAAAAGGGAGTGAAAGAGTTAGTCCTATAAAAAAGAGGCTGCATCTGCTCTACCTATAGCCAGCAGATCCTAATCTATGGCAGAGTAATAAAGCTTGTACTAAATCTCTCCACTGCACCTCCATATAATTATATTCATAAGGCCTGTGTAAAGAGAGCCTCTGATTTAGCACCCAGCGCCTGACAAGGTATATGTGTGTGTGTATGTAAAAAGAAAATAGGGGGCCAATACATGTATGAGTGAATGTGTGAGAGCAATGACATGGTTCCTGGAGAAAATGTAGCAACAGCTCAGATAGCCTACGACTTATGATGGTGTCACTGCTGCTAAAATAAATTCTGAAAAATAACTGACTATAAGTGACTTGCTTCACCTGGTCCATGTTGGATGGAACAGCAAATGTAAAAGCAAATTGAAAAACAAACAAAAAACCCTCAAGGTCATATTCAATTCTCTTCCACTTCCCAAGAACAACATTTGTGAAGATCATGCACAACATGTGGATGGCAGGGTGAGAGTGTGTGTGTGTGTAAAAATGATTTGTGTATGAGAAATTAGTGTAGTGTGTGCTCATCCATGTGTTTTTATTATTTGAAGCAACAAAAAAAAAGTGCCTTTATGAGAATGAACATCCATTTGAGACCCGTTGCGCCAAGTGTGTAGGTTTATGTAAAAGGGAGATGGAAGAAGTAAATCTGGCAGCGTTTTGTGTGAAAGAGTGTGTGTATGTGTGTGTGCTCCTCACCGAGCCTCTGCGGCAAGCAGCTCGTCATAGTGGGAGGAGCGTTGGTCGTCATCCTGTCTGTATCTGATGACCGTGGCCAGGCCTTTACTGACCAGAGCCTCCGCTATGTTACTGGAGAAAGGAGTGGTGGAAAGAAAGAGGGTGATTACTTTAATAAAAACAACAAGCAAAACCCCTTGGCTTCACACAGAATTCTAAGTGAGCTAGCTCAACAAAAAGAAAACAGGGACATGATAAATCCCAAAGGTGGCTTTGCTAAGGAACAAAGGTCATTTAAATGTTGACATTGCACACTTGACTTAACACTTCCTCGCTGTGTTACTGATGTACAGAAGAGAGGACGAAGGGCAGAAAGAGGGGAGTATTGTTGTACTTAATGCAGCACTTAGTCGCTAGCCCATGGACATCAGTGTTCTGGCTGAAGTGTGGGAGAAAGAAATGAAGGGAAGGGAAGGAAACTCTTCAGAACTGAGCTTGTTTCATCCAGTGCATCTGTCCTCATGTTGCAGGCATCGTACCTGACAATATTACAGCCAATGTTGTCACCAACAAAATGTTTAGATTTTTTTTAAATGTTTTTCTACAGCAACATAAACCTTGTTAACTGGCTAAAAACTGAGGGTAAAATAAGAAAGGAAAATACAGAGAGCCAAGTCATTTTTTTAAGTTTATCTTTAGATTATAATTTTTTAAAATATTATCTAAATTTAGACAAATTTGGCATTGGATATCATACAAGGAGTATTTCGGGTCTGCTCCAAGCTTCTTCACCTCCACATAGCATCGCTTTAGGACTTAAATAAGCCCCTACAAAGTCTCAAGCAGAGCCTCTTTTTTCTCTCTTACAACAAGCAGGGAAACTGTGAATAACACAATCCAACATTAGACAAGGTCAAAAACATCCACCCCACTGACCGCCTCTCCCCCTGACCTCGGTATTCATGGGGGGCCATGCAAGACTGTTGGGTTGATGACGAAGATCCATGTTTCCATGTGTGCATGTAACTGTGCTTTGTGCCATAGAGCCCAGAGTTATACAGACACAGAAAACCAGAAGATGTGGCTTTCAACTGTTTTTGGGTGAGAATGGACTTTATTTCAAGTCATGTGGCATTAAAGCTCCTCTATCCGGTTTTGATTACATTTGAACCTCTGAGTAGTTTAATAACATTTATATTTATGATACTGTATAAAACGCATGTTTCAAATAGATAAATCAGATTTCTTCAAAGCAGTGTTTGTGGATAGAAAATAATTGCTTGCACTGAGGCGACCCTTCTCATGAAAATTAAAATACAAAGAAGCACTTTCAGGTTACTTTGTGATTCATGGTGAGATTACAAGTTCTAAGCATTTGCAAATGATTATTCTTTGTCGTTTTACATCAGATGAACCTAACTTTTAAAGTTTTACACAGGGATACAGATAGCGTAATAAAATGAAATGTGTTAGTGAAGTCTCTTACACTGACAAATTACATACTGTATGATCTGCCAGTAATGGCTGCTTATTTGTAATAAACTCCTACTGGAAGCTTGTGGTAGTGTGTACTGCAAATACAGAAATAAAAGGCATTCAGGCAACAAGCTCGTCTTAACTGATATATTGTATCAACAATAGGGGAATAAACCGGAATAGAACAGAACAGACAAACGAAAGTAGATCATTCAGTGTGGTATAACATGGCCCATTACTTACATGCCACCAATTGTAACTGTAGCACAGGTGCGTTCTGCGAAGGCAGGGGTGCCTTCTCCTGGACCGGTAGCTGCTCTGATGTAGTCAACTGTCACATTGACCTAAAGGGGCAAGTAAGCAGGAGAAGAGGTCAAAAACACGCCAAGAGTACTGAGACAAACTGAAAGCAACACCAGTTACAGTAATAATTAGAGTAGGGAGCATTCTAACATGTGTGTGTGTGTGTGTGAGTGCGTGCGTGCGTGCGCACGCGGTGGGAGCCTGTGTGTTTGTCCCAGTTCTCAAGGTCACCCCAGTCAGTGTGAATCACGTCAGGCAGCACTGTAGATCTCCCCAGAGGATCAGTATTAACACACTGTGGGTGTTTGGGACAATACACACAGATACACAAACACACACACACAAACAGAGGGAACAGTGATAGAACCCAAATGACCCTTCACTGTGTGTTCTCAAAACAGCTCCCTAGGGACAGACTCCAATCCACCCACCCTGAAGATACAATTTTGTCACTCAGCTGTGTATGTGCGCATATCCACAGGCATGTGACGGGGAAAGCCTGCTTTGTGGGCCAGACACAGGCAGACAGCGCCAACAGCAGGGATGCAGCTGTACCGCTACACACAATCGGCAGTTTAAGAGCTACGTGTCAACCATGTCAGACAAGTGTGACGGGAGGAAATATATGTGGGAATCTGGTTCTGCATCACAGTGTCATAGCGCACACACAAGTCAAATAGAGACAATGCAGACAGGCCTATTACAGTGACATGAAAGAGACGCCAACCAGGACATGGAACAACGTCGGCTTGTCATTAGATGGACAGGATAAGGACATGGTGATGTGAGGAAGAGAGGAGCTTCTGTCAAGACAGAATGGAAGTGTTGTAGTGTATTGTTCAGCAGTAAGAGCTGTCTGCACTTCAAGAGCAGACGAAAAATACCAGGGGATGGATTATGGTTTTCGGAGGCCACAGTTTGCTGCACCATTAAATACAAAAGAGCATGTATCTAAAACTGCTATAGCACAAAAATGAAAGGTGTTGGTGAGTTACAAATTTAACTAAAAGTTAATATTAATATCAAAGTTTTATGTATTGGAGATTATCTGGTAGATGAAATATTGGTGGAAAAAGGAAAATTAAAATCTAAAAAAGGAAATCATACTAGGAATAGATAGTCAGCGTAGCATCTGCACACCAACACAAAAAATTGTATTCTTCCAATATGGAGACAACATTTGCATCCCAACAGTATCGTTATTTCAAAAATAAACATCCCCTTGCACCATAAAGTACATTAATAGTAGCTATATCCTGACTAACAGTCATAT
Organism: Siniperca chuatsi; assembly: GCF_020085105.1. NCBI lineage: Eukaryota > Metazoa > Chordata > Actinopteri > Centrarchiformes > Sinipercidae > Siniperca > Siniperca chuatsi. The sequence goes on from NC_058064.1 coordinate 8,828,572, forward strand.
TATCAGCAATAGAATTGGTTTGTGATCCTCTCAGCTGTAGAACATTATGCAATATCTTCGTTTTAAAAACACCCCCAATTTCATAAATTTTTGTAACCAAGCACATAACCCATTATTATTGTCTTGAAGGAAATTATTTTATCCTCACACCCACTTCAAAGTTCTTAATTTCCTTTCATGTCTATTCAGCCTTATTGAAAAGTGAAGCCATTCAAATAAAGGAAAAAAACTTTTTGCGTTGTTCTTGGTTACATTTGTGCTTAAAGCTAGGGTAGGTAACGTTGGAGAAACTAGCAAGAGACAGCTAGATTTTGAAAGTATCTAACTGAAAAAATCCCACCCCCTCCCTCCAAAACCAGTCCCCCAAAACAGATTTTCATGTGCAATGACTGCACGGGCAGAGTGCGCGCAGGTAGGTAGGTAGACAGGCAGGCAGGTAGGCCAGCCAATCATTTAATTCGGGCAAAATGAAATTACTGGATAGGCTTATTACAGGTCTGCGAAAGCAGATACTGAATTTTTCTCCAGAGCATTTGATTTATTTATTTCTGATGGGATGTAAAGAGAATTTCAACAAATATAACAAAATGCTTCTGAAATACATTACCTACCCTAGCTTTAGTGGCTACACATTGCTAGGCGTGGGTAATTGAGGAATAAGGGACAAACAAAGCAATGAAAAACAGGAAGAATTCAAGTTAGCTAACGAGGACAAAATGAGATGAAATGAAATAGGAAATTAAGAAAGCCAACACAAAGAGGAGACAGACACATAAGCAAAAATATAATGCTGGATACCATACACTGTGAAACCAGAACACCAGTAGTTCCCCATTAAGCGAAGTGATGGCAGATTATAAACTTTGACCAAGCGATGTTAGATTAGAGGAGTTCCAGGCCCATTCTCCACGGGCCATCTAACCAATCTCCTGATAAGGCAAAGCTATCTATAAGAACCCCCCAAAGGAGAGTGAGACAGAGGCGGAGAGACAGTGGATGGATTAGAAAGGGGGGGAGTGATAAGGACAAGGATAGCAGAAGTGTGAGTGTATTTTTTGCATGTACACAAGAGCATATACAGACATGCTCACATGCATGTGAGTGTTTCTTTGTTTATATACCCTAAATGGAACCAAAAAAAGTTGTGCGTGTATGTGTATCAAGGTGTATGCATGCATACAGACATTTTTACTAAAGCAAGACAACCCCCATGCTTGCTAAAATGAGTTTAATTCGAGGAGGTCTTAGGTGACAAGACCTTCACAGACAACTTATGCTGAACTATGATATGATAAGGATACCTGTGCCGTGCCGCATCATGAGCAACAGTAATCATAGCCCAGCATGCAGCTCAGCATGAGTGGTTTTCCAGACAGGAACACTGATAAAGTGTAGGAGGTTTTAGGTTTTCTCAAAATGAAATAAGCACCTGTCACCTGCACCTTTTCATCGAAACCACAGGCGGTTTCTTTTTTGCAATATTTTAAAACCAATCTGCCAACAAGTAAACAGAAAAATAGTGATATATTGGTGCAGACCATTTTGGAATCAAAAAGCACATTTAAGCCTGTTAGGGTTCTCAGTGGAAATGCATATGATCACAGTTTAGCTGGCGCAGCTAAAGAGTGCTATACTGAACCGGGGAAAGCCGGACATTCAATGTGCGGGCATACACACAGATGTTGCAGCAGCCTCACACTGCACAATGGATATTAGCCAACCAGTGGGTTTGAACAAAGAAGATCTCTGGACATCTTTAAGCCTTGAAGAAGCAAAGAAAGACAAGGCAGAGAGGAATGATGGTTAAGAAAGAGGACAAGAGGGAGAGCGAGGTAAACAGTTTTTAGCAGGCTGTAATCGCAGCTGGCTATCAATTAATGAAGTGAGCTGTGCTGGAAGGAAAAAACCTCAGGCTGGGACAGCACAACGTAGAGAAGAAAAGAGGGAAGTGAAGGAGGAAGAAGAGGGAGCCCCATCTGGATTTTCAACTATGGGACCTGGTGACGCTCAGGCCAACACACTTTGTTTTCCCCCTAATCAAGTCTCACTCTCACTAATACACACCACAACAAATACCACATTGCACGCACGGCATTCTCAGTGCATGCACGCACTTACATGTACACAAATAAGAGGGGAAAACTCTGGCGCTAACAGTACTACACAAGCAGCTGCATAACAGGAGCCACTTTGAGCACGAAGGATTATCCGAATGTGCTCAACCCTGATAAGTGGCTTAATGCAACATTTCCACTGGACTTTTTTTCTGCTGAGGCTGAGACCCAGGCGCACATGAAGCACTACTTATAAAGTTAGCCAAATCGAGCTTTTTGGGATTATGTCACCATGCAAGCGCTGCCGTTTCAATGGGGGTGGGGATATATATGCGAGTGAGAGAGGGAGGGAGACAGACAGACAGAGTGACAGAGAGAAAGGAGAAAAAGGAAAATGCCTCACAATGCCTGCACATTTAGCTAACCGTAAAGGGATAGTTCACATGTTGCTCCTGGCTGGCAAAAAACCCTGTAAAAATTCATTCAAGAGTTGTGTCAACATGAAATTGATCAAGGATGCATGGTTGTTGGTGAAGCACACAGCTAGCTTATTAGAATGGAGCCAGAAATGTTAATTATAATCTCTCTTTTTTTACCATTTAACCGCAGGCACATGATGTATCTTAGGCTGAAAGAGGAACAGCACGCAATGAATCTTGGGATAGGTTGGGCCGCAAAGGTTCCAACCGTTGGATCCTCCGAATTCGGGAAAAGGCGGCTGCATTTCTTGGCCACATTTGAAGGAGCCTTCGAAATGGGACAACCTAGTCGCCCGGCTGTGACGCATTTTGTCTTCAAATGCAGCCTTTGAAGGATGCAGCCCCTGAATTGGGACACAGCACAGGTATTACACCAGTTCCTTTCTGCCTGAAAGCTATCAAATATACACTCTTGGCCGAAAAAAGAAAAAAAGTCAGGCTTTTGAATATGGATATTAGATATGCTTTATAAAAAGATCAAAAGCACCATGCTCTCCTTACAGAAATGAGTTTAATAGAAAAAAAGTATTTAATGTAGCTTTATTCTCCTAAAGCGGAGCTGTGGCATTAGGGTTTTGAGCTTTTGCTCAGCACACTGAGACTCAGTTAATGCTTAGTCACGTCCTAGAAGGTTTAGCCAGGGGAAAATCTGCTTGTTTCCCAATTCATGCAATGTATAGCACTCTTAGGCAGTCTCTGAGCTTTGAAAGGTTATGTTGTCAAGGGGAATACCTATAGGTCAATCTGATAACTCAACCTTGTGACTGGACGGGACAATTAGCTTTGATCAAGTCCAGTTTGAGCCAGATGATGCACAAGATACACATTTTGTGATCTTACAATAGATCTGCAGTTACACCTCTGTAGGTGATTCAAGTTCTCTTCCCCTTCTTTTCTGGGAAGACCCAGACAAGACAGAGTATTCCCTTTTAAATCCACCAGGTCAAGACCCAATTACCCCACTGTTGAGGTAAAATCTTTGTCTTGGTTTAAGTCAGAGAGGGAAAAAAAAAGAAAAAAAGAAGAAGATAAAAGTGGAGCTCTCTGGAGCAGAATTTCAGGGAAAGCAGTGGTCTTGTACTAATGCTTACTGCTCCAAATCTGTCTCTATAGAGCTTAGTGTTCAGAGACAGGATGACAGTAAGTGGGTCGACTAAACTCCTCTCCTTGTTCGAGTGCAACATGCATCTGTACACTTGTGCACCTACCTGCATCCAACTTGACAACTCAAGTAGGCCAAGGTAGCATAGATTAACATTAAAGCCTTATGGGTTAAGTACTGTGCTCAAAAAAAAAAACATTCACCCACAGAGAGCCTGTGATCATTTCATCCAAACTAATTTTTTTCTTGTTGCCACAGCAGCTGAAGGGTGATGCTTGTACCTTCAGAAACCTGCAGGTTTTTTTTTTTGTTTTTAGGGCCTCTAATTTAAAAAAATAAATAAATGATGCATGGTGACAGAGGGTTTAATTCAGAGCTTCACTCTTGTGTCTTAGCAACAACGAAGGGATGGGAGGGAAGCAATGTTCCAGAAGTTTTCTGTGATTGACTTTTACAATCACAGACTTTTTTTTTTTTTTTTTTTTTTCTATTTTTTTAAATTCAGCCTGAGGAGGGAGGAGGCTGTACTGCTGGCAAATGGTCAAGAGCTCGCCACTTAAACCTAACTCACCTGTAAGAGCCTATAAGCACACACATGGGAGACCCAACTTCAATACTAATCAAATGTAGAAGAATACTGTGGCATGCATACATGCATACATACATACATACATACATACATACATACATAATATACACATATACATACAGATGGGGGACAAATTAAAGGAAAAACCTGAATAAAAGAGTGGAGAAACATCAACTGCAGATGCTTCCGTGAAAATGATATGAATAAAATGCTACAGCCTTTACAGTCACCAGATCTCAACCCAGGTGAACACCTACGAATGCTCTCCACCACCATCTCCATAAAACCAAATAATAGAATATAAACTTTCATCTTCAAATCTATTTAGTGATGTCTGTGACTGTCTCTGATGCTATATGTCCTTTTGTTATGTCTGGCTATGTTTGTTTTTCTATCTGCTGTACTCAGGTCTCTCTTGCAAAAGAGATCTTGAGCTCAATTAGATGACACGATTAAATAAAGGTTGTATATATGAATGAGGGAATATATTGTGGAGGAATGATGTTCATCGCTCCAACAGAGTTCCACAGACTTGGCAAGGAGCACCGAAGCTGTTCTGGAGGCTATTCGTGGCCAGACTCCATACTAAGACACTTCATGGTTTTTCCTTAAATTTGTCGCCCCGTCTCAATATTCATCATTATATAGTATAGCTTAATGACAGGGAAGGGAAGTGTTAGGCCAGATCTAGGTAGATCTTAACAGAAATGCAAAGTAGAGATAAAAAAGAAAGTCACTGGATAACATTGGAGCGAGAGAGAGTAGATGGTAATTTGCCTTGGGTTTGGACAGTGCTTTGGAGGTTTGTTTGCTTTTCACATATTTCACATACAACATTGATTAGGTGGTCAAGTTTCCTTTGCATTCACACTACTCTGCGTGCAGACAAACAAAATCTCTCAACACATCATGGAGTGCACATGCCCAAATGTGATTGGATCATCCAGGATGCACTTTAATGCCGACTGTAGGGGCCACAAACATGCATAATCTCATCACACTTAAGACCCTAACTCCTTTTGGCACGTACACAATCATGCATATACTTTTCTCTCCAATAAACACTACAAACAACAATTTGCCTGAATTTTTTGCAGTGACTTTTTAAACACCCTAAGAGTCTAAACAAGCAGTACTGTTTAGATGTGTGTGTGTGTGTGTGTGTGTGTGTGTGTGTGTGTGTGTGTGTGTGTGTGTGTGTGTGCGCGCACACGCATGTGTGTGTGTGTGCTGAGGACTATGATTATAATATAAAATGTGTCAATGTATAGAGTAGACATGTTGCATGTCAGAGCATGCATGATTATTATGTACTGAATTCTTTTATTTATTATTGTTCCCTTTCTTTGGGTTGCATGCTATTGGTAAACAACTAATGGCCACAGTAGACAGGTGTGGGTTTGCATGTGTTTACTGTCTATGCATTATGACTTCATCTAGATGTATTTATACACACACAAAACTATTTTTTAATGCAGACATGCAAATATACAAAGAAGCCCAGAATGGTACTTTACACTCAATTATATGGCTTGATATGGAGGCCTGGTGTTAAGAACCTGAGCTACAAACATTTTGTCTTCATGCTAATGGAATATTTTGTACAGTATTTTTACACCCTGACAAGGCTATAGTTGCCCTATTCCCATCACACACACACTCATTATACCCAAACAAAACACCTCAAATAAATTGCAGAATCATTATTCTCGCTTCACTCGTCAAAAGCCAGCTTACAGTTGAATTTTCCGTCATTAAAAAAACATTAATGAGGATGATTAAAATGACTGTGATGACAGGCTGGGACAGGGATATGAATCTCACTCCTGTACTGAATGCCAAAAGAAACTCTCTTGGCTTCTGGCTTTGAGTGGGTGCATTTTTTGTGTTTATCAGGCTGTACTGCAAATGTTTTATTTAACTCTGTACACTGTGTGTGTAAGATGGCAATGTTTGTTCCATCTATTGTCTGGGTGCTATAGTTTGTACCCCTGAAATCTGAACATTTGTTTGGTACATTCTAAAAAGCACACTGAGAATTGATTTGTGGAGGTCTAAGCTCCAAAATCTAATACTTGGAAGTCAGCTGCATTGAATTTATGAGATAATTTCTGACTAGGGAAGTCATTTTGTCAGTGTGATTGTGCATAAATGCACCATTTTGACAGAGTTTTCCTTTGATCTGTCAACTCCATTTCCATGTAGATTTTTGCAAGCAAGATTCCCATCTTTTCCAGCATTATATTTCCATTAATTAATGTGCCCCCTCTGCATCTGACAAGTGTTAAGAGTTAGCTATTTCGAAAAACAAACTATCATCAAGTCAGGCAGTGGACAAGAGCCCTGGGCGTACCTGTGAGCAACAGCTGCCTTCTCTCCCTGTGCCATTACTGCCACTGGAGGCAGCAAAATTGCCACTGTATGGACATCATCAACAATGTAGACATCTTTTTAGTGATTTACTGAGGGGACCCTGGTGTAACAACCTACTGTGTGCACTGAAAACTTATTTTGATATGTAAGGAAAAGTTTGTTATGTTTAATACTGGACAGAGCTAGTTACAAATCAGTACTCACTTGTAATAATTGTACCTAAACTATTTCAAAACACTGAACCTAATTTAAGTCAGTTTAAGTACCCCGCCGCCCTCAGACTCATACAACTAATCTCAATTCAGAGTTCATCTATTCAAATTTAACACAAAAAGGCAGATGTTCAAGCGGTGGTGTGTGTCTTGAGTGCTCCCTAGCTCAGTGCTGGGTTCTGATGGGTCAGATGTGTGTAAATTATAGCAACCCCCAAGGTGTACGGTAGATCAATAGACACAAGAGGGGGAAATCAACAATGCTTGTTTAAAGGGTGCGTCCGGGCCAATACCAAGCCCCAGGGCATCTACTGAGAGTACTTGGTATTCAAACAGAGAGGGAGAGAAATATATATCTAGCTTAGGGCTTCAAATGTGTGTTCAGCTACCGGTGAGGGGGAAAGGGGCGTTGTAGTGTATGTACAGCCACTGGGGGAATCACTGTTTAGAGCTATTGTTTAATTAATTAAAAGCTGATTAGAGTCAATCAAGTAAATTCACATACTGGCATACACACACAAAGCCAAAGAGTAGACTGGGAGGTTTCAAACTCTGTCACTGGTTGTTACCTTTTTTCCGATGAGCTTCTTCCTCAGGAACTCACGGGCCTCAAACATGTAGGGGATGTCGTAGAGTGGACGGAAACGTTTGTCTTTGTCCTTGTTTTTCTCCTGAATACAGACAAAGGTAGGATGAAGGAGAAATTAGGGAGAGGATGTGGAGAGGGAGAAGGGAGAAAACAAAATGGGTAGAGAAAGAAGGACAGGGAAGGAAAAAGTTATTCACATTGCACTTTCAAAGCTGCGTGGCTTAACATATCCACCGCAGATGCAGACCTCTGAGAAACATGCACACACAAAAACAAACCCCCACCTCACACGTACAGACATAAACACAGACACATATTCGGACACAGTCAGCTTGTTTGTTCCTTCTTTCCCCTCTACTTCAGTCCTGCGACAAGGAGGCTCTGGACTCTGAACTCACTGTGACATATTTTAGTGTGAACAGCAGCATTTCACGCATGCACAGTCGCACACACATACCTTTCCTCAAACACAAACATCTCTCTTGCTGTCAATACTCACAAACTGATTTTTTTTTTTTTTTTGGTGCAAAACAAAGTTACCAAGGACACGGATGCGAACAGCCAAGGTAAAGATACTTTGCGTTAAACAGATGCACAAAAGATAGCTGACACTATGTGCATACACAGATGTAGCCACACGTACACTCACACGGTTGCACACAAAAACTTCCTTCAATACGCTCACACACTCTCTGACAGGAGCACACCACAAATAGAATTTGCATTTTCAAAGGAGGCTGAGGTTTTGTGTTGCTCCCAGTCTGAAGACACACACACACACACACACACACACAGTGATAGGTGCAATTTTTGTATGGGTGGGTTAAAAAAAAAAATACAGCAAATGACAATGACGCAGTGAGAAAATAAACGACAGGCGCTAACAGGAGGAAAAAGGCTATGAATGACAATACCAGTGTGCTCGCCACCCCTGCCCCTCCCACACTCTTCTATGAACGCCATCATTATCTGTCATACAAACAGAAGTAACACTCATGCAAATTAACACACAGGGTTGGAGTAATTCCTCATTTCCTCTTCTCTTCAATGGTTTTCATTCATTTTTAATGCCTCTCCAGTTGTTCGGAGCTGCCAGGTGTGGCACACAGCTGGGCAGATGGATGTGGAGAGAACATATGGGGAGCAAAGGGTGCGTGAGCCTGTGATTGTATGTTTGAGCATGTGCTTATGGCTCCATTAAGGTCTTTAACATAAATCTTGTGGAGAACTCCACTGGTGTCAAACAGAAAAATTCTAGACTAAGGAATGTTTCAACAAATCAATCAAATCAATTATTTTTCCTTCCAAAACACTAAATATTTTGAGTAAGTCTCAACATGACTGTACAGAAGGCCTGTTGGATTGGCCCTGGTAAAGGATCTCTGGAAACTGCCAAATCTATCAGCCAACAGAGTTCCTTTAACCTTGGCAGGAATGTAATAACCTTTGAGTTTAATAGCTTTCTATCTTTCTTTTCTTACTCCCTCGCTCCCATCCCTCTACACTTTCACGAGCAGAGTCAGCACAGCATGGAACCTAGGAGGTGAGTTAATCTCACACATGGCCAGTGGAAATCCCCACCGCTCAGCCAAGAGCCGATGTCCTCCATTTTGTGTCAGTCGGGGCTTATTGTCAGGGTCTTTCATCCCTACCAAGTCAGTTGCGGTGGGATGATGGGGCCTTTTAGGAGCACTGCCAGCCAGGAATCCTCCATTTTGTTCCTGAACTGTGGACTTAGCTGTCCACTGCTGGGGATGAGGATAACTTTTACCAAGCCGGCATTGCTTGGCTGAAATCCTTCTTTTGGAGCATATTTATTTTAATGACATACATTAAAACAATTCCCAGATACTGAATGATGGTGTGTTTGCGGCCTGAAGGGCTTTTACACACAGCCAATTTATAGTACTCCATTTTGGTCATTAGAATTCGGATAGACACAGGTCAAAACCACAGGATAAAGTACAGGGAAAAGTAAAGAATGAAACTAGTAGAGGGAACTGAAAAAAAGGAAAAATCATGTCTAACTAAAAAGCTGTTTCACGGTGGAAAGGGAGCCATGTCACTGAGGGCGAAGAGTGTAAATGTCAGCACTCTATGCCAATTAGGCACAAGGAGTGGAGAAGTAGACAAGGACAAAAGGTACTACTCCATCTTTTAGAACGTCTATGGGGAATAGAGCAAGACTGAGTGGAAGATGACAAGGTGAAAGAGTCAGAAAACAAGAAAATGAGACAATGAGAGGAAATGTTACAACTAAAAACATAGGCAGTCATAGGAATCAATGATGCCAATTGATTGCAACAACTGCCCACTATTTCACAATGGGCCTGGTCCGCTTTGTGTTCAAACTACAAAGGGTCCATATCAGTTGTAGTGCTATTTAAAAAGGGACATTAAGCATTCCCTGACAGTTAAGTGCAATTCAAACAGTTTGAAAATAAATGTGCCCCACTGCCAATCAAACAAAACAAACACAAGGCTGTTCCACCATGACGAGTATGTGAAAACATAGACCGTGTCCATTCTAATTATTTCACTATGGAGCCAATTTCAACTTCAGTCTCCAGACACAGATAAACTGACAACATTAGCATCATTAAATTACTCAGACAACCAGACAAACTCTGTGTACACCATCCATAAACTGTTGCAGGAAGGTTACAGAAAGAGGAGAGAGTCACTGTTATGTCTCAACCATGACCCAATAACAACAGTTCGCTCTGACTATCCTCAGGGGGAGTTCTGTTCTATTTGGGGTAAATTCCCTTCGTTCCAAATTACCAGCTAAAGCTCAGGAATCATCTTTGACTATTGCAGAGGGATGACGCTAGCTGGATTGTACAGTGTCGCAGGGCTGCAGGGGCTGGGCTGCAAATGCGTGGATGCTACTGCTGGAAGCATTTGCAGCTTCTGGATCTTCAAGGGTGAAATCCTGACTCAGGAGCATGTCATGCTTTCTGGTGTGTGGCTTTGGTGTTGGGGGAGTGTACAGTATTAGGCCTTAGTTTTGCAATTACCTGATTGAGTTATTTTGTCTGTAACCTATATTTTGAGAGAAATACACTGCTGTGTGCATGTGTCCAAGACAAAGTGGGCATTATATTTTGATTAAGCGGCGCACTAGTAGCACTAGACAGTCAGCATTTACTATTGTATGCCGTAAAAACATTACTCATTCATGCATGCATGCATAAACAATAAATGGCTGCAGAGGGTTGGGGTGGAGAGAGTAAGAAAATGCAAGAGAAAAAGAAAAAGAATGACAGAGAGCAGAGGCATTCACTTCCTGAAGCAAGAGCATGAAAGATGTAGCTGGTTATGGTACTACAATACAAAATCAAATATATCTAATAATCTTACATTCACACCATTATTGCTCATACACCAGAATACAAATAAGTCATTACTAACTGATTTGAACCGATCCCACAACTCGAGAGAATCTGGATTCCAGAATGAAATTACCTGTTGCACCATAATGACAAACAGCCACTCAATTCATGATTAGCTGTTACAAGACTGGTGCAGGTAAATTTACTGGGACAGCTGTCACAGGTTGCAGCCCATGTTCTGATTGTGCACTCAATAATAAGGATGTCATACAAAAAATGTGAGGTAAAGCATGTGATCGGTTTTTAATTTTTGGACCAAACAGACGGTCAGACTGGCCCTGCAGACACACACACAGTGATGCAGGGTTAGACTCACTGCAGTACTGCGTGCTAAAAAAATCTCCAATATTGATGAATACATTCAACTACTGAAAGCACAGAGCAAATTTGCACAGCTTACACTGGATAATATTGAACATACTACATCTATCTCAAACACAAAGCCCCCATTTATAATTTGACTGTATCAGAACAAATTCTGTTCAAAAATGATTTGATGTGGTGTGTACTTTGTTACTTCTGAGAGATGTATGCAACAGTATTGTTAAGAGCACAGTCACATTACCTTGTAATGCAGCCCTTTGTATAACTTCCTCCCCCTGCACTAACAAAGACAAGCAAGACAAATCCTTGCTTTTTCAACAATGTCAGCCAAATAGCACACTGGGGCCAAAAATATTCATCCAGTAGTGAGGAGGTGATACTGGCTACCAATCTGCCTCGCCCAGCCAATAGTTCACAAGTGTATCATGAGGTGGGCAACCCTCCTCCCTTGTCATCGTCCTCCCAAACTTGAGGTCAAAGCATGTCATGCCAGGCTAGGAGCATGCTGAGGGCGCACACATGGCCAGACATAAGATTTAGAGGATGGGAACAGAAGTGGTGGGGGGGGGGGCGTTAAGAAAAGAGAAGCAAGCCACAGTTACAAATAGAGAGCAGGAAGCAGATGGGCCCGTCTGAAAAGGCTATCGTAAAACTACATCCATTCAAATTTTGTATCAAACTTTGAGAATTACATTCCAACAGTGACATTTGCATAATCAAAGTGGCCTGATTCTATTCTGAAAAGCCACTGAAAATCAACAAAAATATTACCTTACTGTATTACACAAACTTGAGAACCAAAATTCCATTAATACAATGCCTAAGCCTTTTTCTAAATTATGTCTTTCCCGCTGCTTGTTTTGTTACTTGTTTGTTAGCTGTCATCTTCTTACCCGTCTGTTTATCTTTTGGTCCCACATGTTATTGTTTTTTTTTTGTTGCATAGTATAGTGTCAATTTTCTGTTTGACAGCATTTGGATGTTGTCAATTTCTTTATCTTTTTTAATTGTATTTGAGCATCCTGCCCTACACTACAGCTGATAATTAGCTGACTAGCTGTAACAGCATTACAACACATTTTGTATTTCCATATTCTGCCACCTTTTTTAGATCTTGATGTCTTGACTGCAGTTGTAGATGTGAAATAGAATTCATTATCATGTGCAGACACTAGTAACAAAACCATACTCCTGTATAGCAATTGATCAAAATAATGACATGTGAAACAATGGCAGCTGTGCAACAAAAAAATGTAGTCATTTGTTTTGTGACAAGCCTTCCAGACATATCTACACATTTTGATGTACCTAAAGATTTGGAAATTGTCAAATTCTGCCCACATACTTTGCCAGACTTTTCAGACTTGTGTTGAAACTGACATATTTACAGAAATGCTAATCAATGTGCAGTGTTCCAGTATAAAAATAAACCTAATAAAGTGAAAGTAAAAATAAGAAGGAGACAGAAGAAAAGAGCGATGTGGAGAGAGGCAGAGAGACAGATGGTTTATGGGAAGCAGCAGTAGACAGGGCAGAGAAAGATGTATAGTGAGACTAAATCATCTACAAATTCAACACACACACAGAGGTGGACTGTTAAGAAGTTAGACGAGTAGGCAGGCCTGTATAGATGAGTGTGGGCAAGAGCCACAGTCATTGCGTCAGCTTACATAAGGACAGTGAGTTGACCTCTATGTGCTTTCTATCAGCACTTTACTTAACCCTACTTAAACCATTTAAGCACAGATACATTACAATGCATGAAGCGACACATAAACACACTCAAGACTCAATGCATGTGCATAGTCAAAGCAGATACACATAAAACACGCGCAAACACACTGAGTGTGAGTGAGTGAGTGAGTGAGTGGGTGGGTGGGTGTAATAGTGAGTCACTGAGTAGCATAGACATCTCTCCCCACTCGTGTTTACGCTTGTCCTGCTGCACACGAAAGAGAAAAGGGAGAAAGAGCAAAAAAGGAGGTGAGAAGAGGAAAGAGGGAGCAGGAGAGAGAAAGAGAAGAAAAAGCTGACTCCAACTCCCAAGCTCAAAATAACTCACATCTGAAGATATGCCACAGCAGTAACACTGGGGAGAAGTGGAACCAAAATAAGAGAAAAAGGAGGAAGAGGAGAGCAAGTGAGAAAATTCGTGTCCTATGTTTTGCTGCAGCCAGACACCATTGGTCCACCAATCTGTCAGTCTGAGCACAATTAGTATTGTCATGAGTGGAGGGGGATGTGTGTGGTGTTAGGAGACTAAAAGGAACCAGAGGAGATGGGAAGAGAAGAAGAGGGGCATGGCAGGAACAGTCACAATTCATCAGTGCACTGGTACATTGCATCTGGCCTCGGCACCCCAGAACAGTACACACACCCAGACGCACCCGCACACAAACATAAATGGCCTTGCTTGCAGAATGCACGGTCAAACTGTGCACGAACACATCCAGACAGACAGAGATAATAATGACAACTGGCACAAGAAAATCCCTACAGACCTCTAGAGAATGCAACACACACATATATATATATATATATATATATATATATATATATATATATATATATTATTATATATATATATATATATATATATATTGGTATCGCCATCGCATCAACCATCAACCACAACGGCTTTCCTCTGTTGTTTGTCAACCACCACGATGTCAGGCTGGTTCGCCATTACCATTCTGTCAGTCTGGATCTGGAAGTCCCACAGGATCTTGGCTCGGTCATTCTCTACCACCTTTGGAGGTGTTTCCCACTTTGACCTCGGGGTTTCCAGTCCATACTCAGTGCAGATGTTCCTGTACACTATGCCAGCCACTTGGTTATGGCGCTCCATGTATGCTTTTCCTGCCAGCATCTTACACCCTGCAGTTATGTGCTGGATTGTCTCAGGGGCCTCTTTGCACAGCCTACACCTTGGGTCTTGTCTGGTGTGGTAGATCTGGGCCTCTATTGCTCTGGTGCTCAGGGCCTGCTCCTGTGCAGCCATGATGAGTGCCTCTGTGCTGTCCTTCAATCCAGCCCGCTCTAGCCATTGGTAGGACTTCTTGATATCAGCCACTTCAGTTATGTTCGGTGGTACATCCCATGTAGGGGTTTGTCCTCCCATGATGGTCCTTCCTCCAGCACGTCTTCCTCTGTTCTCCATTGCCTGAGACACTCCCTGAGCACGTCATCTGTTGGGGCCTTATCTTGGATGTACTTGTGGATCTTGGATGTTTCATCCTGGATAGTGGCTCTCACACTCACTAGTCCACGGCCGCCTTCCTTACGGCTAGCGTACAGTCTCAGGGTGCTGGATTTGGGATGGAACCCTCCATGCATGGTGAGGAGCTTTCGCGTCTTAACGTCTGTGGTCTGTATCTCCTCCTTTGGCCATCTTATTATTCCCGCAGGGTATCTGATCACTGGCAGGGCGTAGCTGTTTATTGCCTGGGCTTTGTTCTTGCCACTGAGCTGACTTCTTGGAGGTTGGAGGTATTTGGCCGTTGCCGTCTTCCTTGTTGCCTCTTCGAGGTTGCCATTTGCCTGTGGTATTCCAAGGTACTTGTAACCATCCTCATTGTCTGCTATTGTTCCTTCTGGGAGTGAGACCCCTTCTGTGTGGACTACCTTCCCTCTCTTTGTCACCATTCGACTGCACTTCTCAAGCCCGAATGACATCCCAATGTCAGAGCTGTAGATCCTGGTGGTGTGGATCAGTGAGTCGATGTCCCGCTCGCTCTTAGCGTATAGCTTGATGTCATCCATGTAGAGGAGGTGACTGATGGTGGCCCCGTTCCTGAGTCGGTATCCATAGCCTTGTCTTGTTGATTATTTGGCTGAGGGGGTTCAGACCTATGCAGAACAGCAGTGGGGACAGAGCATCTCCTTGGTATATGCCACATTTGATGGATACTTGTGCAAGTGGCTTACCATTGGCCTCAAGGGTGGTTTTCCACAGCCTCATCGAGTTCGCAATGAAGTCCCTTAGAGTCCTGTTGATGTTGTACATCTCTAAGCATTCTGTGATCCATGTGTGCGGCATTGAGTCATATGCTTTCTTGTAATCAATCCAGGCAGTGCACAGGTTGGTGTGTCGGGCTCTGCAGTCTTGGGTGACTGTTCTGTCAACCAGGAGTTGGTGTTTGGCTCCTCTGGTTCCTCTGCCAATGCCCTTCTGTGCTTTGCTCATGTATTGATCCATGTGTCCACTTATCTTAGCCGCGATGATGCCTGACATGAGCTTCCATGTTGTGGAGAGACAGGTTATGTCCAGTTCTTCATACCTGAGACTCTTTCTTGGATGTCTGCCGCTGTGATGGTGACTGGATTCCGTTCAGGGAGGTTGCTGTGGTCCTTTCTCAGGGCTGCCAGCCACTGTGCATCGCTGTTGTGTGATGCCTCCCTTTCCCATATACTTTTCCAGTACTGTTCCGTGGTGGGTCTGCTCTGCTGTTATTACCCTGCCATTGAGCGTACACTTTCGCAGGTTGAGTTGCGAACAGCCGGTTTATTCTTCTGGCTTCATTATCTCTCGTGTATCTCTTTAGGCGGCTGGCCAAGGCTTGGAGCCTTTGTTTGGCAGTTTCGAGTGCTTCAGGTATGGGCATCTGGTTGTACTTCTTGGGTACTTGCTTTCTCATTGCCCCTCTCTCAGCCTCTGTCAGTTGGCTCACTTCTCTCCGGGCCTCCTTGATTTTTGCCTCCAACCTTCGTTTCCATGGTGGGTATTGTCTCTCATGGCTCCCATGGTTGCTCTTGTAGCCAAGCATCTCTAGGATCACTGCTGCTGAGGCGTATATCAGCTCATTGGTTTCAGTGATGGTTGTGGTAGGTTGTGGATGCTGCATTCACATCTTCTAAGAGACTTTCTGATGGTACTTCACTTAGCCGTTGTAGTTGGCGTCGGGGTTGCCTTGTATTCATCCTCGCCATGATCTTATCTTTCAGGTCAGTTGCTGCCTCGTTCAGCGTGATTTCTCTTGGGGCTTCGTACCCAATCTCTGGTTGGGGAGCTGCTGGATGCTCCCCTCTGACCTGTAGTCCTGGCTCCCCCTTGCCATAGCAGTTGTGTGTGTGTGTGATATATATATATATATATATATATATATATATATATATATATATATATATATATATATATATATACACACACACACACACACACACACACACACACAACTGTCACAATACCAAATTTCTGAGTTTGTTTTCTCTGGAGATTTCCTGGGAGGTTCATAGGCTACAGTGCTAACATGCACACATCTACCTATTTACACAAAATACAGCACATGTCTGTGTAATCCATGTTTGTGCAAACACTGACGCCAATTTCCAAGATGTTTCCTGATATAGACTAATGCAGCTTAACCAAGAATGTCTCTCTGCGTGTGTGCTTGTGTGCGTAAGCTGTGCTGCAAACCGTGACAATGTCTTTGTGTCTGTCTGCTGCACTGTAAGCAAGAAGCCAGCTCACTCGTGACAGTGTTAGCCAACATGATGTCAGTGTGTGTCGAGCTTCTGGCTGAGAGATACCTGCTGTGACCTCACTTGCTTGACCTAAAAAGGTAGGAGTCACCCCTGCTGCTTAGAATCTCACAAAAATCAGGCGTTTTCAGTTTGTGCATGCTATCACTGGATGTATGCTGTACATGTGCACTAAAAACACTTTGTATTTAGGCAAGGTGGAGAAAAAAAATTCCTACCCACAGCTGTTAGCCATGGCTGGAAAGTGTTTCTTCTTTACCAATACTTTGGAAGGTGAACAACAATATTTGGAGGTGCTAAACGATACATTTGATTGCTTTTCAAAATAATTCAAGCCACACTAATGAAAGGAAAATTTAACAGATTACAATATCCAGAATGGCTTCCAATAACATAATGTGAACTACTATATCTGCATCTGTAAAGGATGAGTGTAGACAGGGCATGAAATTAAGTTCCCCTTCTCACCTAAGGTAACAGCTCACTTGCCTAATTTAGTGATCAGACACAAGCCCAGCTGGCAAAAGAGACTGGACATAAAAATCTCAATCCCATGCATGAAAATGAAAAAACATTTAATTAAGATATCACAAAAATGTCAGTGCTTCTCTGTCAGTTGCCTTTATTCTACCTTATAGTCCAAGGGCTCATCACAGCCTCATCACAACTCCGCACTGCTGCCATAGCGACAACACTCAAAGCTGAGCCAACAGCATTACAGACAGGCAGGCAGGCAGCTCTTTAGCTCATAGACGGAAATAACTAGCTAACAAAGCAAACCAGCAGCAGCACCATGAACAACCCTTATCAAAACACAAATTGCCGCAACAGTTTTTTATTTAACACCACCTAGAAAAAAAAGGCTGTCCTGCAGCAGTCACAAACTGCTATAGGAAGCACTGGCTATGACATGACACTGATTGTCCTACATGTTATAATTTAAAGAAAGACACCTGCATACTTTGTTGTGTCTTAGACATGCTTTTTTCCCTTAACTCGTTCATAATGGTCATAATGTAAATTATGCACTTGTGAAATTGTTACATTAACAGTAATATTTTATCCAGACTACTACAAATTTCAGTCTACTATCCCAGTGAGGTGGTGCCCAGACAGACTGATTTAAATAAATATGCAGGGTATTTACATGAGAAATCAGACACACAACCACACAAGAGCAATTAAATATACATCAAGTGCAACAAAAAGCAATACAACACTGTGCCGATATACACCAATACAATACACACAAACATTTGCATCTGGGCTCACTCTCCCAGGCTCCCTGCAACATACGACAGTGTAATGAAGCACAAAACACATACTGTTGAAACATCTGGTGCAGGCAAAGACAGAGCGACAGACAGAATACAGAGGGGCACTAAAAGACAGAAAGAGATGGGAAAATAATGAGGGGAGAGACAAAGACAAGAGTGGAAAATTAAATAGGAATATAAAGGTGGAAAGGAAGAGAAAATTTGGGAAAGTAAATCAGGAAAAGTAACGTGGGAGAAGGAAAGGATCTCCAAAAGTGGAAAGGATCAGGCCGGAAAAGTTGGGAGCTAAAGCTATGTAATGCAAGGAACAAGAGAAAGGGCAGGAAGACAAAATGGAGAGATGTTTTTGCCCACAAGCTTGTTACAACCACAGAGAACTAAGGAGAATAAACACACACGAAGGGCAATGGTGCAGGTCAACAATCTGACCACAGCGTGCACACCCGGAGGGAAAGGACAGCAGGAGAAAGTGACTGTGGAGGAGAAGGGAGAGTAGGAGAGAACAGAAGGAAGGAGGGAGGCAGAGAGAGATACAAAGCAGACTCTTAATGATGCGAGGCACTAACAAAACTAGGGGAGAGAGGGAGACAACAAAAATTAGACAACAATAAAGAGGAAAAGATAGGAAAGAGTAAACCATAAAATGAAAAAAACAAGCAGAGAGAGGGCGTCAATGAAAACAAAAACAATCAAAACAGGAAAAGTAAAGGGCTGTTGCAAACATTCTGCAATCTGACTTTTGCAACTGTTTCCAGAAGCACAACGCTCTCTTTGTCTCATACCTCTTTGAACAGTGAAATAGGAGACATGACTTGCTCATAAATGGATATTACGGTAAACAGTGTGTCGAATAGAGGAATGGTTGTCAGCCCTAAGACATGTTAAACAAAGGGAAAGAAGGGTTTCATTTGAAGCATGCAACTCTCCCTGACAAAAAGAAGAATCAGTACTGTTGTGACAGTAAAACTTTCTAATTAATGGGAGTGACATTTTCAGACATCTTGAGCCCGTTATTTACAAAATGATAGCATTTTAGAGGACTCAGACAGCAAAGGTAATTGAGAAATAAAAATTTAGCATTCCTTATCTAAAAATACATTCATTGTGTTGAAATGAAACCTTTTGCAAGTTTCAAATTGTACAGTGATGAAAAGGGCTTAATTTCAACCAATAAATTCCTTGATAATCAGAGTTGGGGGGTGAGCAATGCTTAGAGAGTGAGACAGTGACATCCAGCACAGTAGACTTCTGTGTCTAGGTGTCACTGCATACATGCAGTTTTTTTTCAAGACACTGCCTGTTATGTGGATAAATATAACATCTCCCCTGTTGCGACTAGGTATGCATGTAAGCATGTATGTGTAGGTTTAAGTTTTCACAGAATTGAAGTGATTCTGAGGAAAATGGGGGCGTGTGGAGCGGAAAAACATCACTCTCCCTCACTCTCTGCAGTGCTGCAACCACTGGGTGTGTGCAAGTATCTCACTGTGTTTGCATGTGCCCCAACTGCAGGGGCGCCACCAAGTGGTCACAATTATTCCCACGGTCATTTAGAGAGAGAATAGACTAATGTGTACGGGAAGAGAAGAGGGCATGAGAGAGAGAAAAAGAGAGATGGATAAATATTCAGGAATTTGTGGGGGGAGATGTAAACAGCTTGTGTTTGACTTCAAATGAAAATGAACTAACTCTGTCAAGACATCCGAGACAGTAGTGACACAAACTTTCTCTGTGGAGCTTCTGATTAATTGGCTGACCATGCAAGACAACAAGCTCTCCCACATATAAACACATTCAGTCAGTTATTCACACACAAGTATCCCTTCACTACTCAAAAGCAAAGCTGTGTACACACATACATGCAGACAGATACACAGGTTTGTTTGTACCTCTCCCTCAATTCTGGGGGGCCGAATGCTGGACAGGTGGATGGTCTTGTTTTCTCCAGAGTTGAGCTTAACCACCATGGCATCAGCGTTGACCACCTGCATCACCTAAAGGGACAGAAGAAGAGAGGAGAGAAATTGAGTAAAATAAATGCATTTGCACAAAAATTGCTGGGCAAACACAAAGAACCACAAAGAAGTCAAGAAACTCAATAAGAAATTAATTTATTTCCTTCAGGAAACAAAAAAAATAAAAAATCACAATCATACCCCTGCAGGATGGAAAAGTGTTGGAGCAAAAAGACGAAATTTGAAAGAAAGATGGGAAGTGAAGGAGCAGGTAAAGGATAAATGGAGAGGAAGAGATCTATTCAAAGGCGGAAGGAGAGTGACAGTGCAGATCGTGTGCTGTCACGAGCAGAAGGCACTGAGTGCGAGGTAAGAAAGAGTGATCCTTGAGTGACTGAGTAAGTAAGTAAGCGAGCTAAGTCGTCCCAGCAGGCCGGCAAGGTTTGGAGGACAGAGCGAGGACGTTTTGCTATCTAGGGGATTGGCACCAGGGGGGAGGGAGACAGAGTGCAAGAGAAAGAGCTTTAAAACACAAACATCCTGTTAAAGATAGACTGGTAGAGCATTACACAGCCCTCTGCCCAACAACTGGCTGGCAGCACTTTGTTCTGGAGACCTTTACAAGTATAACTACAGACACAGACTAATTTATGTTTGGCATTTAAATGTTATTTCTGTGTACCGAAGGTAGCAACCACAATTTATAGCAGGTACCGTAGAGTATTAGTCTTGCATACAACTACAGCATTGGTTTCCAATGAAGAAAACCATTGACAAAAGCACTCAGAACTGTATATGGGGATCTGGAAACTGCAGTCCTAGTCCTCAAAGTATAGAAATCTCAAAGAAATTTAGACTCATCAAAAGTCATGAATAACAATGGAGTGTGGAATAAATATTTGCAACTCAACCCAGTCTATGTATGTGCTTTTCTATGTGCCTGTGCCCTCCCAAGTAAGAAGACAGATTGGGGGTATAATGTGACTGAGATGGAGGAGGCATCCAAACCAAGAGCCTTTAAGTAGGCCGAGAAATCAATCGCCCTACACATGTTTCCACCCACACGTGCATTAAATGGCCTCATCATTACTCAATCTGTGGTTCATATGTCGGCTGTGCTCAAGCTAAAGTCCTAAAAGTGAGAGAAGCAGGTCTATGCTATGTTTCTTGCACAATTTGGACCATGTGGGTGTTGTGAGGCTGACTGTGTGGTAGAAAAACAAAACAACCAAAAATCCTTTTGAGTTATTAAGGTTGAGTTGAACCTTTTTGATAACATGCATGGCAGACACAAATCCAGGTATATTAGGCTCGTTTGGAGATTCATTATTCCATAAAAACAAATCAACCATTGCATTTGCCACCAGAGAACAGAAATTAGACCAGCCCACATGCTAAATAGGCTACCCACAACAGCAGCCAAAATACATCATATACTAATCACTGAGCTGAGTGGGAGCGATACAGAGACATAGGGAGCAGAAGGGAGAGAGACAGAGAGGGGGAGAGGTGTAATGAGTAAGTGCGAGGGGGAGCATGCATGCACACAGCGACATACACACATGCACGCACACCAGCCTACACAAATTCACACTGTAACAAGGTCATTTTGTGGCCTGCCCAAGTAAATAAAGTGCAAGAGAGAGAATGTGGCAGGAGCAGAAGAAAATGGCTCAGCATCTACTGGCTAATTATCAGCCGGAGGAGGCGAGACGAGAGAGGCGAAGGAGGACAGATCAACACACACCAAGATAGAGGAACAGAAAGATGGAGCGAGCCAGAAAGACAGAGTGCAATCTCTCAGCAAACATCACAAGAAGGGAGACAGAGGAAAAGATTGAGAATAGATAGAAAACTAGAGCAAAAAGTCTTAGCAAAAGTAGCTGCCATGAGGGTCGAGTGAGCAGGCAGAGAAGACAAATAAGCGGGAGCATGACTCACTGGTCCAATTTGATACTCGAGAGGTGGGGATCTACTGCCACCCTCTGTCCATGGCTGACATGACATCTGCAGTGGCCAAGATCAGTCATAGCGAAACGAAGATTTTGGCTACTGTCTGAGACTGTGTTGGTTGTCAGTCCAATCCATTAAGTTGGTTTTAACCACAGGGCCAAGCAAGGGCTTAGCCAGGACTTGCTCATTACTCATGTCAGATCATCTCCCTCAAAAGCAACACCTATGGCAGTGTTTTCAGTCTTGCTGCCAGTGGAGATGATTTG
The DNA here is from genome assembly GCF_020085105.1 of Siniperca chuatsi. Lineage (NCBI taxonomy): Eukaryota > Metazoa > Chordata > Actinopteri > Centrarchiformes > Sinipercidae > Siniperca > Siniperca chuatsi. The sequence continues at coordinate 8,850,621 of NC_058064.1, forward strand.
TCATCCAAATTACATGGTTTCAAATAAACTAGTGGTGTTTTCGATGTGATGATAAACAACTTGAGCTGGCATGTAGTCCCTGGGTGCTGCTGGAAAAAGGTGGCTGATGAGTATGTAACGCTTTGTGAGGACATTATCCTGGGACAGGTACCAATAATCCAAAGAGACTTTTTGACCCAATCGCTTCACAAATTTTAACTGGGGCACAAACCAATATACCCTTTTCTCATCATCTTTCCCAAATGTGACTTCTTAATTTCTTCAAGAAGCTGTCTGACCTTGTAACCATTCTGTCTGACTTATTTTAACTGGGATGTAAAGTATACTAACAGCCAAAAGAGGCCCTCATGTCATCTCTTCCCCTCTTAACTATTGTTAAGGTGTACTATTCTCTCTCTATCTAACAAGACCTTCAATTGCTCTAATGCACTAGTCCATTCAAGAGTACTTCTCTTCAAGTTTTTTTTTACTCCCAACATAGGCCAGAAAATACATTTATATAAGTACTATACCACTCAGGAATATTATCATGAGGTGGAATATCATGTAAATCAAGGGTAACATTGAGTAACTTCATATGGATTTCCATCCAAACAAAGCTGTGCAGAATAGCACATACACATCAGTATAATATTTGTACTAGCCACTGTCACCTTTAAAATCTTGTGAGTCCAGTATTATTTTTAATGCTAATCTGGCTGAGTATGTAATTCCATGCTTTTATCCTGTTGCTGTCCAAGTGGCAACAGGATAAAATTAAGTATGAAAAAACACATCCACCTTTAGGTTAGAATGTCTGGAAAACGTAACCTGTTTTGCCTTTGTATTAGAACTAGCACAGAAATGTATAGCTGTATACGATATTAGCATAGATGGCTGGGAAAATATCTGACATCTATATCTGCTTCACAAAAAACATCTATACTACTGCCAAAAACGGTTACGTATATAATCCTCAGACATTGCAAATACACACACTAGTTTTGCTTTTTAACTACCATATTCTTTTGGACTTGGTCGACCTAAAAGCAACAGTGGTAGTGTTCCTGACAATCTAGTGATGAGAGGCTGGTAAAGGGGTTTACACCACGTCACCTTTTATCCATCACCTCACAGGTCGGTGGTTACCCAGGAGAGCGGAGGGAAAGAGAAAGGAAAGGAGGGGAGAGTAAGACTATTGGGATATGGCCTACATCCACTTCTCCAGTAGTCCCAGTAGAAGTGGGAGGAGAGAGGCGAGACAGCTGAAACGGAAGATGCGTCAGCAGGATTGACTTGTGGGGATTGGACCTGCTCTGCCTCTCCACTCTATCCATCACTCACATAATAAGAAGTGAAAAGTAGAGTGGACAAGAAGAGAGGAGGAGTGAATGATGATGGGATTGATGGATAGATGTGTCCCTGAGAGAGTCGGTGCATTGCAGTATTAGGTGCTGACTAATGTCACAGGGACAAGTATGGAGGGGCAATGACAGGCCTGAGTAACCTTAGCCTGTCCAATATGTACTTAGTTTTGAAATGGCTCAAGCAGTTGCAAGGTTAGCATGTTTCCCATCACAACTCTCCCACTTTTAACAAAAAATGTTTTGAGTCAGACGGTCCGAATGCCATTTTAGAGGCTTTGACCCTATTATGAACAACTTCAAAAGCTATCTTGGATCATATTTATATTATAGAAAATGGTTCCATTTTAACCACATAAACTACATAAGGTGATAATCTGGAGAAGTCTTTTGCCCAAGGCGTGGTGTCTCAGGAGCTGCTGATGGCTTTCTATCCCCTAAACAAACCGACTAACACAGCAGCAGTTGACATGGAGCAAACTTCCTCTGTGGCTCTTTTGTGGGAGAGAAGTTGCAGGGGAAGGAGGGCAGAGAAAAGTCCTACAGAGATCATAAAGTACACTAAGGTTTAACTGGGGGCATCAGCAGTGTAGTACCGTAGCAGTTTAAAAAAAAAAAAAAAAAAAAAAAAGATAAAAACTGCAAGGATGCCAGAGAAAGGACACACTTAGTCCCAGGGATCTATGATTAGGTGTTTTTTTCCTGACTTTCACTTCTCATGTATTTTCATACTTCTTCCCCTAAGTCTCATTATACCTCTCCATACAAACTCACACTTTCAATTTATTCTTTGACCCTCTACCTCTTTTTTTGCCATTTTTCTGCCTCTTTTTCCACATACCCTCCTGAGCTCACCACTCCCCACATCCAACCCTATTTTATTGAGGGGGTTCAGAGAAATCTGAGAGCAGCTCACACTGATAATATAAATGTTTTATCCTTTCTCTAGTCTCTTCCCTGACTCAGGAAAAAATATACACACACATAGTTTCTTTTTGCGCCTTCTTTATGCGTGCGCAGTTTATCAAATTCATTCTGTAAGCAAATTGCCAAAGCAACACCTTTTATGTAACCCTCAGGCTAGCCATGAATTTTTCAGTTCAGGGTCTGGAGGGAGCAAACACAGACAAAAGACAAACTTTAGAGGTATCAAACTTTTTTTCCATTCCTAGAGAAAAATATATCAACTGAAGGGGAAGGGTGGGGTGCAACTCATCAAAATGCACACAGAGGAAACCAGATTTAAAGCTGATGTTTTAAGGTTAGAGCTGCTTTACTACGTTAAAGCTTCAACTTGAGACACTATAACATGTCATCTCATAGTAAAACTGTATTACCAAAAAGGTACAGAGCAGTCCGTCTCACTTGATTTGAACTAATGTGTGTTGACAACTAGGAGGGAGAGCACTCCATTGTACTTGATATTAAGGACACTTCTTTTCCCCTGAGGCCCTGGCCAATAACCTCCAACGCTAATGTCTGTAGTTTTGCTGCTACAGCATACACCAGCGATTTGGCCCTAATTTGACTGGGGAGTGCTTCAAGGTTGCTGTTAAGCATTCCTCCTAGTACCTTTAGTGAAGGGATTTGTATTTCTTATTTTTATTCAGTGTGGGGTGCAAATGTGAAAATAAGAGGTGTCAGGAGAATATGATTCGTTAGAAGCCTCAAAGTGGCTCTGCTTTTGCTGCAGTGCTGGGAGAAAATTTGAAATGCTGCAGTAGACATCAAGCGGTGGAAGCAAAGGAAACAACCGGCTTCCCCTTAGCACTGAAGCCAAGTCTTTTTCACAGTAGATAATGTCTGCATGTCATGTTGAAAGTTTTATACCTTCTGCTTTTTCTCTGTAGTATAAAGATAGGTGAGGACTTTCAATGCAAGCAGGATGATCCAAATTGAAAGACATTATGTTAGGGGCCAAAGAAAAAGTGTCAATTAGAGACACCTTTACCAATGGGACACAGCTTATAAAAGCCACTTCAGGACCTCACCTTGGCTACAAATTGCCTGTCCTTCTGGTCCAAGTTGGCTGTGGGTGCCACGTAATCCTTCCAGATGCGGACCTTGCGCTCTTTAGCAGATCTGGCCAAGAAAAAAAAATCATCATCATCATCAGTGGTAGTGGTAGCAACATCAACCACATTTTAGGACATAAAGGGCTTAATCAAGAGACTAAAATTATACATTTGGCTGGAAAAAGGCTCATTAAAGTGAGAAAATTCCAACATAATTAACCCATAGTCATTGCTGCAATTATTGTAGAGAATGAATATCATTGCAGCGGAAGAGTGTGAGATTGTTCATCTCGAGTAGTGGTAACATACATTTGTATACTATTTAATTTGTACTTTATTTTCAATACCTCAAGAATCTGCATGCACTCTCTTTATTCATTATGTCTCGTATCAAATCAGTGATTTTCAGAACCAAATATATTGTAAATTTAGCTCCTAAACTTTTCTCTGTCAGCTGAGCAACAGCTGAATTTAATAATATATGACATGACTTGATGAGCTCATCTGCCAATGAATAAAATGCTTAATATGATTATTAGAAAACAACAAGAATTTTTAATAAACATCCGAAATTTTCCTGTGTAGTTTTTAGTATCTTCCAGACCTGTGCACTTCCAACAGTTTTGACAAACATCTAACCAACCATCTATTCAACTAAAGTTCTGTTTTCTGTGTGTCCACAGTTGCGTACCGTTCAGCAGCTCTGAGTTTCTCGGCTCCCTGGGTGTAAACAGCCATGGACCAGTCCACACAGCGGGCAAACCCTTCCTTCAGCAGGAGCTCTGTTATGTTGCCATTCTGACACAAAGGGAAACAGGGAAAGTCAAAAAACAATTATGAGACAGACAGAATTTTAATGACACTTCCACCACCGGGTGCCGCCTCCTGCGTCTTACTGGGTGAAGGATGGTGCCCAGTATGATCTGGTTGGGGCAGCTCTCCAGGATGATCTGAACGTCTCTCTGCAGAAGACGGGATTCAGTAAAGAATTTGGCTTCTGCTGCAAATGCCTCTGGTGTCTCTGTACCATCTGCTTCCCGCTTGAATGTGGGACACTAGAGAGAAGGAAAACACACATTAACATAATAACACTCACACCTCAATCAATAGGTATTTTGCAAGCATTGGGAAATGTTCAAATGTGTCCAATTTGATTGATTACATTACCATTGCAACACGAGCACACATTTTGTCTACTGCAATTCCCAGCAGTCAACCAGTGACTCTAGGAGGTTTTTTGCGCACACGTTTTGATACAATCTGTTTTTTCTGTATACTACTGTTATCCACTTTTAATCGATGTCACCTTGCTGTATATGCTATCTGTATTCTCCTTTGAGGGTGGCAAAACACCAGACAGATATAAACACAACAGGCGCGACGAGCAGACAAGCCTTTGAACAACGAAACAAAGAACACCTTGAAATGGATGTAATATCTTCAAGTGGGAGATGAAAAAGATTAGTTATCGCAAGTGGTTCATTGGCAAAGCTGGGCTTGGTGAAAGAGATTGATGGGGAAATTTAGTGGATGGACTGTTTACCTTAAAACACTAAAAACATTAATAGTTTTTGTGACAGTAAAGTGAAGAAAGACGGGTGTGGAGGAAACTGTCAAACCACAGTAATTTCATCTACATGTGGTTGGCCATACGTGCATTTATTTATTTGTTCACTACTTATTGTTACTGTAGTCTCCTGACTAAAACAAACAGTTTGTCAAAAATAATGAATGAGCTCAACAGTTCACATTTCACCACATTTGTAATTGCAGCAAGTGATAGGTGGTTACCTTAACTCCAGATAGCATGACAGTGACCAGGTAGTGGTCGGGGAGCAGCAAGGCACGAACAACACTGCCGTCACGCACGTGCTCGATGATGGCTGGGGGAGGAACAGAATGTAGAAGCATTTGAGGGAGAGGACAGCGTGCTGAATTACAATGATCATACAGACATCAAGCTCTCGGATTAGATTTTCATATTTGTGGGCTGGACAAAGCTAATACTTACCTTATGAGTACAATATTTCATAATGGAAAATGGAGGATTTAATGGTTAGGGATCAAGGGTGAAACCCAACATCTGATTCTTTCAGGAAAGCTGCCCCAAGTTTAATCGGGGCCAGACCAATGAATATCTGAATTTATTTCATTTATTTAAATCTTCCTTCAAGGAAAATTGAAGGAAAATTGTCATGGCGTCAACACTCAGATGCAAGTAGTGTAGTAGTGTATATAGCCATATTTTGCCAAAACAATAAATGTTTGGAACATACTGAGCCTACGGATGGACAGTGGAGAAGTGCATTTGAGAAAATTCTCTGGATGTTTTGATACTTTCCCTACTGAAATCCATTGTAACCAGCATAAACTCAAGCTGACCACAGCCATTGATCTCTGGGAAGAAGAAGGCCACATATTGCTAGTGTTTGTTTTTACAGCTACCTTTCAAGCCTACAGAGGTAAGTACTTCATACTAAAAAGATAGATTTTTGGTGCAGGATCACTTTAAAGTTTTGACTTTGCTATATGCAACATATCAAAGCTTGAGACAAGGTCAATTTATTTGGAAAGCTTTTTGAGGTGCTACATTATATTTTTCTCCAAAATCACATCACTCAACTGTCGCTTCTGACCTCTAAAGTACTACTCTAAAGAAATTGGACAGGATGTGATTCACCTGTGTGAAAGGCATTTCACCCCTAAATGGTATTTTTATGATGGGTTCTCTTAGTCTCTGTATGCCTTCTTTTGGTGTATGACTTGTGTGCACGTAAACGTGTATGTGTGTGTCGGCATAAGCAGATGAGAGAGAAATTGGCATTTCGGTTTTCAACCACAGCAACTCAAAGCACATTTAAAGCGCTTCGGCTGGATTGCTGCCTCCAATTTTAAAGCAACCCTGACTGTCTCTCATGAATGGTAAGAACAAGACATAAAAGAACGAAAAAGCCTTCCCCTGTTCATTTTCCCATTCAATTAAAAGGGTAGTGAAATGAGCTGAGCCACTGTTAAGGGCAGTCGACTGGAAATGAACTGAGTGGCACATTACCACTCGGGTAGTGTCAGAGAAGAGAGACTGGAGGAATGAGCCAGTCAAGGGGCATATAGTGTGTACCATTACATGCCCTGAAGTGGATATTTAGAACGAAATATCTGATAAAATGTTGATTTCTGACACAGCCTGCAAATGTGGCTTTTAGGGGAAAATAGAGGCTTATGTAATATTGTGTGTTTTTATATACCATGTGTCTTTATTTCCTAGGCCAAGCTTTCTCTGTATGCGTGTGTTTGGATGTTTGCATGTCCCTCCAAAACTCATTACCGTTGATAGGTTTCTGGTGCAAGGAGTCAACGAAGTTGCGGGGATTCTCTATGGTGTACTTCATGTCACGGATGGTGTGTGAACCGCCACCCTCACTCCACAAGCCCTTCTTGGAAGCCTTAGACTGGTCCTCCAATTCACAGAGTCTGGCCTGCTCTGGACTGGTCACACACACAAAAAGGAACAAAAAGCACCCACAAAACACATTTAAAACTCTGGATAACTGTTAAGTGATAAAAATCGACATGTTGCTCTCTGTAAATGTAGGGAATAGAACTTAGCTGTACAGCCTTCTTACAACATGATTGTTTGACTTTAATCCATTTGAGTTTTTTGCTGCTGTTTTTTACAAATGTAAAAAAGTTGTGAATACAGCACAAATATTTTCCCGCTCTTTCCCAGCCATCGCCTTTAGAAGAAAGTGCATGCAGCCACAGTGGGAAGGCTGAACACCTTAAGATGGGCAGTCTGATTTAATTTTAACAGACTAGCACAATTAGAAATGAATTTTACTTCATAAAATAAGAAACCAAAATGAAACCTCCACAGCAACTTTATTAAATTTACTTTAATGAATTAGTTAAGTAGCATGAAACCTGGCCCACTACTGGAACCTGCAGCTAAGTCAAACTGATAATGAAACTTTCACAGATGGCTCCTTACCAGCTGAAAATGAAAATGAAAAATGAAATTGCTGTTAGGGAACACTGGTGCACTAAAATTGTAATAGCTCAAGTTAAAATATTGCTATTAACTAGGTGACAAACACATCTATAAAGATCAGAGGGTCTTTGAGTGCCATAAAACTCTCTTGACAACCTGCTATATACATATAGATATATATATATATATATAATCTATAATAACACTGCTAGCTCAGCCTCTTAACAAGTTGCAAATAATTTCACACCAGTCAGAAACGGATAGTCACCATACCTAACGAGCAGAAAAGGTTGCTCCCCTTTAAAGTTTAACATGTTCAAATTGCACTTATCCAGGCTGTGTTCAAAACATGGGCTACCAAAATCTTTGTCCCAATAGGCAAATATCAGCATTACAAGAACCACAATTACAACAACTTGTGGCCGATGTGAAAGGAAACTTCTATCATGTTGGGTCCATTATTACAATTCATCTAATTACAACAACAGTAACTTTTCGGTGCAACAAAACTGTCATTGGTTGTTAACTTCAACCCGTACAACAAGTGCTCATTAAATGTATGGGACTGTATAAGTAAGGATTTGGTAAAGCTCCAGCTTTGTTGAATTAAGAGCTGTATAAAGCTGTGCCTGACACTGCACTGTTGTTTTAGTGGTAACCAGCTGATGACCAGATTATAACGGAGTAAAAATGTATCAGCGCATTTTGTGAAGAGACAATAACAGTGTTTGACAGCTCCTTCAAAAGCAAATACGCAGCTGGCTACAAATGCCACAATTAATTCTATGCTGGCTCTCTAAATTGTGCAGCCTAATGCTTTTTGAGGGCCCTTGTACAACTTTAATTATTCATTACTTCAAATGGCCACAGGCTTTTGTTTTTCCAAGAAGTAAAGGCTGCCCGATTGATATGGGAGTAGTGATGGTGACTAGAGCTTGAAGAGGCAACAAAGTGGGTCTCAATTAAAATGCCACACACATAGACACACATGTAGCCTGTTCTCCAGCTGTGTGTTCCTAATTGGGCTTTTGGACTCATGCCCAAAAGCCATCTAGTTTTCTTTCCCCCTTTACACTAATTTAGCTACCAACTTCAAATTGAATCAAAACAGTTTCTTGTTTACTGAGCAACAACAGTGAAACTTTTTGTAAGAAGTCAACTGTATTTAAGCTACTTAGAATTTAAGTGCTAAACAGGAATAGAAAGCTACAAAGATAGAGTGAGAGAAACTGATAATGCAATCAAGGAAAGCAGACATTGTAAAGCCACAGACATAAATGGAAAGCAACTCAGCAGAGATTGGTAAAGATATAGAAATAACTTTATGTGTGGAGGCAGATGATAGTGTACTTATCCATGTCTCCAAATAGACTGGTTTCTTTTTAGGTCAGCGACTCCTTCCAACCAATACATTGCTTCAAATCAAAACAGATATTGATGGGTAAGAAAGTACAATACTGAGCCAGATTACTGGAGAAACAAAGGACCAAGGGAAAAAAAATTCCAATTCCCTTATATTTGAACACGCTGTAGGCTACATCTTTCATCTCCATATGGCTCCCTTGTGCAACCAAAAATACTTTAAATAGATACAAAATGTTGAACCTTAGCAAGCTGTTTTACAGCTCCCTGTTGTCTTTGTACAGTTTGAAGAGGGTGTAGGAAGTCATGTTCCCCAGTGTGCTCCACTGGAAGGGTTCCACTGCTAGTGAGCAGCTAGCCCCAAATGAGCACAGTTCATCCCCCAGACATTAACACCCCTCAACCACAACTCCTCTGGGGCTCCAGTTAAAAAGGGGGGGTTATAAGCACCGTTGGTCTCTATGTTAATGTAGCTCCCTTCTGCTCTGGTGGGCATTATATAAACCAATCAGTCTGTGGTTTTAATTTTTCAAAAAAGGGGAGGGGAATGCCATGGAATCTGACCATTTTTTAGGGTCTAGCCACCTCAGTGAATGGATAAAGTATTTTTAAAGACAAGAAGTCTAACAGAGTGACAGAGACTGATGCAAGACTGAGAAAAAGTGATTGATGACTGCATCTGTAGCAATCACTGTATGGCTCAACACCAAGGACAGCATTTTTTATGCTTGATCAAGTTAAAGTGAAACTAAGTCAAATGATGAAGCCTTCAACAGCTAACCAAAAAACTCATCTGTGTGATTTAAATTAATAGAAATCTGTCTGGGACTGACAACTGCAATATATATGAAGAAGCTAAAGCTGGAAGAAAAAAAAAAAAGAAAAAAAAAATCACAGAATTAATTTTTAACTGCAATTGGGAAAAGTGGACCATATAAGTAAATCAAGATGCCAAACAAGTAACCTAACCATTTAAATATAGAATAACTGGACATAAAAATGTATATACATGTCTGAGTACCCTATGACAAGTAGCCTACTTGTTCTGTGTCATGCTGTATTTGTGCTACTTTCACATGTTGCTGAATCCAGATCTGAAAACCCAATAAAAAATAAAGTACTTAACAAGTTCCACACTAGGGTATCTGTGCAGTAAAGTTACTTGGAATCCATCATCTGTCCCGATGTGGCACTTACCCACAAGTGGTTAAGTACCACTAAAAAAAAAAAAAAAAAACTAAAAAAGTTGCGTGTTAAAAATACATATTTAATTATTTAGCTGACATTTAATATCAAATTACAATTCATGTAAGTATTATGGCCTAATCACCTAAAATAATAAATATGGATAAACACAAAAATCTGCATATTTGCATTTAAATCTCTAGTCAAGACAACATTTAGCATCCAAACATATTCAAAAGTTGAATACATAAATTGACAGAAGTGAAGCATTCAATCCAACTTGTGTTCCATTTGTTGTGTATGTGTGTCAAAGAGAGTGACTGTGTGTTCATTCTTGTTCTAATAAACCAATGAAAACCAACCCTGGACAACTGTGCCCCAACCTGCTCTGTTGCACTGCTGAGCATTGGCCCCAGGCCTTAAATTTGTGAATTGGCTGATCGTTTTCCCAAGCCGCAGTCAGCTTCTGGACACATTTAACTGCACTGTCCAAAGCCATCATCATTATAATCGCCCCCATAATTATGATCACAACATTGTTAGTGTGATCAACGTAGCCAGTCACGAGGGGTAATGATATTGGAGACTAGTGCACTGAGGGAAAAACTAAGGCCTAAAGTCCTCACTGAGTAATGGGTCTCCCCTTTGGCCAAATGATGCCCGCTTACACTTAAAGCATCATTTACATTAGTGCTTGTTCTGGGCCATTGCACAGAATGCTTCAAATGGGTCATTAGGGGCAAAATATTCACATCATCTTTGTTCATGTTAGAAGATACAAATGTAGCAGCATGAGTCAAATTGCTTGTAATGTGTGTAATGTGCAAATCCTGCCACTGGGGGGGATATACAGTACTTTGTCATATAGCGCTGGGTGAGCAAGTGTATTTAGGGGATTACTGCGTAAGGGTAATGTGGCAGAAAAGGGTTTCAGAGGACATCATTGTAGCAGCAGGGTAATACTGCCACCATCTGGGACACCATGGCTCTATCTCAATTCTATACAGTCTACCAGTTGAGGACTTATGTATATCTCCCTGCAGATTTACCAGTGTTGTACTGCTATAAGCTTTAGCAAGCAGAAGATTAAATCATGTTGCCAAAAGTGATTTCCTCCTCATTCTGTGAAACAAAGTGTAGAGTTGTAAAACTAAAACCAGATTTGATGTGCAAAATTATTTCAACCACACTGACTGAGCAAACAATTTTGGAGGGAAAGCCTTTATGATATCAGGCTCTAGTATAATGACACACTCGAGATCAGTCCGGCCAACGTAGATTATGGCATCATAACAAAAATAATACACCAAAGAGTCTGATATGCAACAATTAGATATCCCAAAGAGAAGCTATGACATATGGTAAAGTCACATATTGCTTGGGATATTGGATTAAAATATATCAGTAGACAAAATTTTATCTAAATGTTAATTACTTTTTGAGTCATCTTACCAAAAAGTAGAGCTACAGACAAAACAAAAACCTAACCTTCTTCCACATGAATAGCAGTTTCAAGGTAATGTCTAAATGTTCTAATAGTGAGTGTTTTATGCCTGACAATACAGTGTTAAGCACTTGGAAGTGTACAAGGGTCATGCCATTCAGCCTGCATATAAACTATTCATGTCAACAAACAAACAAACAGTAATACATTACATGTAGCATAGAAGCAAAAATCTTACTTGTTCCCCCTGATTCCTTCCCTGCGGACTGTGGCAAGGCCCTCGTTCACCAAAGACTCAGCAATGTTCTCGCCTGTTGTGTCTAAAATGAGAGGACAGAAGAAATCACTTCAGAAAAAAAACAGAACTCATTTTTTTTTTTTTGATTTTTGTTTTTTTAGTATGGTTACAATTACACAGCAGTTAGTTCTGGTCAGGTAATTTGATTGGACAAGAGCCAATTATGAGTGCTGATATTTAGGTTAAGAGGGACACTTAACTATACAAAATCACTTTTTGCAGGTGTGCTGATTGAACAAATTATCTGCAGCTAATAAGCTATAAGCAGGTACAACTTCCCTCTAAAATACTCTACAGTACTGTACCACCACCAAACTATTTGAAAAATAGGGTATTTAACTATTTATAATGCTATTTTAGCACAAAATATAGCACAATCATAACCCAGAATTCTGGAGAGGCCAACTGAATTGCCCTTAATAACTGTTGCATGACTGTAACTGTTTGATTTCCACATCACAGGTATGTTGAATTCAGTATAACATGTTCCCTTTCATATGATATTGATTTAGTCTTCAAAAAATAAACTGCTGAAAATTAAAGGGAAAGGGAACATTTATGGAATGTTTATGGAAGACCAGTGTGTGTTTTTAGAAGTGGACACTCACCTCTCCCCAGGTAGACCATGCCGTACTCCCTGCCCAAAGCAGTCTTGATTTCCACAGTGAAGCACACTTCTTTACCGATTAGCTTCTTCCGCAGGAACTCTCTGGCTTGAAAGGCCCACGGCTGCAATAAAGATAAAATATTAATCTACACTTCCATCTGGCAATCAAATCAAAAGTTAATCACAAACAACTAATCAAGGATGCAACTTGATTAGTTGACCCATCCATAGAATTAAAAGTACTCGTAGAAACATACTGCTGCAATGACAAACATAATCCTTCATTTGAAAAAAAATGTGTATTACTGTCTGACAAAATTACAATATGATCGCAGTTGGTGGGCCCCACTGCAGGTTGTTTTCATTTGCCTCTTCACAGCCACCAGACACACATAACAGACCACAGTAGTGAAGTGAAAATAGTACCCACCAAACAATAATTAGCAGCGTGATTGTCATGTTAAAAAAAAATGCAATAAACATGCTTTTTTTCATATGATATTATCTTGGTTAAAGCAAACTATCTCTGTAAGCTGATTTAATTGGATTTTCTTTTTTTACCTGATAAAAGGAAAAAAAAAAAAGACATGACAAATTGGAAATGTATTCAAAACTAAAAAGCAGACATTTCAGTCTTGCAACCGTCAGATACTAATAGATTTTTAAAAAAAAGAAGCAGCAGAAGAGACAGTAGTTACATCTGGCTGTGATAAATAAATTGATGGACTTTTCAAAGGCATGATAAGAAAATGTCAGATTACACCAGTGGTATCTTAAAGTTGCGAGTTCAATTGAGAATTGACATGTTTTTAGGCTACATCATCCTTTATACAATCAGGCATGGTCTGAATACCAATTCATACACAATTATGTTACATCTGCTCGATGTAAAAGAAGATAGCAAAGCCATGTGACAAAAATTCCTAAGCAAAATCTTCTCCCTACAGTAAAAACAAAGATGCACACATCAGCATTCATCCCCAAATTGGAATATCATAGCGTGTGCTGCTACTTAGCAGGACCTTGTTATGCCTTTGCCAAATACACACAAATATAAATAAACACAAACACAATGGGATAGAGTTGCTCACCTCATCAGGGGTGTCCTTGGTGTCGGGCTGGCCCTGAGCAGCTCGGCGGGCCATGGCCCCAGCTCGGATATTACTGAGATTGATCTGACGCTCCGGGGGTGGGCCACCTCGAGGCTGGCCCCGAACAATGATGGCACAGCCGGACAAGACCTGGAGAGATGACAATAAAGACCGTCAATTACAGAAGATAAAGTCAACAGTAAAAGTATTGGTCACTGTTTTATTCAGCAAATGCATATAATATCTTCAAACACTCTCTTCTAGCTTCTTAAAATCTATTCATCACAAAAATTGCAATTGTGTGGAAGGAAGAAATTACTGGTAGCTTTCAGTTTCTATTTCCTCTCAGACAATACCGTTGTATTTGCATTGAGGCAAGTGTCAATCTGTTAAGCACTATTTGAAATTTGAAACTGGTGTAAGATAAACAAGTACAGTAGGTAGGCAAATAAGGAAATCATCAATTTAGTTGATTACATCCAAGCTCAAGTATTAAGCCCGTTGTATGGATGCAAATCAGTTGCCAGTTCATAAAATCACAGTAAGTATAAATTAGCAAATTCTTAAAAGATGTTACAGGAGCCTGAAAAACTATTATAGAGCTGGAAAGCAACTTCGCACTGCACGTTGCCATGGTGACAGTCTGTCATTCAAACGCAAGGTGAGATCACGCCATCTGATAACGTAGCTAAATACAAAAAAAGATAACCTACTCTTGGGTTTGACAACCATGGCATTTACACGAATCTGAGCAAACACCTTTTATCTGCAGACTCTCCAGTGTGTCTGTGGGGAGCATCACTGGGGGCTGTTGATCTAAGATGTCAGCTAGATAAAGTCTATCATCAAATCACCACCATTCCCCACTATCTGACTCAGTCCCTCCAAGTATAGGCTAAGCAGAAGGGTAGTTGTAATTTTTATACACTGACCAGGCATGGAAAAAAGAGGCAAAGAGGCACTACCCCCTTTCTCTGTTTACAAAAGGGCCAAGTTCCACTTGGAATACACTACATGGCTTTGCTTGACTCCCTGATCACCGTTCCCAAGGCACAGAGTTGACTGCATTAGATAAGGCCCTTTAATGCAGGTTCTACTATATTACTAAATGATGTACACTGTGTGCATAATAAATCAAAGACAAAGGTAATACAGAGCTGGTTAAAGCTAAAAAAAAAAAAAAAAAAGAGTTCATTTGAAATTAATTTTTCACCAAAATCATATTAATACTACTCAGACTCTGGTGCACTGAGAGATGCACTAAGAGATGCAAAAAACCCTCAATTCCTTGGGTAATAATACCACAACAGTTAGTTACAACAGAGTAACATCCTCACCTACTTTATTCTCAAGGGAGGACACCAATGCTTACCTGTTTACAGTAGTTACCATAGTTCTAAAAACAGCCCTTTTCAAATGCCTGGAGACAAGTGTAATTTTGTGTTGAATATGCCCTCTGTCATAAAGTACATGTTGATGAGGAGCATGAGTGACATCTAACTAATCCTAACATCTAAAACAACTTAACATTTAAAACATAACTCTAATATATATACTACTGGGCACCTTTCACAGGTCAAACTATGGAACTATGCAAGGCATATATAGAGAAAATATGTTAACTTTAGCTAAATGAGTAAAGGTTCAGTTGCCATTAGAACAAAGTGCTAGGCCAAATCTAAAATCAAAGAAGGTGAAGTGACATGTGGACGGACAGAGACTACACACAATCAAGATGAATGGGAAGTTATAGGAGCAAGAACGTTGTAGCTACGTGTCAGTTTCCCGTGGTTGGTTTTAACCAGCACACTGAGGAAATGCTCTTTCTGTGACTTGAAGGGTCGGAACACATTAAACAGCTTGACAACTACAGAGTCTGGAGTCCTAGATTTTCTAACGTTAATAACAGGTAGTTTAACCGCTGAAATATGACACAATGGCATTTAACGTTTCAGGAAACGCTGAGAGGGATAAAAATGAAACGGTATAGGGAGACGCTTTTGATGTTAGCTTTCACGCTAGTTAAGTAATTTACATGTGGCCAATAAGATAAATGAATTCAGTTTGCCCAAACGCTGTCAACTCCGTGTTCAGCAGCACCGCGGACCACAAACTTTCTTAATATAGCTAAGTCACCAATTGCAGGACAGTAACCGCTGGTTAGCTAACAGTTAGCTAGCCGTTAGCTGGGAATCTAAACATCTGTTAACGTTATAGCCAACTAATAAGTTACCAAATCACATTAGTTTCCAGCCAGCTTGGCTATTAACTTAATAACTGTCACTTGTAAATCTAATGTGTCTTATAACAGTAGACTTGACAGCTTAATATTTGTCAATACACTTTAAATGCCCACTGAAATGGTTAGTTTAAGCCACTAATAGCTAACTAGCAAGATAGCAAACATGTGCTAACGTCAAATGGCTTCAGCGTATTAGTAGGCTAGCAAATTTAGTAGTAAACCATTCCGCCGCCAGGTGAACTGAATGTTAGTGACAGTTGTTAGTGACATAATGCAAACACTGGCATTCGACAGACGATTGTATTTATATCGTCAAACGAGTTCAGTTAAAGCTGTATGACAACCGACAGTTAGTTTAGCCTCCATTAGCCCTTGGCTCACTAAGCTAACTAGCTGTATCCCTAGACTCACGTAGTGAGCTCACATATTCATGTTAGGATTCCTACCATTTTCACAATTCCTCTTTGCAGAGGAGCAGCCGGAGCCGGGGCTGTCTGAGCTGGTGCCGAAACAGATGCCATGTCCACCGGTTTGAGATATAACGCCGTTAAGGGGTGACCAGGTAAGGGAGCTGGGACTTTGAAGTGACTGTTCTACTGAAAGCCAAGAGAAAAAGGCTGAGAACCGATCAACACACACGTTATACCGGAAACACACTTTGCCATGCATACACACACGTCAAAATCGTTCCGGGTCTGGGGAGCGTAATGAATGGGAGCGAATGGAGCCGCTTCTCGCCCGCACAGGCAAATTGAAATAAAGTCTTCCGGAGCAAGAGGTGCGACACGTCAGCATAGTGTTAACCATTGACGAATGCTGCCTTCAAGGTGTGTCGGAAAGCTTTCGTTTTGAGCTTCACACAAACGACCCTACAAAATGACTAAAGAAGTATAAATATTGTAACAGTAGCCAGGAAGAAATACAATCATGTTTAGGGTTTTGAGAGCGCAGAATCAATATTAAAAATGTTATTGTTTAATATATATTGTAATTATAAGTAGGCAGCTACATAATTTTCACTCTTTGTTTAACTGTTTTTTGTTTTAAATAAATATATTTACCACATTCTCCTGTATATCTTGTCCTCCTCATTCTGCCCCTACAGCACTATGACTTTGTTCCACAAAATTTCAAGACTGAAATTATATAAACCAAATATTATATAGTTTTAGCTATGTGATTCTATTTAATATTATTTCAGACCAAATTTAACAGGATGTCAAACACGGAAAAAACTCACACAATCTGGTATGCATGCGGTTTACAGGCAAAATATAATGACATCTTTAATGTTCTCTTCTATAGAACAGAACAGTACGTTAACCTATAGACCATTTCCACAACAGACATTTGGATTTGTCAAAGCAGGAAAAGCACAGGTGGAATTAATAACAGTATTGATGGCTGCAGTCCATTATAGTGAGCCAGTTCCAGGGCTTTGGTATTGTGCATGCTCACTCACTGTTATGGCTTACTGGGACACTTAATGGAATGGAGCCATTGTTAATGTTAGTAACACCTCTGCTTTTCCTTTTCCAACTGAGAGGGTACATTACATAATAGGTATATGTGATAATATATGGAAAAGGTCATTACTTCATTACATTCATTACTTCAAAGTAACCTGAAAGGGGGTACCACTTCACAGCTGATTCACAGATGAGCAGACTGACTAATTATATTGACACAGAGAATGTTTGTCAATTTAAAGTCTAATAAGGTTTTTGTTAAGATGAATATGATACAATACTAAATATGATGGTGATGAAAAATAAGTAATGGATAGTGTCACCATCAAAATTGTGCTGATATTATCACCCCAGGGATAATCTTGCTTTTGTTTTGTTTTTTGCTTTTCTCTTCTGCTGCTGCTCAGTTGTACTTGGCAGCTTGTAGATGTGAGTAACTGTGTGAGTGGGAAGCAGGTCATTGCTGAAAAACAACATTAATGCTCAGGGGACCTACCCTAAATATTTGCAGGCTAAATACCTTGAGATGTTTTTATATATCATGACTCTTAATGTTCTGTCATTAATTTCCCAAAAGGAGTAACTCGTAATGACTCCTGTGAACTGTGTGTGACAGAGAGAGACAGGCAGACAGAGCAGAGAGAGCAAGAGGAAGAGATTGGCTATGCATTATCAACAGGGAAAAAAATGTAGACACTGTACATAAATGATATTCCAAAGGAATCCAGACATTGTACAATTTATCCATGTGATACATGCATGGCACACGAGTACAGAGGCATCAGTCAGGTCTAACTCTAATCTCCCATTGGTTTAGTTGGGTTGAGATTTGGGAACTGTGAAGGCCACAGCATATGATTCACCTCATTTTATACTTATCAAACCAATCAGTGATCCCTTGTGCCCTATAGGGACTGCTTTGGCACCTGTCTGAAGATCTGCCAGAGCTGTTGTTTAGCTGTTGTCACAAGGCAGAGTTTATATCAGCATCCCCGCATGTGCACTGGACTCTAGTGTTTTGTGTATAGTGTAAGTTTCATATCCTATAGGTCTATTCTTGTATTTAAATATATATCTAATCAAGGTTTATTGCTACAAATAACCCACCTTCCCCACTCCATCACCTCTGTCCATGTGCATACTACAAATTATATTGGCTTTTATGTACATATACATATATGCAATGAGTAGTTAAGTGGTGTGTAAATGTGGCTTTTTGTGTGTCACATGTCAACCCTGGAAAAGTTGTATGACTTGCATGGTGGACATTTTGGCTTATTATAAGCATTTATGATGAAGTTATTAAGTTCTTTGTTTGTCATATGCACAACATATTCATGTTCTGAGGCTCCCTCCAACAATGCTCATACAAAAATGTACAAAAGAAAATCACATACAAAAATATGACAAATAAAAAGCAAAGTTGAGGAGCAGCTCGAGACACGGCAGCCGTCCCCGGCGCCATCTTCTCTTCCTTCTGCTTTAATATGTTTGTTCAGTCCAGTCAGTCAGTGGTTGCCAGGGAGATTTTTACTAGATTGTCAACAACTAAACATTATCCAACTAATACATTTTGATATTATTATAACCTTTTGATATTATTATAACCTATGTATTTAAAATATTGAGCTTGGGCAATTCAAACACACTCAGTTTCCAGCTGACACATTTGTATTAGTCAGAGAGAAGCAGGCATCATGCTATCACCTGTGGGGGAAAAAAAAGAAAAGAAAAAAAGATGATTTACATGATACATTATGAATGCACAATCAGATAGTATCAGATTGAAGAAAATAATGACTAAATGTTTTGAAATGGAATTGGAAGTGATTGGGCACTGGCACTATATTTTTCTGAAAATAAAAATAGAAATGTAGGAAAAGTTTTCATACTCCTAATACAAAATTAACATGAAAGATAATCCTGCATAAACAGGACACCAAAACGCATGCACCCTGATACGGACCTTTATGTACATTGTTAAAATTGCCCACAGTGGTCCTGTTCAGGTAAATCTGTAATTGTCTTTGCAACAGGCTATAGGCTTCATTGCGTTATTGAACAGCAGGTAAAGATTAACTTGGAACTGCTACAAAATCTTTGGTGTACATTAGGTGATTTTTGAATACAACCTTACACACTCTTGGCTAATGCGCATCATAGGGCCACTCCATCACTGTAGGTTTAGGAAACGCGCAGTGGACGTTCTATTTTCCAATGGGACGTTAGTATTAAGAAGTTGGTTATAGTTAGAGCTAATAGGTCGGTAATGTAGTTTATTAAAATCCCATAAATATATGGCTCGTGTTGTTATAACGTGTTGCGCAAAGTCTGAGAAAAAACATCCACATTTGTCATTAACTAAATCTTCTTCACCAACAAACCTAACGATACTTGGGAAAGCAGGAATATTGCTGGCCTGTTTGGTATTTGATGTATTTAACACGTCAGTTATCCAATTTTGAACCTTTAAATCTTTTAAAAATAAAATATGTGGAAAATTACCAATAACCTTAAGGACACATTGTTTTCCTTTTTTTAAAAAATAAATCATTTAAGACTCAGTGACAAATGAATGGCATGTTAAGATTGACGATTTTTGGGTTGTAGCCTACTGCTGAAATCGGCACATTTGGCCACGGACATGAAAACAGACAGCCAGGTAGGAGATCTATTAATAATAAAAGACTGAAACAAGCGCCTGCATTCACAGAATGGAAAAACTTTCACTAAAGTAAAAATCAAAACCAAGGACAATACATGAATTTCAAAATAAGGTGGAGAAAATAGACAAGCGACCATGGAGACTCCTTTGCGCACAGGCACTTCGGTGCGCTTTGGAGAGGTTTTGGTAACCTTTTTACGCGGATGAATTACCCACATTTCACAACGCTTCAAGACGCAGTAAAGCACTGATATACGTGTTTTATGCACAAGACAAACACCTAGGATATGTTAGTAAAATGTATACTTGTTTTGTGGCACTATTTAGCCACTTAAACTCCCGCTCCTTCCTTCGGCGAGCCCAGATTAAAAGTTACGCACCAGGAATATGTGATACTGTACTGATACTAACAACACAACCTAAGTACTTTAATCAAAGTCGTTTGGCGCACACTGTACGTGCAATAAAGTACTATAAATCAATGACCCCATCAACTCCCTGGTAATAAATAAAAAGGCTTGCCTTATTTGTCCTTTGTCTCGGTTGGCAAGGAGATGATGGTGTCCAGAAATGGCTGTCCTCTATCTAACCTGGCTGATTGTACACAGAGAGTATTATTGTCCTCTAACTCATGGTTAATGTATAATTTGGGCCATATGGCATTTTAAAATCTGAGCCTTTATTTCGGTGGCACTTCGATTTGTGTGGACCCAACTAATGATATTCAATTAGTCATTAAACAGGCCAAAAGACGAGCCTTGTGTGGGTTTTCACATAGGCTAATATTTGCTCGTCAAATATTTCCCTTTGAAACGTTTACAACGCATTTTATCTGCTGGCTGCCCAAGGAACATCTGTGAGGGTTATTTTAGCCTCCCTCTTCTGGATAAACGAGGTCCCCCAATTGGCCCTTTCCTTGCGCCCATATACGAGTATATTTGTTCACGTTTTGAAAGAAAATGTAATAAAGAGAGTCTGGGTGATGGATTTATGATTTATCAAAAGCACTTTACCATATGGCAGTCGTCATTGGCGCAGATTTCCAAATGTTTGTTTTATGAAAGGAGACCAGAGATCCTTTTAATCTGAGCCACTTAACCTGGGAAAGGATGCTCAGGTCACATGACCACAAGTCCCCCCACCCCCACCCCCCAAAGGATGGGAAACATACCACTGTTGATCATTTAATTTCTTTGAAAGGTGGAATTTGTACCTTCATTTTGGTAGGATTACATGCACCGAAGCAGAAAGTTTAAGGACTGAATTGTGTTGCACTGAAACATTAGTTTGTCTGATTGAGACTGTAGGCAGCCACTGCGCAAAAAGAAGCCAGTCTGAATTCCCAGCCTTGAATATTACTATGTTGATTCGCTGATCACAACAGTACACAGAAATTCTGAACTAAAAACACAATTTCTAAGAATCCAGAAGTGGAAATATTTGTTTATGGCGCCGAGAAAATGTGGTATAGGCAAGAGATCAAGTAAACTCTATTCATCTGCAATTCAGGTCAACTCACTTTTCTGGTACAGCAAAGCTACGTCTACATGTATGTAAAATGCCACCAAAA
Source organism: Siniperca chuatsi (assembly GCF_020085105.1). Classification (NCBI taxonomy): domain Eukaryota; kingdom Metazoa; phylum Chordata; class Actinopteri; order Centrarchiformes; family Sinipercidae; genus Siniperca; species Siniperca chuatsi. Next base: position 8,871,900 of record NC_058064.1, read on the forward strand.
CAAGACGGTGCAAAGATGATGATGATATATGATATGTTTCTTGGTAAATGATGTCTTATTTGACTTAGTTTACCAAGCACATGCAGCACATTTTTTGTGACTCGCGTTTTATTACTTCTGTTCTATTCTATTACTAAATGTTTGATGTGCATAAGGAGATCGAGCTCAAATTTGGACTTAGCCTACTTAGGTTAAATAAATGAATGTAGCCTACCTCGAACCTTGAACCTTAAATAACAGTTAGTGTTAGCTACTTGTTGGATGACTCTTTGGAGGAATCTTTCTGAATCATGAATTTCAGTGACTCAATCGATCTGCCTTCCTCTGCATATTGCTTAAATAAAAATGCTGGACACTTGTCTTTGAAAATCTCTGAAACAAATGAAAATACAAGTGGAATGAAAACCGGAATAATGTTATAGGTCTTATGTAAAGTCATGTGGGCAGCACAGACCTACCAATCTGAGGCCCATTTTAAGTCTATAATGCCCACATTGACTTCCAGGCAATATTGACATTGACACCACGTCATGTTGAGGTCTGCAGGCCTATAAATTTCTCCTGAAGGGCGCGATTCACCTCATTGTCTTTCACCAGAGATACGCGGAGTTGCCTAGACAATTTACTTTTTCTTTACCTAACGTGGTGTCATTGCTTACGTATCATAAGGTGTTTTTTTTTTCTGGGAACATTATCACATTGCGCATTTTGTTTTTGTAATCAGTTTCATCATCAAGGCTGGGAGCAAGCAGAGATGTGCGGAACAAACGTTGATCTGCCAAATAAAGGTTCATTTTACAATTTTATTATACTGCACATTTAGACACCTAATTAAACCGCCCGTTGAGACTTTGCAGTGCAATAAGCATAGTCCAGATGTGAACTGTAGTAAATGTAATTTAGGTTTGCAGTTTTTTTCAGAGTGAATAAGCGATTTAAACCACTTAAATTGTATTTTAAAGACAAATTTAAATAGTATAGGCTGTGTTATGATAAGGTGGTGGAAGTGTCAACCAGCTAGGAGGGATGTTTCTCAACGGTAGACCTCTCCCAGAATCCAAGAGGAGGAAAATGATTGAACTGGCCTCGGAAGGAGTCCGCCCAAGCCAGATCTCCAGGATACTCCGGGTACGCAAACATCCATTTGGCAAAATGCACAAATAACCACATTTAGGCTTTAAAGTGGTTCAGATTTCGGTGAGAAAAGTTGGCTAAAGCGTCTTGCTGTGTTAATATTCGCACTGGGATGCCTCTGTCACTGCGTATTTCAGGTGTCCAACGGTTGTGTAAGTAAGATCCTGAGCCGCTACCGCCGTACGGGACTCCTGGAGCCCAAGACCATTGGAGGGAGCCGACCTCGGCTTCTCACCCCCGGTGTCATCTCCACAATCATCCAGTGCAAAAAGGAAAATCCAACAATTTTTGCTTGGGAAATTCGAAAACGGCTTGCAGCAGCACGAGTATGCAAGGCCTCCAAAGTTCCCAGCGTAAGTGAGCTTGAAATTCAATTTTGTTTTGAAATGATGAAACTGAAAATGTTCCAGTATTTGATGCGTTTTGCACACTGTGTTCTGCAAGGTGTCGTCTATAAATCGGATTTTAAGAAAGATGCACTTGGACCACGGACCGAGGTGCATGGAGATCAATGCGCACATCAGGACTGAGCAGGGTAAGTCACCTGTGAAGGTCTGTGGATACTGAAAATAAATGAAAGCATAGAGAACCTGTAACCTCCAACTGATGGGCATTATAAGGAACACAGTCACTAGTGCACGAAATGCATTATTTCCCACCTAACCTAACCTAATTTGATCATTTTTATACCAGTTTATATGACTAAGCCTGTTGATTTCCTACATAAATATAACCTGCTGCACATCAAAATTTGGATGAACTAACAAACAGAGAGATGAGTTTAGGTATGTCTAACCAGCATAACATCCTTGGACATAACATTTTCTAATGTGTGTGATTTTGATTCTCTGATTCAAAAAGAAGTAAATGAGAGAAAGATGTTTGAGACAGTATGCAGTAATGACCAGAAACCTAAGGATGTCCTGCACCGAAACCGCACCACCTTCACCCCGGAGCAGAGCACAGCACTCGAGCAAGGTGACTTAAAGTATTTAAAAGTACATGCAGGTCTCAAACTAACACAATACTGCATTATTCCACTCAGAAAAGCAGTTAAATACATGTTCCTCTCACCCGAATCAGAATTCTCTCACAGCCAGTATGCAGATATGTACACGAGAGAGAAACTGTCAGCTGAGATCAAACTTCCTGAGGACACCATAAAGGTATCATTTTGAATCATCAAAATGCTCATACAGAATCACAAATGTAATCTTTCTGCTCTTGAGATGATTGTCTGTCTCTCACAGATCTGGTTTTCAAACAGACGGGCTAAATGGAGGAGGGAAGCCAAACACAGGAGTAGCACACAGAGTAAGTGTGTGTGTGTGTGTGTTTGTGTGTGTGTGTGTGTGTGTGTGTGTACTTACTTGGATTTGAGTGTTCAAGGCAAGGCCTAGAAATATTATGCATAATAAATTCAACCATAACAAAACAAACTGAACTGAATAGCAATGGGAAGCCCCTCAGCACATGTTCATTCACACCTCACAATTATGTGACAACATGTTTTTCTCCATAACTCCTGCAGACTTTCAAAAGCAAAGAGATTTTGTTCCTGTGAATCCATCAACGCCGCACAGTTTCACATCTCAACAGGTACAGTATGAGTTAGCACTTTGTGAGACAAACTTTAGAGGCCCTGAAAACTCTTTTTCTGAATTAGTCTCTTGCTTTGAGCAATGGCGTCATACACGAACACATTACTTTCTGCCGAAGTTAGAACAGTTTCTTTTTTCCCTGTGCTCATCTCACTGGTTAGACATGGATGACATCACATATTTCCATGCACCAATCAGGATTGTGCAACATTTCAATCAAAATCAGACAAAATCAAAAACTCTAATCTGATTAAACCACACCCACACAGTCCTGATGAAGCAGGTTAGCTGAGCTTTTGACTGTTAAACTCTTAATAAATAATACCTAAAGATGCTTTTTTTAAAATGACTTTTTTAACTTTAATGTTTTAGAGCAATACTTAAAATTTGAAGCCAAGTGTTTAGGGGCTTTCAAATGTAATACTGTTTAAGTAATATGAGTAATATGATTAAAAACCTGTGAAATACAAAATGGCTTTTGGTTTCTCACAGATAAAGGCAACAGCAACGTCAAGAGTCTACTGTGAAAATTCAGATGCCTCCCCTGCATACAACACAGCTGCCAGGAAGTTGCAAAATGGCTACTTCTTCCCAACAGAAACAGGTAAGATCCTGCAAAAATCTCTTTTATTAAATCAGTGTGTTCACTTGTCTCTATAGTGTTTGATTGTCTAGATGCTAAAATGCTTAAACAGTAGCTCATCCATGTTGAAGGTCACAGTGAGTTTATGAATTAGTGACTCATGTTATAGATGTAAATCGAAGTGTAGCTGTAATGTCTAGTTAGGCTGAATATAGATCAGTGGTGAGAGTAGTTATAGAAGGTGTGGTTTCTAATCTCAGACCTGGGCCCATATTTAGCAAACTGCTAAAACATACATATGTTACACCACTGTTTTTGTTTTTGCATTTCTTTAAGGTTGCAAATAACAAGAAAAAAGCTGGCATTAATCAATAATTACTTTTTTAATATATTTTTCGTAAATGTGGTACAATTTTCTATAATTTAATCACTATGTAATTATATATTATAAAAGTATTCGATTGTTATTGATTCAACATGTTAATTGCTGGGGCAGAGGTTACAGATATCACACAAATAAAATTAACAAAAACCCCCCAACACCTACTATACATTACATATATCTGAGAAAATGTTGAGATACTTTAAAAACAAAAGAAGAACAATGGGGTCGATGTAGGGTAAATCCTTGTGTCTGATTAGCTATTTCTGCCCTGAACATACATGTGATTAATCATGTGATCACTTGAGAGCGGCTCATAAATGTTATTCCTGCACTACGCTGTAAGTAAGAGGAAGTCACTTGATAAATGTGACCTAAACTTAATTTTAGCAAAGAACTTTTTTACTCCTAAATTGGTTCTTAAGTGTGAGAAAGTGTGAGAGAAAGTAAACTAATTGTTTCACTCCTTTAATCTGATGTACAGGTATGGGAAATTCTGAACATCTGACAGCCATCTCAGTCCCACCTTCATTCCTCCATCAGTCGAATAACATGATGGCCCAGACCATGACGGACAAGACTCCACTGGATCTCCACAGAGATAGATTCACTTTCCCATTGGTTCACCATCACACAGACACAAGGACATCCCTCCCTTTCGCAACTGAGACAATAAGAACAGACCACCCTGTGACTCAGTGCTGGAACCAGCCGGGAATTTCTTTTACTTGGAGCCAGTTTCAAACAGATGAGAGGTTTCTAATTCCCCAGCAGCCCTGGGATGTGAATCCACATTGTTACCTGGACTAAATGTGTAACCACATTTCTAACATTAGTGTGCATGTTTGATGTACAGGGTTGAAAATGCATTTCTCACTGGATGACTATCAAAAACCATATTTTGAGTGCAACTCAATTTCTAGACTGGAGGGACACATTCTAACCAGCAGAGGGCGACAGATGACTGGAGTTACAATCTTGTTCCATGCACTCGTTTTTTAAAAAATGCACTGCAGCTTCACTCATCACTTTTCCTTGAATCAGTACTCTTAAATTGCCATTAATAAGGAGTAACATAGAAATGAATATCTTAAATATTATTCTAAATTCAAAGTTCTTGTTGTAATTTTTGATAATCCCAAGGGATCTTAAATTAATCTGACCTGTAAAGAAGCCAAAGTTAATGCAACTTTATAAGACATGAAGTGCTGAATAAAGCTGGACAGATAAGATGGTAATACATTTTTTTTTAGAAGTGATGATTGGTTTTATTTATGTGAGTTTCCAGGAAATAAGGTGTTATATGCCAAGGTGTGATTAAGGTTCTGCTTGAAAGGGTGTAGATTTTAGAGATTACATTTAGTGCTAATGGAGAATACAGAAAAAAATTAGATTTGGATATATGAGCATAGCTTTAACTGGATCCTCTACAGTACATCTGGTCAGTGATATACAATGATTATAAAATAAATCATAGCTCCATGGATCATTTAAGCTTACCACTGGATAATATGGATGTTATCTCTTTTATAGTCTTGGGCTTGCTGTTTGTTTAAGTGCAGAGGGAGGTTTCTTGCAAGATTTCTTTCCAGGGAAGGCCAGTGGGAAAATCTATAAAAGTATAGCTTCAAAAAGTCTAAACATGACCTGATATCTGCTCTGCTCGGTATCAGTTTTTATGACTGCAACAGGGCAGAGGCATTGAGTTCCTTTATATCCCTTTACTACAGTGAAGAGACGGTAAGACTCGGAGTTTCTTGATAATTGGTCACTGGGGGGAAAGTTGGGATCAGAAGGCAAACAGCTTGGCCAGCATCATGGAAGTGGCCTACTGGCAAAATGACCTGTCGGAATTTAACGCTATGAAGCCAGATAGGTAAATGACATCTCCACATGACAGTGTATGCTTGTGTTGTGATTTCTACTGAAAATCTAAATCATCTGTAAGCCTTTTGAATAGCTTTAGTTCAGCTATTGAAATGGGAACATGATTTTGTCCTCCTCAATTTTAGTGTTTCTGATAATGATCAGGGGGGTTATCTACTGTAATGGAAAGTAACGGAGTTTACTCAAGTAGTGTGCTTAACTAAAATTTTTAGGTACTTGTGCTTGAGTATTTTGCATTTTATGCAACTCTATATGTTATTTATATATATTTGTACGTTTTACTTTAATACAACTATTTGACAGCAAAGTTACTAGTTACTTTAGATATTAAGATTTTACATAAAAAATCATATGATAAGCTTATAAAATAATATACATTATGGAACCATGGTTCCCAACCTTTTTGGCTTGTGACCCCTTACAAAAAAACAGTGTCCAATTGGGGCCCCTTGTCACACTTCACATGGTTTCGTAACTGTTTGAGGCTCTAAGTACTTTCTGAGTACTTCTTGCATCACCAGTTACCAAAAACCCCCAACAGTTTTTACCTCAATATAATAAATTGACACAAAAATGAATTTTACATTTGGAGCATTAAGTATATCTAATCTTATATTGAGCAACCAAAGTTTCAGAGCTACTGAAAAGCTTATCCAAGTTCAATTGTATCTCACTAAAGTATGGGATGTCCAAATTTGTTATCCAAATGTTCCTTAAGAATTCTAGTTATTTATCTCCTTCAGTGGTTGCATTGATGACCCCTGCTGCTTTCAGTCACTTGAGAAACGTTATGCACTAGGATTTGCTGCTCTTAGTGATATAGGAAGTTAACTGCCAAAAACTGGGAAAACAGATTTTAAGTGTGAGCGGCTGGCATATTCCTTTAAACATATTACACATGGGAAAAAGCCAAGACAAAGAAACAGAGGTACAGAATATAGCTGAATGTAATGTCAAGTTGTTTATTAAAATAGGAATAATACAAAGGCTACAGAATTCAGAAAAGGTCATAGATACAAAACAACTCACTAACACAAAATAGCAGCTGTTATATTTAAAGTTCACTGTATACAAACATATAAACAGAATGATCATGAAGTAAAAATACTTAAGTATGATATTTACAAAAAATACAAATTGTAATTTACAGAATGCACTGGGCTATTTACATAAAGGTAAATTAAATAACAGTTACAACGCCATAAGAGCACACAAAACTGATCAATAAGCAAGAATTTGTGATATTTGGTTTCACCTATCTTACATGTCAGTTGCCTTTAATGAAGCTTTCTTTGTGATTGCTACTTTATAACTGACTTTCACTTTGGTTTTAACCTGTGCAATGGTATTGGAGGATTGCATTTGTCCTCAAAGTACAATTAAGGCCACAGTTATTATTTCATTGTATATAGTTATGGTTTTTGAAACACTTGAACCAAAGGCAAAATGATTCAATGACTGATGGGAACCCGCAATTCATTGTATTAAAGCCCCCAGTATTAATGTTTGTTCCTTTATTGTTATGTACTGTTTTCCATGTGAAATTCAGAACAAACATGAGTAAAAGACACTGCTGTTAATGGTAAATGAATTGGGAATTATAGGGTCATTTTGGCATCATTTAGGATATTTAGGGCTATAAGCAGCATCTGGCTATTTGCAAACTTTTGCTAATTCAGAAATGGTCATAGACAGACCCATTTGTAAGAGAGACATCCTTTTTATAGTCTAACTAGCTAAGTAAATACCCTCATCAGCAAACGTTCATCTGACTTCTAACAAACATCACACATATTAATCATAGTCATTTGGGTAGCCATGAAGCCACTGATAATGCACTCCTTTGCTATCACCTGCATTGGGTTGTTCACTTATTTGGTGATGCTAATTGCAATAAACTTGATGTAAGATGTTTCAGTTTTTTTGTTGTTTTATTCTGTAAATAAAACTTTCTTGTATTTCAATTAAATGCCTATATTTGATTTGGATTTTTTTTCATGATTTTAACATGGAAGCACATAATTATGATATATGCATCACAGATATTTGACAAATTTTTGTGTTTGTGCATGTGTGTGTTTGTGTATATATGCACAGTAAATGCATGATAAACAATACTACGTTAGCCCGAAACAGGCACTCTTGAATTAAAAAGTTAAATCATATGAAGCATACTGTAACCTAGCATATTATATTATGTTTGTGTGGCTGTTATCTCTGAGTCAAACATGCACCCCAGTTATTCTGGGATAATTATTACTCTCAGAACAAAGAACCAAAAATCTAAATATCACACCAAAAATTTTGATTCTTTTCAAATGCTGTCTTCTGCTAATTTAAAAAAATAAATATACCTACCTACTACTTACAAGCTACCAGTCTCTTTAAATATTTAACATAATCAGAGGCACGAAGAAGCCTGATGTTACTCTGTGAACCAAAAATATTCCAGATCTATAAGACCTATAAAATTTACAGCACAGCAGAAACATACTCAATAAATCTGCAGTTATGTACATAAGGAGCCACTTTCCATGAAACAAAAAAGTATAAAATATCCTACTGACCACACACAGCCCACCAGGGGCCAAAGTTCCCTCCAAACTGGAGACCAAATAGCCATGTTATATTTGGCATGGCTCTTCTCTCTCTCATGCTACAAATATTAGCATAAGATTTGGAGCAGTTCGCTCAGTCCTACTTAGATCCTCTCATGGGGAAACTAACAGTTACAGCTAACTGGGGAAAAGGTAGACCAGCTACTGCACACAATTAGCACTGCATGGTTTGCCAAGGCTGCTGCAGTTTGCTTTTCAAGCAGCAGCAGCAGCAGCAGCAGCAGCAGTGTATTTTATATACTTAACTACTCATATATCTGAAACCAAATTTTAACTTTTGCTGGATTTACAGGCTTCGCTTAATCACTATTTTCTCATAGGGACTTTTAGTGACTGTACTACCTAATAGTGAGTTTATCATGGCCTTTTTATGCTTATGTGTTCCTCCTTTTTGGTATTACCAGTTTTTCGTTGGATTCTTTTAGTAGCCGAATAACATTTATCATTTTTGCTGTGATATCCTGAAATGTATGACCAGAGTAGTATGTTTGTTGACATTAAGGAATATCTTAATTATCTATCCACATCATTTGTGTTGGAGGTGAAAAGATATGTTTTGCAGTCCAGCTCAACACATGAAAAAACAAGAAATCCCAGTCACAGGAGGCTACCTCGTGGTAACCGCCAGAGAAGTGGGTTCTGTCCATATTCAAGTATATTCCAGGAGATAATACTGAGTCACAAGTGTCATTCTCATTGTCTTTGTTTGCATGGCTTCAGATATTCTGAACATGTCAAAATACAATTAGTATGCTGTCCATGTGCCTTAGACTTTGGTTGTAAAAATTATATTAAGGCTAACAACCTGAATGTCTTCATTTGCAAAGTAGAAAATGGATGAAATTCCATTTGGTTTATCCAGTCTTCTTAATCTCTATCCTCTCAGTAAAATGACAAATTCAGCCACAAAATCCCAAAATGGCCACTTTCCACAAGGTGATTTTCCTCATTTCTCCCCTGTCGTCTATGCTGGAGAGGTCTTGGAATTTGTTGGCCCAAAGCCGCCCCTCCTCTTGCAGGCTGTGGTAAAGTTGTGTATGGAGTCAATTTTCCCACCACACCGTCAGTTCCTCTCCAAACTGGGGTAAAGTTTGAACACTTTGTATATCCACCCAGAGTAGAAAGCAACGTTAACAAAAAGCGCAGGCTGCGATGAGGCGCATTTTGTCCTTTGGATGCTCACACCAATGATGACTTTGCGCTCATGTTCCTGGCAAACCAATGGACCACCATTGTCTTTCTGCAAGAAAAGAGTAGAGAACAACACATGTGAGAGACGTTGACTTTATACTGCATTGTATATGTTCAAACTAAACTAAACTCCAAATGTCTAAAAAGCTGATACAATGCTTAAAAGGTCAGTTCACACAAATTATGAAAAAAGACAATTTTTTTTACATTTAACCCTCAGTAGTTTCTGATAGTTTCAATATCAGAATCAGAATCAGAAATACTTTGCCACTTTTTAGATATCCCTTGTTGAAACCTCCGTTGCCATCCCAATGCAATGAAAATTACATTTGAAAAACATGAAAAGTCACATTTAGTTAAGATAATCCACAAACTTTGACTTTAACCATTTTCATTCGGACTATTTCTTCAGCAGAAAGTAGTTCCAGCGAAAACTAGATATCTAGATGTTGCCATGTTATTTGGTATTTGCGTGAAATGAGCTTTTATGTCTTGTACATTCATGTTGCATTTGTGTTGTTTCTGTTTCATGATGTAAACATTTATTTGTGATCCTTACATCACATATGCCTTCTCCTCTCCTGCCGCCGGCACATATTCTGCTTTCCCCAGCATCCCCTTTGATTTGTGAGCACATGTCATTGTTGACCATAGGCATGGTAACAGTGTTCAGTGCCTCATCGTATCCTGTATCTGAACAGAGAAGGATATGCAGTGTAATTGTTAAATGTTACAGATATTCTTTTTGTTTGAATAATGGTTAAAATGGCATGGCATGTGGGTGAAAGAAGGCAGTACTTTTGGTTTCCCCCCATCCATACATGGTGCAGTTGGTGCCTTCAGTGATGTGACACTCTTTTACTGGAAGATGAATAGTGGAGGCCCCTTCAGACACAGGGGCAGGACTAGAACAAACATAATAATAGTCATAAATTACAGTCACAATAAAACATACTGTATGCACACAAATAAGAGGCATGTTAGGCCTCTTTTTAGATCGATAAAAAGTGATGTAGTAAAATTGTAAAACTACCAACATTTGAACTTTTTGGGGAAATAACAACAGGCCTTTCAAGCATTCAGATGGCCAAATGACACTGATAGTGGTTACTACAATACAGAAGATTAAATAGTTTTCCATATCACTAGTTATGCTCTAACATTAGAATCTTAAATTAGTGGAAACCTAGTGAAAAGTTGAGAACTTACTCTGCTAGTTTCAGCATAACCAGGTTGGATCCTTCTGGGCCACAGATCAGGCGAGAGATGCGTAGTCTTGGGTGGCTTGAGGATTCGTTGAGGTGACGCAGACCAACCTGCACACTGTAATCCCTGAGATCTGGAACACTGGTGACCACAAGGACCAAGATGTAAGTTGTAAACCTACAGTATTGTTACTTATAGAGTGGGCAACCGCTCTATAAGTAACCATGATGACAAGTGATGATGTCAGAATGGTTATCTCAGGCTTTCTGTTAAAAGTATTAAGCTTGAGGCTTAAAACATTAATAGAAAGCCTGCGCTGAAAGAAGTGGGCATTTAGGTGGCAGGGGTAATCTAATGAAAGATGCTATTAAGTTGCATTATGGGAAAAGCAGGATCCAGTGTTACTGGAGCGTGACCCATATTGAGACTAAAAGTCACGGTATCTTGCTCTCTGCTGCTTTAAATCTTTACAGTCCCTCTTTAAGGGACTGTAAAGAATGTGAGTCTTGCTCAGACCTACATTGGTCTCACTATAACCATTGCTAGGAAAGGGCAGTAATCAATGTTATATGCAAAATATAGTTTTTATTTAAGTATTGCATGTGGTCAGTTAAACTATCTAAAAAAAGTAACATGTTAAACACAAAATTCCAGGTGCATTTCAGGATACATTGTTGCATGTTCTTGCAAGTTCATTACAGAAACATTATCACAGCAATTTATATTTACAAGTAATATATCATTTATATTGATCCATTTTGCAAATATATCAAATGTGAAGACAAGACAGACAAATATGAGCAAGACAAAAAGCAAAGCAAACCATGGCTTTCCACAACACACACTAGGCTTAAAAATATCAGCTAAAAGCTACTGATGTACACCATATGCAATATATACAGTACAGTGCATAAGTACAGAGATAGGGACATTTTCTTTAAAGCTACTACTTCAGATGTAGAGATACTATATGCATATGAGTGGCTCCAACATAGACAACTGCAGAAGTTAAACAGATATGCAGGCCAAACTATTCTGTTCCATATCTCAGTTCAGGCCTGTCTGGGAGTGAGTAACTGCCAGTAAAGAGGATACATCCTGCATCTTCACTTTAAACAATATTAAAAAGAGGGCAGCAAGAAGAAAAGAAACAGGTTTGAAAGATAGAGTAAATGGAGGAGGTAAATGGGAGAAGGAATTTGATTAAAGTTTGACAGACAGAGAATAAGAAGGGTATGTATCAGAAGGGAGACTACCAGAAGTATCAGAAGGTGGAGTATTACCAGGAGGTGAAGCACTGCTGGTCTGTCAAAACCCAATCTTCTCTGATCAACGAACCGCCACACAAATGAACCTTCCTAAGAAAATTTAAGAAGACAATTTTCACCATTATGTTAGGTATAAAAGCATAAAAAAGGCATAAAGGACATTTTGTAAAAACACAGATGTAAAATTACTTACTCTCTTTGGATGCTCACGACCCAGCTGCCATCTGTACCTAGCACTTGGTGTCCTCCAACTATTCTGGTGTTTATATGCACAAAGCATGATATCTTGGCCCTAGTTAGAGCTAAACAAGGAGACATGTTTTATGCTGCTTGTTAGATGGATGTATTATTTACATCTCAATTGAACAATGTTTATTGAAACTTCAAAGGGCAACCATAAAATATGATTTGTTTAGTCAGGTACATGACAACAGAAGGATTTGATATAAAGAGTAAAAAGGAAAAGGACTACATTGGTAAAGCCAAATAAGCAAAAACAATACTCACTGTTTGGTTGAGGAGCAACTGTGGCTGATTCACCTGATTGAAGTAAAGAAAAGCCCAACATTAAGAAGAGACCCCACAGCAGCAAGAAATAATCCAGGCCACTGACCATACATTGACACACAAAGCATGAAACCTCATTGAAAATGACACTCTTCTTTACATTATAAAGACTTATCTCTGAATCATTGTTGGAGGCTATAACAGTCAGCCACCGCAGCAAATAAATTTGCTCAAGACCTCAAAAACTTCATGGAAGATATGTTTTACATTATGGAAATTATTGTGCAGCCATTTGAAAAAGGCTCTTCAATGCAGCCAGATTGAAACCAGCCAAAGAAAATGTTGAGTCCAGCCGTGTTTTCTCAAATAAAAGGATGGCAGCAGAGACCTGCATCTGTTTGCTGTTTGAACATCGTGTGTTCTCTGCCAATTGGACAAAACCTAACAGATTACGTAAGCCACCAGCCAAGCTGTATAAAAAAACAGTTCTGACATTTTAGTTGAAGTCAACAAAGGCTACAAAGCTAAATCACTTGTGTTGTGTTGATTTCATTGATCTGCACCCATTTCTGTGTATTAAATGCCAGTCAATGCTCTTTTAGAAGTGCTGTTTGGAGAGTCTGAAAGGCTAATGAAATACTTGTTTCTTTTCCTTTTTCTTTTTCTTTTTTTACCAATGTGTAAGCATAAGCAAGCAGCTGGGACTTGTTCTTTGTGTGTCCCTGGCTAACACTGAAATATCTTTCTTAAGAACTTTTGTATGACATAAATATAACTAAACATGGTAACACTTTATGAAAAGCACAAGCACTATTCATTTCTTGTCAAAACTTTCTGCCATTGTTGTGGGCATTTGTTCAGAGTCTGCTGCTGACCTTACTTCACATCCTACAGTAATCTACTTTCACCACTGTTCATGAGCTTAATTGCATGTTGCATACCAGTAGTCTTAATTTCTGTGAACGCACACAAGATACATTCCAACGGCATGTGCATACGAACGCATATTTAAAAGCAAGTATATCACGAGCAAAGTGATGAAAAGCTGCTTTCAAATGTTTGAACAGTGCCAGTTTTTTCAATTTCCTGAAACCAACAATCCACACCTCCTTTCTGCAGCAATTAGCCAGGTGCCCACAGGTGTGAAAACCTTTATCAATTGCATCTGTGTTGGCGCTGTGCTTTCAGAAATGTGACCAAAACAGGGATCAAGTTCTCTTAAACACGCACCAGGAAATGTGGCAACCTGTTTGCTACTTGTAACGTCAACATTTTATCTTCTGTAGCCTGTTCATTTGTCACATGTACCAACAAATACTTCCACTTTATCAGTAAACCCCTCCTCCCTTTGACAACAAGCCTCTAGCTCAAACTTCAAAGGCAGCCATTTTTTTGACTAGTGAACAATGCTTCCAATCTTGTTCTGAAACACCCACCATAAAAGAAATTGTTTGTTTATTTGCTTTCTTGCCGAGAGTTAGATGACAAGACTGATACCACCCTCATGTCTGTGGGATAAATATGAAGCCACAGCCAGCAGCCGGTTGGCTTAGCTTAGCACAAAGACTGGAAACAGGAGGAAACAGCTAGCCTGGCACTGTTCAAAGGTCCAAAATCCACCATCCGCCTACAAGCACCTCTAAAGCTCACTAATTGACATGTTATATCTCATTGGTTTAATCCATACAAAAACATAACATTTAAAAACAATAGGTTGTGGTTTTACAGTTGTTTCGAGTCTTTGTGCTAAGCTAAGCTAATCAGCTGCTGGCTCTAGCAGCATATTTAACGTATAGACATGAGTGGTATCGATTTTCGATAATGTCGAACTATTCCTTTAAGGTTCTGCTAAATTAATCACTAAAAAATTGCAGTATACAACATATGCATCATTCACATTCTTTCTACTGTGGTGAACTAAGGGTCTGCTAATATTTACGGCTGACATAACACAGATGTATCTACTAGAGACAGACATTAGAAGAGACAAAGTTATTTAAGCCACTCACAGTGCTTCAGTTTGCAGTAGTCCCAGACCAAACGGTTATTTGGATTGGTGTAACACCAGGGGCCATGTTTGTCCCGGTCCGGGTTTCGGCAGTAGTTCTTTTCCAGCCCTACATGGGATTCTGTAGAGTGAGAATCCCCACTGTAAAACACACAAATACAGATTCTCATATCCCATTTGTTATTTTGCACACAGTGTATCAGAACTAACACTGGGCCATGTCTCATAAAGATTCATACACACTCTAAAAACACCGGAGCATGTGCATACATGGAGTCAAACACAGGCACATACGGTACATACAGTACACACTGTAAGTAACCATGGTATGACTAGAAACTCTGACTCTGGCTTTCCTATAGTGCAATGAATCCTCTGCATTCACTGCACAAAGCCCGTAGAAGGAAACGCAGAGTTTTGTGAAGAGTGCTCATGGGAGTATGAAAGTATGCACTCTAAGCATTCAGCAGGGCTCCGACCAGCAGGAGCCACATCCTCTATGGAACGATTTGATTGTGCTCCCAATTTGTAGGATCTAATTGTGTATCTTTTTGCAATGTTCCACTTGGCTCTTGGAGAATTAAATGTAATCTTCTCAGATATACAAAATATCACTGAAATTACTAGGTAGGAGTTTGGACACACACAAACAAAAATAATGCTAAGCGATTGGCAACAATTTGTCAGGGGGGTGAGGATAATTTCACTTCCCAGGAGAATGTTAAACAAGCTATAGCTCTCAGCAGTTTTTCCTGGGATGACCCTTGACCTTGACCAGGGTAGACTCACTGGCTGCAGTCTATGCGAGGGAGCTGATTGGCTTTGATCTACTTTCCTCAGTAAGCACTTCCTGGGGTCAGGGGTCTGCTCTGGAACATGTCCATCTGTCTGTGCCATTTTGGCTTTTAAAATTCCTGTAAATTAAGTAATTCCAACAGCCTGACTTAGGCATGAAGCAACAGCCCTGGAGTGGGCAACCTTTCCGTCAGGATGGGTCACTTGGAGAGCACCCCGGGTTTCCTCTCGTCAGTTAGATGAATAATAATTGGGCCTGGTATTGACCCCTGAGGAACCCCTGATTTCCTCTTGCTGTTTGTTTTCACTGCTTAGCTTCATTTATATGAAAAAGATTTTCACAATGGAAATGCCCACAATTGGGCAATGGGAGCTAAGTTGTCAACAAACACTCATCAACTGAGCTGAAAAGAATGTCAGCCTCTCTATGAAATATCTCCACTCTTCTCAGTACAGCTTAATCTTGACTGGGTGTAGAAGGAGCAAAACAACACATTTATATGCAGAATAAATAACTCTGTTACCTGTTTATGTGATGTGACCAGTCTGCACAGGGAATCCCTGATCGAGTTATGGATAAAGTGCCCCGGTATGTCTCTCCGTTTTCTTCATAACACTCTGAGGAAGAACAGGATGAAGTTACTTTAGACCATCTTGTTATATTCCCAGGAGTCCAAGGAATTACTGAGCCCACACCTAAATGCAATCAGTAAGTGGGCATACTCAAAGAACTACATACATGATTTGGTTGATGGCTGTCTTTCTCATTGATGCAAACATAACATAATCAATCTCTTTGTGGTTTAAATCAATTTAATGTCAAGGGCCCATGTGTAACTGGTGGTTCTCAAATGTAATAGAAACATTAAACCTTACTATGTATGTTCTTAAACAGAATCAGAAGAGGGGCTATAGTAACTAACAGGCTTGCTGCAATTTGACATACATGGTCTTCTTACTGTAAATGTAAAGCAGAGAAACATGGGAAATGACAGCGAGCGCTATTGCCAAAGTCTAGTGTTTGTGTTCTTCCATGAAATGGAATTCATTGAGCAGCATGCTGCCAAGTGGCCCAGTCCTACGGGAGCAATACAGAACGTGTCTGTGTAACTCCACTTTGCAAAAACATGACATGGCTTTTAAAGCATTTGTAGGTCTGTATTTCAATCACATTGTTCAAGAAACACCATGGAAATTTCTACCACTCTCGCATCTCTATGGTAATAATGTAGCTAGAGCCACCAGCCGCTTAGCTTAGCATAAAGACTGGAAATGGGGAAACAGCTCACCTGGCTTTGTCCAAAGTTAACAATATCTGCCTACCAGCACCTCTAAAGATCACAAATGAACACATTATATCTTGTTTAAACCATACAAAAATCAAAATGTAAAGACAGCAAGGTGTGGTTTTAGTAAGGGTTATGTGCCGGACTATTTCTTGGCCTAGTAACTTCCTGGAGTTTTTACTTGTCTGCACCTTGTCACTGTTTGCCAAGAAATAGTTACAGCACACAACTCCCTGTAATACCACAACTTTGTTCTTCGTTTTTACATTTCTGTTACTGTAAGGATTAAGCAAACAAGAAATAATGCATTAATTAAGCGAATAGGTAAGCTTTAGGTGCTAGCAGGCTGCTGTTTCCTCCTTTTTCCAGTCTTTGTGCTGAGCTAAGCTAACCAGCTGCTGGCTATAGCTACATATTTACCATACAGACATGAGAGTGGTATCAATTTCCTCATCTAATCCTCAGCAAGAAAATAAATAAAAGTATTTCCCAAAAAGTTGAATTGTTCTTTTTAAAATTGAAGTCGTACAGCAATTTACCTATTTTTTGTGTGGCCTCAGCATCACACCTGGGGATGTTGGTGCAGTTGGCTATCCTCTGATTAGGGTCTGTAGTGAAGCACCATGGGTAATCTGCACCATCAGGGTTACGGCAGTAGTTCTCTCTGAGGGCTCTATAACACATACACAAACTACAATTTAAATGATGGTGCTGATGACTGTATTTTTAACAGCAAAGCTATATTTTTAAGTTTCACTTTTATCACTTTTCCTTTGGCATTTCAACAGTCAAATGCAGAAAATAAACAAATAATCTCCTTGACACAGCTGAGAGAACTGAATCCAAGCTGTCATGGGCCATGAAACAAACATTACTCACTTGCATTTGAAGTTTTGAGGAAGAAAGGAGTGGTTATGAGGAAACTGGGAGTCCCAGCGCTGACATGTCACACCCTCTGGAGTGACATTCATTGTGCCTCGGTAATCTGTGCCCGTTCCCTGGACACAGGATGTTGTTACATTGACATCTGTGTCCTCACTTGAGTCAGAGTCTGGCAAAGAAAGAAAAAGACATAGAAATTGTAATTGTGAGTGTAAGCATGAGAAACAAGGCACAGGAAAAATTTGCTAAAGAGAGTGAGATATAGAAACCGAAGGCAGGAAGGAGGGAGGGAGAGAAGGAGGGAGATATTAATCCCCAGAAGAATGTGTCATGTTTAACCTAGAGACAGATGATCAAAAACAGTAGCACTCCCCCCTTGTCTCAACTGCGATAGGAAACTTTCTGTGTATTCATAACACTGGTGCCCCACATTCTTGCACGTAGGGACATCCACAACAATATGCAGTTATTTAACTTGCTGATGGCACACAATGTCACAGGTTGTTGTAAGAAAAACCTGGAGCCTGATCATATTTATGAATACATATTTGCCTAAACAGTAAATAATAAAATATTTTCTTTCTGGTGAATTTGTTTATTGCAGCCCAACCAAAGATATCACATCCAACCCGGTCTGGCTGGGGCAACTTTATCCACCGGAAAACTATTCCAAACATCTTCAGATGGAATTCTGCTTTTCAGCACTGTGAGGCTTGCAGTACAGAGGGAGCGACTTCTCCCCTCAGGATTTCTGTCTCTGTTTCTTTAGCCTTTGACAAATGAGATGGAAGAAGATGGAGGAGGAAAGGGAATGTTTTGAAGCAGAAATAAGAAGGCGGATGGAAAAGAGGGATTCTTTGGCTTGATGTAATGCATGCCAGTGTCTGTGTGCACTGTGTAGTACAGGTCAGTGGTTTTTATCTTTCAGAGGGCAGGCATTGAGGGATGCACACATCTGGACAAATGCAGATCCTCCGCCCTTGCTGTAAATCATAACATGTACTCTAAAGTACATGTGTGTATGTGTCTGACAGAGACAAAGAGAGATGCTCTCTGTGTTTGTAGGTGTGCATGTGGGAATATTTCATTGTGTTTTCAAAAAGAAAAAATGAACAAATTCTCCAGTGGTGTAACCTCTTTTTGGCATCCATTCTTTTTCTTTTCCCTCTGTCTTTTGTAGTGAGTATGAAGGCAAAAGTTATCTAAACTACAACTCTGTCAGACTCTGCCAAATGTGATATGACTCAAGTGAAGTTATATGGTTTATCACACTTGTGGTTCTCTGAAGTCAGACCCTCCCTTTTACAAACAACCTATTTACTCTTCCATGTTGAGGTAGAAGAATTTGATGCCAACCACCACATGAAACACCCAGCCGGGTAAACAAAAGTCTTATGAGGTTCTGCAGGGGAGAAGAGGGGCTTTTTTACTCAGCTCACCGCAACTTCTCCAAAACCACTGAAGTCCTGTATGTAAAATACCTCCTGGCGCCCTCAAACCACTAGCTGGTAGTACCCAACCGCAGTCTGTCTGGCCAAAAACCAAGCAAGAGATCCTCAACACTATGTCCACTTTTGAATTTTATAATGGATTCCTAACTGCATGATATATACTGTTATAAGGTTGTAAGGGTACTAGACGTTGAGAAAAACTAGCAACAGTCATAAATCAGAGTTAAACAATACTTTGGTCTTCAGTTGATTTGTTGAAGACTTTGTCCATAAAACCCAAGCCCCAGATTTGGAGTATACACAACACAGGCCCTTACCACACACAGTGATGTTGCAGTACTCCCACTGGGTTTTGGGATCCATGGTGTAGCACCAGGGACGAAGACGATTATCTGGGTTACGACAGTAGTTGTCCTTTAAATCTCTGTTCCGATACCTGAGAGAGGAGACAGACAGGATACAGGGAGGAAAGAAAATAGGAGGGAGAGGAGTAAGTCATAACAACTGGTGAGGTCTACCTCTCCTGAGTGTTAGCGTCATTTCTTTAAGCATCTGTCATGGGTGTGTGCAGCATTGTCCGTGAGAAAGGTTAATATGTGATTATCAGCTTTGCAGCTTACTTTTTGGGCTGGAAGTGATGTTTGTGAGGCCTTGTTGAGTCCCATCTCTGGCACTCTTTGCCACTCTCTGTATGGTCCACTTTGCCCCGGTAATCTTCTCCATTACACGTCATACAGACTTCTGTCAACAAAGAAAACAACATTTATCAAAACTTTCTTTTCTCCACTAATGAATGCAAAAACAACTAATGACTTCAAGAGGGAAATAAACTACAGAAACATTGATTAAATGTTAGAACACATCTGGAAAAGGTACATTATCACTTCTTTCAAGCATGAATCTGATTTATTTTGGCTAAATCTTATTGTCCAGTGATGTCGTTTGGGAGTGTCTTACCCTCTGAACACTGTGGTATGCCACACTCCTCAGCTCGTACATTTGGGTCTGTGGTGTAGCACCACGGACCACCGGGATCGTTGTTGGGATTCCGGCAGAAGTTCTCCCTCAGGTCTTGCGCCGGGTACCTATCGGGATAAAACCTACAGGGGAGTAGACAGACATTATTGAAAGTGTTAACTGATACTGTAAGCTGTATAAATAAATTTTAGGGAGTACTTGCACACTTGGCTGCTCAAGTGGTGTATACAGTACCATACCTGCCTGCTAGTGCTCTCAGTAACAAACCAAATAAATTCAAAAGGGATTTACATTAAGATGTCAGCTTCATTCTGAGAAATGTTAGTGCATACAGTGTGACCAGGTTACATTTTAAATCCTGGAATGACCAGTCATCGAGATCTTATGCAAAGCAAGTCATCAATATGTTTCTTTTCTCCAGGTTTGCACCTTTTGCATGATTGCCTTACTGATTCCTACCATATCCCAGCTCCTTCATGTGTGAAGCAGCCAGACTCTGTCACAGCACAGTAACCACCAACAGCACAGAACAATGCTACGAACCACTTGGAGCAGCCCAAGCAGGTCTTTTGCTGGAAGCCTTTGAACACATTTAAACCTAATCCCTCTATGTCAACGGCTACATCACGTCAGTGTGAACAAGCAACTGAAGACTGTAAGAAAAAGAACCTGGCTAGTCCAAACATATGGGAACAAAGGAGAGCTGCTTGGGATCCCCGTACTAAATGGACAGTGCATGAAATTCGTCTTCTGTCAGGGCAGGGTGATGAAAAGCTGGCACGTCAGCACCCCCTGATCCATGCCGACCACATTCCCCCCTCCCACCCAGGGAGACAGAGAGGGAAGACGGGAGAAAAAGTTGTGGAAAAGAAAGGTGAAAAGAAACAAGTGAAATGACAAACTTAAGTGCTTAAAAAAAGAAAGTGAGCATAATGGAGTGAGCAAAAAGGTGGGAGCTAAGTGTTTAATTGATGATGTAAAAAGATTTCCTAAAAAGAAATATCGTGCAGGAAAAGAAAAAAAGATAAGCAAAAAGAACCAGAGTCTATCCTCCCTTCAGCAGCTTGTCTGAACACTCTACCCCAGACAATGACTCTTTTCTTGGGGGAGTTTGCTCTGCTCTCCCCTCTGTGCCCTGGGGCTTACACAAGGCTTCTACACTAATGCACAACATCATTCAACCCAGAACTAGAATAAATCTCAGGTATCTAACTTAGCCAAAAAGACAGAAAGAAGGGGAAGGTCCTAAGATATAGATTATAGTAAAAGAAAAATATAACAGGATTAAGACTAACAGCAAAATTTAACTTATGCATGTAACTAAGACAAAACACTTGTTCCCCTTTGCAGCAGTCTGCCAAGTGCCAAAACTCACATCTGTTGTGTGTAACTCACAAGTTCAATATATTTCTATCATAATACAGTATCCTTAATTTATAAATGGAATTACAAGGTTCCTTACTTTACAAAAAAGGTTGCATCTGGTGAGAGTCTGTAAAAGGCCAAGGCATGGGAGCAAGTTAGCCATAATGATGTTGCGCTAACAGATGTTGGCCAGTTGTTCATCTCCTTGCCAAAGTCTGTTCCCATCGGAGCGCAGGCAGACACTATGCACACATGTTTCGCTCCTTGGGCCGGCTAAACATATTTGGATATCACTAAAGATGAAATCTAGACCTGAAGTAACTGCTGCAAAATGTCGAGCAACCAGGTCACGCACCTGGTGATTATGGAACAAACATGGTCATGCTTCAATGCTGCAGCATCTAAAGGAATAAAGTATTCAGAGATTAAAGCAAGCACATTTTGGGAAATAATTCACTTTCTTGCCAACTTTCTTGCATAAAGACAGCTAGCCTGGCTCTGTCCAAAGGCAACAAAATCTGCCTACCTGCTCATTAATTTACAAGTTACCATCAGACGAGCCACACAAGCTACTTTCCCCTGTTTCCAGTCTTTCTGATAAGCAAAGCTAACTGGCTGATGGGGGAAGCTTCATATTTACTGTACAGACATGAAAGTGGTATCAATTTTCTCATCTAACTCTCAGCAAGAAGCTGCAGGAGTGTGTGTCTATACCTCCCAGTGGAAATGTGTAGAAAAATAAAAGAATGTCCCTATGTGAATAAAAAAATGATTGCAATGTTATCTATTATTATCAATATGAACAGAAATTTTCCATTCCATTTCATTCTCCATGCTTGGCTGGGCATCAGTACATACTTCTTTCAGAGCCTTGATTCAAACACTAAATATAGAGAACAGGTGGAAGTCCCATTCCTGGAAGGGAACCTCCTGAGAAATCACCCCTGCCCCATGGTGATCGCTCAAGCATGAAAATAATAGTTACCTGAAACTCAAATGGTGCGTGGTTCATTACGGCGGTAATTCTCACACAGCGGGACAGTCCCATGTTAGGTAACCCCACAGTGGCACTAAATCTCCCTTAAGTGAAGCTCCCTTTGACCCTTTGAAAGTTAAAAGTTGCTGACATGCCAGGGCGATGTTGTTGGACGTTACGTTTGCCATCTGGGACGAGGACTGGAACCGTGTGTCAAATAAACAATGATAAAGTATTAATGTGAAGAGCTGCTTCTGGAAAGGGAAGCGAGGAAGAGGAGAGAAGAGAGGAGAGGACAGGCGAGGATGGAGACCAACACAGCAATCAATGTATTTTAATTGTGGGGGATCATTGAACTTGTATTTTCTCTTAGTATTTCTGTGTCTTTGTGAGCTCAGCTGCACAACAGACAGAACATGACTTCACTCTATACACTTTTGTGCTTTCTTTCTTTCAATCTACCTCCCTTCTATTTTTCACCCTGCACTTCTTCAAACTTGTATTACTCTGTCTCTCAACCCCCCTCCCTGCCACAGTTAAAATATCTTGTAAATAATGAGCCCCACTAATGAGATGCTGGCACAGAACCATCGTCACAAATTCACTGATCTTGCCTCGCTTGTAGCAGAGAGAAAACATCTTTGGGATACACCTGATGGCCTACAGTGGAGCAGAAAAACAACCTCATAGGAGAGGACATCTCTGCATGTGTTGAAAGAAATCTGACTTAACTCTGGCTAAATGTTCACCCGTCTCCGAGCGTCCACCTTCTAACCCCCAAGGTGCAAGGGGATGATCTGAACATCAATAAATCAACTGAGGCCTGTTCAATATCAGACACAGAGAAATAGAGAAGGAGCATCCAGGAAGGTGGTGGAAGCCTAAAGATTAGAGAAGCTGGCTTTAAAGGCTGCTGGTTCAAATCTACAGGAATCTGGCGAGGGGAAGTAAATGATTAACAACTTCCACTCCTTAGAAAGTGTCATGCAAGTGAGGCGCTGCACCGTCAAGGTGACATATGAATGTTTGTAGCCATTCTGTCTCTCATGAATAGCCCCTATTCCCACAAAAAGGTACTTTTTGTTGACTTTCTTGGTTAAAAAAGAGACAACTTACGTGTGTTCATTGATGTTATTATCTGCCCAAGCTTGGCAAGTGATGTTTGACTTTGTCCAAGACCTCCTCCCTCTGTAGTTGTCCTTGGTGCCGATGATACACTCCCTTATATAATCTAAGTAATAGCAAAGGCATAAAAAGTATTTGAAAACATCCATTCATGTTCTCACTTTGATACAAGCTGTCCCTGTGTACTCTTTGTGTGCCAATTTATACAGCGTTTAGTCAATTAAAAGTTGATTTGTGTTCGCAGCCTTGACCACCTGGAATATATATTTTCCCATATATGGTCAATAAGACGTTTTTACAACAAGCGTTTTAGTATGTCCCAGCTTGTGTGTTATTCCCAAAACAGACAACTCCCTGAAGTTCATTAAATGTCACTGGGGGGTGGGGTTCCGTACATTGTGCAATAAATTCTAAAGTGCTAGATTCCACAGCCTGCAGTGGAGAAAGACTTTGCGTTCTAACTGTAAACAATGACTTTTTTGTTTACACCCCACTTAAGTCTGCCACATGTTTATGCATGCGACTCTCCCCACTGGAGTGAATAAACAACATGGGGGTGAGGGGGAATGGTTGCTTTTATTATGTCAACAGAAAAACCGAAGGCCTTAAAAACCCGGGAGCCGACACAAGAAGCACAACCCGCAATCACCAACAAACAATTTGCCTGTGTAAATCCCTCTCTGCACCTTAATGTTCTCATGAGAAAAACACCAGAGTGATGACATTTACCTTTTTTTTCATACAAAGTGAAGTTGACATTGGCCTGCTTCTGCACACCGTGGGTGAAACGGTCAAAGGGAAGCAAGTGGCATTTCCTGTTGTGCCGCTGAAAGTTAAAAGCCCTGTAGAAACACACAGGAAGTAGTTGAGGGATGAAGAAATGATAAACAACAAAAATATGTAAATACTGTATCTACAAGGCGGAGAGGAGTGAGGGGAACATGGCCATGAAGAAACCATGTACATTTCAAGGAAACAGAAAGAAAATGTAACTCACCTGCAGTTGAAGTTTTTTTTGACCTTCTTGCACTTGTGGGCGCAGTGTTCCTGTGATCGGCTGTTTCGTACCAGGGGCTGAGGACAGCCTGTGCAAGCCAGCATGTGACTCTCAGTCTTCTCATACTTCTGTAATGACTGATGAGTCCTTCTACAAAAACCTGCAAGAACACGAGGACACAACATGAGAATACCTATGTACATGTTTTGGTACAGCCATTAGATTCGCTGTTAGGTTGGAAGGAGATGGGCCTGCTATTGCCAGGTTCATCTCATATGGGAGTTACTGTCTATTTCTGACTTTCACATTAACATGCAAATTGTAAGCATTTTTTTCTGAAAGTTCTGAGTTACCCGACTTGTTGCTTAATGATATGGTAGTGGTATGATGAATCGGCAACAACAGAACAGGCAAACAAAGATCAGCCAAAGCATAGCACTAAAACCCAAATTTTACGGATATAGTGCTATATTGACCAACTTTTCAATCATACAGCTGTCTTAAGTTGTCCAATGATGTGAATGCTTTTAAACATTGTTTTCTTTCCCATCTCTGCCACCCATCCCATATGGGTGTGAATGCTGCATAAGTGCTGCAACAAGGACAGAGTTAACCAGTGGCCAGCTCTGTGAAAACTGCTTGTTTGATGGTGAAGGTTGTATTGCTCTCTAGAGAGACCAGCACTCAAGTTCTCAGTCCACCCAGAGGACAGTTTTGAGTTATCATCTGTCTCCATTATGCTTTATATTTTCTAATTAATCTGCCAAAGGTTGCTTGATTACTTACTTTGTCATTTACTTTTTTTCCTCACCAAATATCACTTTCCTCTGCAGTTATTTAATGGCACGTGGTTCAGAATGACAGAAATAAACCCTCTCTCAAAGAAACCATGTTGGGGCGTCCTGGTAGCCAGGTGGTTGGGGCGCATGCCATATGGCGGCGGCATAACCTGATTTGGTTCTGGCCGATAGCCTTTGTTGTGTGTTGTCTATTTCTTATCCCTCATTTCCTGTCTGTATCTACACTGTCAGCTATCAAGTAAAGGCAAAATGCAAAATATATACATATATATTCTAAGAAACCATGTGGAATTGTTTTGTCCCCTTTTCATTGACAAAGCATCAGACATTACTTAAATACTGGGAGACATGGCCAAACATTTCACTGCTGCTGTCGAGGCGCTGGGTGATGAAGTCGTTTTCTCCTGGTGGTTTGACTGTTAGAAGAGCAGGAAGCATGAACACTGGTTTCAGGATCTTGGCATGGAGGAAGTGGAGCAAAGATGAAATTATTTCACCGTCATACATTGAACTTGGTGGCCAGCTGTCAATGACAGCATCTTTCAACTACAGTGTGCTTCAACCCTTATGCTTGTTGACATTTTAGCATGTGCACTGCTGAATCATACTAAAACATCAATGTGCAAATCCCAAACCCCTCAAAACTCTGCTGTTCTGCAGCTCTTGAGAGAACCTTTCTTTAGATCGTGCTTCAGCTGTGCTGGCCAAACCAATGAAGTAGACTAGTTAATGTGTCAGAAAAGCAAGTATGAAATGTGTCCAGGATCAAAGCCCAGCTCAGAATGCCCCCCAGTACTCCTTCTTCAAACCAAGGTAGCTGCCTGAGAAATGCAGGGTGTGAAGACAGCCAAGAGAACAGAATGATGTCCATCCAACAAGTTGATGTGCTCCGGTCTCTCAGTTGGAGGTTCGATGCTCATGAAAACAGATCTCATATTTTACTGCTTTCAGAAAGAGCCAAAAATCAGCTTTTTTAACAATTTTTACTACTTTTAGGTATTTATTATGCTACAGTTTTATGTTATTGTAGATACATTTAATGGATATCCTTGATTCCAACAGAAACCCATTTCCATAACTTGTGTTCATGACTCCTTAACAGTCACGAAAGTCTTAGTAGAACTCTTGCTGTTTAACTACAGTGATGTTTATTCCTTTTCATTTTGAGCAACAAGGGTTTGTTCATTTATTTTTTAGGGAACAAAACAAGATGCAGAATTCCTTCCAGGAAGGCTTTAATGTCACTCATCATTTTTACTAACTAACAAAGTTTTATGTACAGTCTCTCAGCTATTGGCATCCAACACATACTAGAAAACATACAGTATGTGGAAAAATGGGAAACTGTCAAAGTTGGAAAAAGGATACATTATAATTCATTCTTGTTATATTTATAGGCCTTTGTTGAGAGCCACTTCTTTGGAAGAAGTACATCAAAAGAAAATTCTGTCATTGCAAAGACATAGCATAATGTATCTGAGATCCAAGTGGGTTCAAAAGCAGGACAAAACCATATTTTAAGTTGAAATCCTCTGCGATACAAATCATTCATTTTTACCTGGTGGAAAATGTTAAGAGCCCATCCTTCAGCAGAATGGAGCTCTACTGTAAATGCTGTTTCTGGGGTCTACAGCAACATCTTTAGACGCATTATGTGTTTAGTTACAATAGTTTTCCGTTTATAATTAGGGGCAAGTGCGATATAAATCACACAGGAAAATATCATGCTGCTGAGTTACAGCTACATGCTCCTGTGCCAAGATCCGACACAAGACGTTGTGTGTGTACTTAGGATATTGTAAACTGTGGAGCATTTAGAGGCTCCTCGTAGTTGAAAATCGTTTTTTTGGGGAGAACGTGTTATTAATGTTTGGTCTCCACTGGACCACATCTGGCACTCATCACAGTGTTGTTCCAGCCCTGATGTCTGGCCAGGCTGCTCAATTAGATTTCACTTAGTCTCTTCCTCTCCTTGCAGTCAGACTCCTGCTATCTCCAAATCCCAAACATTTGCTGAAGTTGGAGATTATAATAAAATGTACTCAATGGGCGAGAATGAGAGCGATGAGATTTAATGAGAAGAGACAGCAATAGCTTACAGGAACAGGTTTGAGTCCCTGGTTTAGCTTGAAAAATGTAGAGAGGAAAGGTGAATGACCCATGTTGACCTTCCTCAGAAACGTCCACTTAGGTGCCCTTGAGCATAGAACTTAAGCTGGATAAGTATTTTAGTCAGGCTTTCCTACTAAATAAACTGTCAAAAATGCAATATTGATAATCACACAATGTGTAAATTTTAAGGCAGAGTTGAGGAAAAACTGTATCATATGAACAACAGGAAGGTAGCAGGTTAAAGGTGTGCCTCTGTCTGGGAATTAAGCAGACATTACATCTGCTTCAGAGAGCGCAAAATGTGGAGCTGGGCTCAGCAGCCAGATGTTACCCCTCCTCCCCTCTACCTCTCTCTCCCTCATACACACATACACACACACATGCACACACACCCCTTTTCTATCTCTCTACCGGGACAAACGCACGAATACCACAGTCCGATGCGCGCATTTTACTTTCCCCAACTCCAGGGCGGTCAGAGGTCAGGGTCGGCACCCCTGGAAGTGGTAACTATGGATTCAGTGCTTTACTCAGTGACATGTCAGCGGGGGGGGGGGTTGTAAGCCGGGACAGTCTCTGTAACCACCAAATAATCCATGCTTCATAAAGGATCGGCACGGAGCTCGTTTGGATGCGTTTAAATGACTGGTGGTCATGTGAGCGCCCCGGGCTGTGCTGCAACATTACAACTACACATGCACTGCATCCTCTCAGTAGCTGGCGTCGGTCCAGCAGATGCAGGAGTGTCTATTACTGAAATCACCATGACCTATATTAAACAAAAAGTTTAATGACAAAGCAGATGCACTTCAAACCAAGCGCTTTGGCACGGGTTTCTACGTTCAGGCAGCTGGAATGGCACGTTGCGCACCCTCACTCTGGAGGAGGAAAGTTTCTGATTATCAAATATTACTGCACCAAACTATTTAAACTGGTCTTTAGATCTATTTGCTTGCTGGCGATTAGAGCCGGTGCTAAACTGAAATAATGGAACCTCCTGGGGGATCAATGGGTTACTATAAGGACTTGGATGAGCTGCTCAATTATTTAATTCAAAGTTTCATTGTATAAAACAGTAAACGTTTGGTAACAGACTGTGCCATACCTTCCAAAACAGCCTAAAGTGAGTTCTTTTCACACAACTCAATTAATTGCCACAGCAAGACAGGGCTTGTGATCAAGTTCATTCGATGCCACTCAACGTCATAGTCTCAAATTAAACGATTATTAATGCACAACAAAGTGTGCAGTTTTAAAGTATAGGCTGATTTAAGCCAAGTCCCTACTGACAAAATCTAATTTAAAAATATAAGAAATGGTACAGTAATTATTTTTTGCCCACTTTTCTAACTTGTTTCACTTTGTTTTTTTAGTCTTCAGTGTAATTTCTTGACTTTCTCTTAGATCTATTTCTCACTTGACTCCATAGACAATATGCAGAAAAGATGGAAACAAATTAGATGTTAATATGAGACTAAAATGTATCACAGCAGACACTGCTGCAGCAGATAGTCATCATCTCCTCGAAGCACATCTCTTCATGTCTTACCTGTATCCAATATAGTGACCACAACACACACCAAAGCTTGGTAAATCCATACGTTTGTCCTCATGGTTAGGAACTTGAAAGCAGGTTAGAATCCGGATTAATCGAGCCACAGACTCGGTGGTCTTATGAAGTCCAGAGTGGCTGATGACCAGCAGAAGACGTCCTAACACAGATGCCACTTTTCCAAGAAGCCACACGTCCTTGGTTCAACCCCCCTTAACTTGAGCTTGTTCTCCTCTCTATCAGCGTCTCTCCTCACCAATGTCAAGTCTTCTGGAATAAATAGGGTAACCTCCGGTTGTTATTTTCAAAATAAAATCGGATGTGACTCACATACATAACGTTCAGCATGTCAAACTATGGTGATATCACTGGTGATCCTACCAACAAAAATTGTCTG